>NC_053160.1:79151917-79466605 GCF_016835505.1 Polypterus senegalus | reverse complement strand
TGTCAAAGCTCAAATGTCGTATGGTAGTCTAATAGCAATCACGGGACATTGTATCTTTGATTGCTGGTACAACAAATAGTTCTGAGCAGGGGTTAGCCACAGCACTCACTGTGGTCATCGCTGCTCTTGTGAAAAGAATGGATATAAATACCATCAACTCAGAGAGGGAGAGGCAAGTTCATTGTACCACATGAACGTCACTGAGAGAATAAAACTGAACAATAAAAAATAAAAAAAAACAACATGCAAGCAGCCAAAATTTACACCGGGTATAACAGACTCAAATCAAATGTATGTTTTTATTATATTAGAGTAATAATAATAGCAGCAGCTCAATACTAGGAGAGCCAATACTCGAACCCAGTACCTTTGGGTTAATAAAGCAGCAATTGTTACCTCTGCGCCATTCAAGAATACATGTCAACTTCCTGTCAATTGACATTGAGTTTGGGTTTTTAACTCATTGACAGCAACATGTAAATTGAATGATTTTTTTTCTTTGGTTATATTCTTGAAAAACACACACGTTTACTTGATATTTGGACTAAAGTCTTCACACATTATACATTTCATGTCATTATTAGTATAGCATGGAAAAAGCTTCTGCTTTAGGTATGTGTTCTGCATTTCTTGCTTCACATTTTCTTTCATCCTACACTTACCCAGATCATTTTAGACAACGAACACGCATGAAATGCATGTATTCTAAATAACAATATACTGTATTATTTACCCTATACAACCCCAGGCACCTCACACACAGATAAGGAGCCTTTGCCCGAGTTGAGCTATGTAAAGGCGGGTTTTGGGGGGCAGTCTGTAGGGGGCAGTGGGCTATTTGGGGAAGTTTCGATGAGCTAGCAGGCTGTTTGCGCTGATTGACACGTTTACAAAACAAAAGACACGGACGGAGAGGTGCGAAGGGATTTGAGGTGGGCAGGAATTACGAGTTTTTTCGTAGGTTTCAGGGATTCTAGTATTAAATGGTATGTGCAATATATAAGTATTTCTTGTTCAATTCTTATTTTTTATTTTGTACAATAAAGATAGTCTAATTAATTTATATTTAAACTGACTCCAATCATTAAAAAAAAAAAATACAATTTAAAACTTATTTGTTCACAAAGGTACTTAATTTACTCTGACATTCTGGTCCTTCCTTTCAATAGACCTCCCTATCCAGGATATCAGGATGATCTGCATTTGTTTAAAACATTATGTTATTTGTTCAGGGTTTTTATGAGCATTTGTAGTTTTGCATTTTACTGTGGTTTATAGACTGTTACTATAATTCAAAGCTTGGTGTTTTTCCTGTATTCATCTTTTTTCAGAAAATATCGGCATTAAACACTATTCTGCTTTCTTCCCTGATGTTCATTCCTAAATTGTGAAACGCTAGGAGCATAAAAAAAGTTCTACATAAACAAAATACATTATTATTACTTTTGTTGATTAAAATGGCCCGTAAGAAAAGAAACATCACAGCAGAGCTACCCACCTTTAACCTAAAAAATTGGACCAACTGAAGCGCATAAACTGGATTCAGTCTGAAAAGAATATGCACATCGATTGTGCCATATATAATGTAACCATGATGATTTTTAATATCATGATTTAAATTTTACACCCTTACTGTAAAATATGCTAAATAAGTAAATAAAAAATTGCACTTAAATCCTTTAAAAGGGTTCAAAGACAAGTGATTTCAAAATATAGATCTCAGATGTTAAACTTTACCATCATTTTTATAATGGGGATACCTACGTTGGGGACGGTAACCAACAGCACTGAAAAATACATAGCCAATAGGCTATTCAGAATAGAGATATAAATGGTAATCTGTACTAAATCTGTACAAAATATTCAGACTTTTTAACTCTTATGCCTCACACTGAGTTGACTGCACCTTCAATTTCATTGTTCCTTTGTAAAAGTGATAATGACAATAAAGATCTATTCAAAAAAAAAAAAATTGTGTAAAGTAAATGTAAACTCACCACTGAGTGCTGAGGCTTAGCTTGTTGACTTGTAAGACCATTTGCCCTTTTCTTTGGGTTGGGAGAGTCTTGTAACAGTTTCTTATTGTTACATCGTAGACTCTGGTTCTATTAGAAATAAAAACAAGTTTTTAACTTGGATCATTTTCCAAAACTGACAACATCCTATATGGGGGAGGGGGAGACTTTTCGTTGCAAAGTTTGCAAACTCAGTTATTTTTCAAAAATAAAAGGGGTTTATATATGCATACTCATTGTATTGCTCATAGGAAATGGGTCTGCTAGCAAAATAAAAATGAAACTGCTCATATAAAAATTAGTAAGAGAAAACTAATTTAATACACAGTCTAACAATATAAAGAAAACACTTTAAAAAGATGGCTACATCTATTAAGGAGCACGTTATAAGGTTAAATAAAATATTTTGGAATTCATAAGTCTCCCATAAACAATATTCTACAAATAATAATTTAAGACCATGGCGACAGTCCAAATGTAGTTATCTTTAATAAGTCAGGCTACAAGGGCAACAAGAAAACTGAAGTGGAATATCGGTTGTTTCATGTTGTGGATGTGCTCGCCCCACTTGTCTATCTATAAGGGACTAAGCAAATTCCTCTCGCTTGTCTTTCCTCGGCAGTTTCACTTTGGTGACAGAGTTGCTTTCTTTCAGCTTCATGCTGTAGCCTCATACCTCTTTCTTCTTCCGACCCGCTAACTTGGGGCCGTTTTGCCGGCTCTTTGAGCTTCATGCTGTAGCCTTGCATTACCAGGCCTGACAGACAGATGCACACACTTCCACGTTTAGACATTTATATACAAGATATATACCCATTATGTCATTCTGAAGCAAGAAGTAAACAATTTGTAACTATGCACATATAAATCTGTACTCATTCAAACTTTTACTTTCAAAATTATTTTTCATTCCAGTCCTTGAAACAATTATTGTTTATCACTAAACACTGAGAAACCTTACATTTTGTAAAATAGATTGCTGTAGTTCACAAAAGTTCTGTCTTCTATTGCAGTTGCCCAGCAAAGATTTAGTAAGTTTATATTTATTTTACCTCATAAAGGTTTATTGTGTGTTCATTTGTTTATTTGTTTTTATTTCGTTATTGCTGCTTCTTTCTTGCATTTCACATCTGGAATAAACTAAGTACATACATACATACATTTCATACAAGCTTCCTCCAGTGCTGGGGTTAATGTGTACCCTGGCAGCCCTGGACAGGGCAAAAACTGTACATACACTTAAACCATTCACACAGGAGCCAATCAACCTAAACAGCATGTTTTAGGCATGCAATTCGAAAACTGGCATTCTCAGAAGGAGTGGAGTGTAACAGTGACATATCAGTGAAAAGGGATAGGGTGCACATGAAGCTGCAAGTGGTGGTGTGGCAAGGCAAGGTGTAGTACAAATACATTTGATCGAAGAGCAGGGGGGTATTTTCCATATGTTGCTTAAATCATCCGAGATCAGATGCCTCATCTTGGAGGAGTTAATGCCGGTGAAGCTCACCCAGGATAAGTCAGTTTTTTTTAAACGCAGCCGTGTAGTAGATTAGTCTAGCAAGTCTTTGATAGGCTGTAAGAAAATGATGAAAGAACGGGCGCATTTTTTTTTTTCACACAAGCGGAGCAGGACCGTTTATTCGAAGGATATGAAGAATCTCAAGATTTAATATGCACAAGGGATAACACTGCAAAAGCAGCCAAAACCAGAAAAGACGGCTAGAAAAAAGTGGCCGACAAATTAAACACTAAGTAGTGTGCATTGTACTTACTGAATGCAGCGTTTCATTTCCTATGTGATTAATTATTATTTAATATGTCATAATTCCAGATCAATCTAATCTAATAAGGCGGCAGACAAGCAAAAAACAGGTGGAGGTCCACATGGTCCAGACCTAATCCCTGCAGAAGAGTTGGCTCTCCAGCAAAATGCCCATCGCCCTGTTTCTGGGGGCATTTTTTTTTGTTGGGTGAGTTGCAGGGAATGTCATATCCCTAGAACTTGTGTCTGACCAACGAGATATTGACGAAGGTCAAATATTTGATGAAGACACTGTGTCTGATTATTCATCAGGAGGAGAGGTACATTTTCCAAATCATGTTTGATCAAACTCCACTCTGATCAGTCCCATGTGTCCCAATCACATTTGGAAATCCTGGGTAATGAGAATGTTAGGCTGATTGTGAGATTATTTATGGAACTGTGGGTGTTTTTGCCTGTATACCTGCAATGGCATTAAATGCTTCTTTTATTGTCTGCACACACAGGTGTCCAGGAAACACTATGAAAACCCGAAGGAAATATTTCAGAGCCAAACAGACTTTACGAATTGCCTGGCAAACTGCACTTTTAGATAGGTTTTCCGCATTACCTACAGTAAAGTAATCCCTCCTCAATCGCGGGGGATGCGTTCCAGAATCCCCCACGATAGGTGAAAATCTGCGAAGTAGAAACCATATGTTTGTATGGTTATTTTTACATATTTTAAGCTCTTAGAAAAACTCTCCCACACTGTTTATAAATATTCTCCACACAGTTATACAGTAAACCCTCGTTTATAGCGGTTGATCCACTCCAGACAGATAAATGAATTTCCAAGAAGTAGGGTTCTTTATTTATAAATCTAATATTTTCGCAGTTAGAGCATTGAAAACCTGTTTACGACCTTCTAAATACGTTTCTTAACATTATTAGAGTCCTCTAGACATGAAATAACACCCTTTAGTCAAAAGTTTAAACTGTGCTCCATGACAAGACAGAGATGACAGTTCTTTCTCCCAATTAAAAGAATGCAAACATATCTTTCTGTTCAAGGTGCGCATCAGGAGCGGAGAATGTCAGAGAGAGAGTAAAGTAAACAATCAAAAATCAATAGGGCTGTTGCGCTTTTAAGTATGCAAGCACCGCGATAAAGCAGCGCAATAAAGGGATCAATGTGAAAGTAGCCTTTCAGCGTTTTTTTACAGGCGCGTCCGTATCTTCTAAGCAAAACAGCCACGGTGCAAACAGCCCCTCTGCTCACATCCCCTCCGTCAGGAGCAGATAATGGGGCCAATCATACGTCTCCCTGATGGTATTGCATGATGGATAAGTATCTGCCTGTATTTTTCAGAGACAGTGAGAGGCACAGAAAAGCAAACAATGAAAAATCAATATGGGCTGTTACAGCTTTAAAGTGTGTGAAGCAGCGCGCGGGAAGTATATCGTATATCATTGAGGAGTTTTATTTAATATGTAATACATGCTCTGATTGGGTAGCTTCTCAGCCATCTGCCAATAGCGTCCCTTGCATGAAATCAACTGGGCAAACAAACTGAGGAAGCATGTAACATAAATTGAAAGACCCATTGTCCGCAGAAATCCGCGAACCAGCAAAGAATCCATGATATATATTTAGATATGTTTACATTTCAAATCCGCAATGGAGCGAAGCCGCGAAAGTCGAAGCGCAATATAGTGAGGGATCACTGTATATAAAAAAAAAAGTGCTGCTTGCAAAAAAACTCAAAGCAATGCATGCTGTCTGTGTGGTTGTGAGAGCCCGACTTTGTCTAGTTTGACTTCGAATATAAGGTGCTAATAAATCTTTGAGGTACAATATTCCCCCTCGGCTAAAGCGGTACCTTTCGAAAAGAATTTCCTCCAGGAGCAATGAAGGATCTTGCCGATCGCGCAAAACCCTGTCAATATAAAATTCTCTTCTTATAATTTGCGCACCGATATTAATTGGTCACTCATTCATGAACGGCAAAGCCATGACTGAATGAATTCCATGCACGGACACCGATTAAGTGTGTGAGCTAATCCTTGATTACATAGAGCAAACCTGCTCCGAGCAGGTTTAAAGATTTGGATGTGCTGCTATGACAACACATCCAGAAAGAGTTATGAAAAACTGACAGATCCAGGATCATGTCAGATCGTCAACAATTACATCCGGCTAAACGAGTAATCCACGTACGAAAAATACCCCCCCAGTTCTCCATGAATGTTTATGCAGTGCAATTCAGACACATTTGATTGGGGGGTTATCCACATGAAACTGCAAGTGTAGGCATGATATGGTGCCATACAAATACATTCCATTGAAGAATGGCTCCCTGTTAAAGTTTGCACAATGTGATTCATTGACATTTGATTAATGGAAGCAGGTACAGTTTAATAGTAGTTAACCAGTACATTAAGAAGTTTAAACAGGAAGAGCAGTGGTTAGAAAACTAACATAGCAAGAATGTGCAACAGACAACATCGGAATATAGTAATTAATCTCAAAGGGGTTGAACTGCAAGACGCTTCAAAGTTATACTATAAACAGAACTTACAAATCAAGTGTAGCATCAAGTCTTTCTGCAAATGCATTCTTCTCAATAGAATCAGAATTGCAACTCAAAGTCTTCATATTCCGCATTTTGTAACATTTCTAGGGCTTTCCTAACTGTACATTTACGTTTTTTGTTTTTTTGAAGAAAACAGTACAAACTTAAACTCTCATTGTGCATTAACCGAACAATACCCATGCACAGAAGCTGTGTGTATAAATGAGCTGTTACATACACAATTTATTTCCTGTCTTTTATGCACAGCTGTGACATGTAGTATGAATGATCATTCATAGATAAACTATACATTATCATTGTAATGTTCTGAACCTCAGCAATCCAATGGTAAGGAGATTTTTATTTGATAAAAGCAGATTCACTCAGCTGTGACACTTTGCTCACCTCAGCTTAAACAAGAGCAAATCACATATTTTACTAAAGAAAGGGAAAAGACAACATGTAAACCTATGATTAAACTGAAAGAAGGCAATGTTGGTTATGTAAAAATACCATTATTGCTTCTGTTTGGACTTGTAGGTTTACTGCAACATACTCAACTTTTAAATATTGTGCAGTCCAAAGCAGAATTTTATATTTCGATTGTTAGTTCTTTAATAAGAACAATCACTTGAAATTCACATCCCTATCACTTCTAAAAATGATTATTTTTAAACAAAGTAAAAAGGTTCTGCTAGGAAAATTATCATGAAATTTTGAGAGGTTTTGCTTATTTTTTGAAGAACTTATCACACACTGAACAAGTTATCTATATGCCCAAAAGGTATAGCTTCTAACTATTTAGTTTCTTTTTTCCTCTAATTTGCAAACAATCCATTCAGGTACTACAAATTGCTACTCAGCATAAACATACTGTTTACTTTATTTGGGATTGTCAACTCTGCAACTGCATCCCTACCAAACCATACAAAGAATAAAAGACATCATTCACATTTTAATATTTTATTAAATCGTTTTTACTTTATTTTATTGTTTGTGCTGGAAAGCTAGAAAAATGTCTGTAGCAAGCACACTTTGGTATTTTTCGAGTAAACTTTACATAGGAAGCTCATGCTGCATGCCAACAGGCTAAATACTACAGATCAGAAATAATCACACACAGTACATTAGACTAGCACACAAACCAGTAAAGCTTATACTAAGTAAATTGTGCCACTGAAAATTTAAATTTTCCTCCAGACATTAAGTTCTTATAAAGAGGACATAATGGCTTCAGAGGAATAAGACCTTTGAATAATTATACAAAAATATGCCCAATTGTACTATGTGAGCTATAGCTAAATACTGCACACATCATGGCTGCCACACGTTCCCTGCACTGTTTTGACGTGTCCTCTGAGCATATTGTCAGAAATTAACGAGACAACTGCATAAGTTGCAGTACCCTCAAAAATCTGGGTGGCACAGTGGGTTCAAGTTTTTTTATGTGACGTCAGCGTCGTTGTTTACTAACATCTCCATAGTGACAAAAATGCCTGGCAGAATAGCTGGCATTAAGTCTCCAGCTCTTTGAAAGTGGACATGGAAATGTACAAGACGAAATGGAAGCAAATTCAAGAAAGGTACAACTGTGCAAACTGGAAAAGTCCAAGAAAAGAAGGGGGAATTCGGTCGTTGCAAGCAGCAGTGTGACGGCAAGCCACACTGCAGATCCAACAGGATCATTGAAATTATCTTTTACCTTCAAATTGCATGGACGGAGAGTGTTAATAAATATAAAAAAGCCCTCTTTAAAGCTTGCTCAGAATACTATTCTACATTAATAGATAGCAATAATAAAAATCCTCGGGTACTGTTTAGAACAGTGGCTAAATTAACAAATGGGAATTCAGTGCAACAACAGTGCAAAATACCAAAAGATACTAGCAGTAAAGACTTTATAAACTTCTTCAATGAGAAAATTAAAAATAAGATCCCAGATCTCTGCATCAAAGTACAAACCAAATACTAGGTTAGCAGGCCCTGTCTCACATTGCGTTCAGCACTTTAATAATTTTAATCCTGTAACTGAGCAGGAAGTCTTAAGTTTAATTTCTAAAATGAAGCCCACTACTTGTTGCCTCGATCCAGTGCCAACAAAACTAGTAAAAAAGTGCAATGGATGTTCTTGTAGCGCCTATTCTAAACACTATCAATAATTCATTATTGCATGGCACAGTACCTGATGCACTAAAAGTGTCAGTCATTAAACCATTACTTAAAAAGTCAGACCTAGATCCACACATATTAAAAATTATAGGCCTATTTTAAATTTACCATTTCACTCTAAAATACTAGAAAAAGTGGTCATAGTACAGAAACGGCATTAACACGGGTTGTAAATGACATTCTGATATCCTCTGATGAAGGAAACTCCACTGTAATTATGTTGTTAGACTTAAGTGCAGCATTTGACACCACTGACCATTCTATTTTACTGCACAGGCTAAAAAATGATGTTGGGCTTACAGGCCCCATGCTTATTTATCAAATCGATTCCAATATGTACAGAAACATGCTGACAGTACTCCATCGTTATACACAGAAGTTCAATATGGTGTCCCGCTGGGCTCAGTACTGGGACCTTTACTGTTTTCACTTTACATGCTTCCACTGGGATCTCTCATTAGGAAACAATGTTAATTTTCACTCGTATGCAGATGACACCCAGTTATACCTTTCATTTAAATCAAATGAAGTTTCTCAGATATTGTCTTTAATTAGTTGTGTTAGTGAATTAAAGGAGTGGATGAATGAGAACTACTTGTCTTTAAATACAGATAAAACAGAGATGTTAATTGTTGGAGGGAATGACGCTGATCACAGCAATATTTTGTCATCATTTAACTCAGTTGGAATCCCAATTAATTTTACTGAATCAGCCCACAATCTAGGAGTTATCTTTGACTCTAGCATGTCATTTAAAGCGCATATTACAAAGTTGTCCAAAACAATTTCCTAACATTTTTAAGATGGAAGAAATAAGGCGCTTTCTAAATAAACAGGATTCTGAGAAATTAATTCATGCATTTATCTCTAGTAGGATTGACTACTGCAATGCGGTGTTCACTGGCTGTTCAAACTGTTCTTTATACAGCCTCCAGTTAATCCAAAATGCAGCTGCAAGAATTATTACAAGAACAAGAAAATATGAACACATAACTCAAGTTCTTAAATCCTTACACTGGCTCCCGTTAAGTTTAGGGCAGATTTCAAAATCCTCCCTTTAACATATAAAGCATTAAATGGCCAAGGTCCGGCTTACTTGTCTGAACTTATCATGACTTACAAACCTGAGCACACATTAAGATCTCAAGATGCCGGTCTGCTTATGATTCCAAGGATTAATAAAACAGTGGGAGGTCAAGCTTTTAGTTACAGGGCCCCTAAACTGTAGAATGGTCTGCCTGTTTCTATAATAGATGCCCCTTCAGTCTCAGCCTTTAAATCCCGGCTGAAGACTCACTACTTCAGTTTAGCATATCCTGACTAGAGCTGCTGATTAACTGTACATACTGCATCTCTGTTGTTAGTCATTAGCACTAAAACATAAGTAACATGATAGTTATAATTGAATACTAACCCTCACCTATTCTATTTCTGTTCTCGGTACTAAAATGTGGCAATTAGTGCCACGGCCCACCTGCCAAGTTGTTTGCCTGCCTATGGTAAAGTCATCCCTGATGGAGGATCGCAGGAATCATGGGAAAGAGGGGTCCTTTCATCGGATTGGCTGGCCCAGCACGGTTTCAGCCATGGAATTGTCAAATTGGGGAGGCAGCTTGATGGAGGTGGTCTCCAGGACTCTAAAAATATCCAAATCTTATTATGTGATATCATCTACTGTTAAATTCTGCTCCGGACTTCTACAATTTTTATTTTTATGCTGTATTGAGGATTTTTTCTGTTCTATGTATTGTATTGACACCTACTTTTTACACCCACTGCACGCCCAACCTATCTGGAAAGGGATCTCTCTTAATTGCCTTTCCCAAGGTTTCTTCCATTTTTCCCTACAAGTTTTTTTTTTTTGGAGTTTTTCTTGTCTTCTTACAGAGTCAAGGCTAGGGGGCTGTCAAGAGGCAGGGCCTGTTAAAGCCCATTGCAGCACTCCCTGTGTGATTTTGGGCTATACAAAAATAAACTGTATTGTGTTACATTGTGCATGATTCGGTGTTTGATGAATGGTTCAATGCAGTGAAGCAAGTCATCAAACTTAAAACGCTGACATATGAAAGAATTTGTGGTGCTTTCCTTCATCCATTTCTCACATTAGCAATACAAACATTGCATGTTCCCCGTCGTAATGATGCTATACACTTAAAGGTCTCGCATTTGATCTTCTGTGTCTCTGTTGCCGAATTTTTTCCTTTTTTGCACCTTCACAACAGCATCAGAATGTAAAGAACTTTACCTTCAACATCTTTCTTCCCTCAACTCACGACACTGCGAAACTGGACATTGTTTTCTCACCATGATTTCTCCCATCGCCACATGGTGGAATCCTTCAGATTTACATAAAGTACATCCGCAAGTATTGTCAATACACTTTTTGCGTAGCAGCAGCATCCACAAATGCATGTGTTGCATAGTGTCAAGTATATCTCAGCCTTTATGGTTCAGCCTCCTCTGTCTGACTAATATTCAAATTCTTATTTAATGTCTTTTACTTGCTTACTTTTAATTCTTTTATATATATTTTATGAGCTGGTTGACAGATCTTTTAATCTATGATTTTTTCATTGCTGCAGTTTGAGACCTGGGGCCTCATGCATAATGCCGTGCGTAGAACTCGCACTATAACGTGACATAAGCACAAAAGCCAAAATGTGCTTATGCACAGAAAAATCCAGATGCAAGAATCCATGCGTTCACCAACTTCCGTGTTCTTCCGCTATATAAATCCTGGTCAGCGTGAAAAGTAACGCTCGTTCACGCGTGTGCTGTCCTGCCCCAACTCCTCCCAGAATTACGCCTCTTTGAATATGCAAATCAATATAAATAGCCCTTAAGCTCAGCGTTCTATGAAAAGACAATGATAAAAGCAAGAGGGAAAATGGAAGAATTTCAGCAAATACCAAGTGGAGGCAAGGAAAAACGTACTATTTGTTGGTTTAAAACAGTGGTATAACCAACAAAAGGAAGTTGATCGACTGACATAGTGTGTCGGAGAAACTCGAAAGCTCAAATTCACAAAGTTGCACAGTGCCTGAAATAAAAACGAAGTTGTCAGATATTAAAGTCGCTGTGAAAAGGCGAGTCGTAGCACACCATCTGAGTTTCATATGAAAGCTTATTAGGGCACAGAGGAAAAAAAAGGCACACAGTGGGGAAAAAGCACGAAATGTCAACTTTAATCTCGAAATGTCCACTTTAATCATGTAGTTTATTTTGTCTTTAAGTAAAGTAGCACGTTAAATGCTTTGTTTTGTATGTGTTCTTCTATGTGCTCTGTGTGTGAATCACTAGTGCTTCTTAAACCGTCTTTTTCTACCTCCGACAGCACACAGAATCCATTACATTCATGATATTACAGCTCTCTGAATAATTAAAATACTGAGAAATACACATGATATTTTCATGATGACTGGAAATAAAGCATGTTATTAAATATGGGAACACGATGGCACAGTGATTGTTCATGTCTCACACAAGATGCTGCTGCACCATGCGCAACCTTTGATGAAATAATTTATTGTAGCAGTACTGTCTCTTTCAAAACGTACAAACCTCCAATTCCTGTCCTCACTTTTCTTTCCCCAAATACCCAATCACCACACAATCAGCTCTATGATCGACATTAAGCCATCTGTAAGCTTACGACGACGATTCTTCAAAACCTTTACGGAACATTGAAATATCTTAATAGTACGTGTTTAATTATTCTATACGTCTATCCTTCCAGTGTCGCGCCACCCTCAGTAAATATACAGCGTGAGGCAGGAACAATACGTGAACTTGCTAGCGCTGCGGCACTGTGTCCTCACATGTTTAATTATTAACAACACAGATTATTTAACTGAAGTTAAAGTTTTATCTGTGTAATATAATCAACATATAAAAATTATATCGTCATCATATATAAATACGCACTTTATAAAGTGGCGCACGTTGTGCAATATTATAACTGTAGTGCAAGTTTACAGTTGGGTAATTGTACTTAGAAGTACAAACAGTTCTACAAGGAGCAATTGATTGAACCTGTTTATAGTTCTTGGGATGAAACTGTTTCTGAACTGCGAGGTCCGTACAGGAAAGGCTTTGAAACGTTTTGCCGTGGCTGAGGCTGATGTGCTTGATGCTGTATACCGATAATTCTCTTTCCAATCAGCTGGTGCTGTGATTCCCCACTCAGATACAGTGATATAAATACTTTGAGTGGTGCAGTGAGAGGAATATGGAAAAAGATGATCCGCTGTGGCAACTCCTAATGGGAGCAGCTGAACGAAGAAGGTGCAGTGAGAGTAACAACGCTAAAGCAGTCATGGTATTTGGAATAGTATGGCTATTCCCTGGACCATTATATTGTTACAGGTAATTTACAATCAGATGCATTACACTAATAAACAATATGCAACAACAATTTCAGTGTATTTATAAAGCCGCGTCAGGAAAAAGAAAGGATAACCACACAGGAACAGTAGCACTGCTTTGACGCTGGGTGCCATCAGTCTGCAAAACCGAGCGGAGAACTTGCGTACGGCAGGGTATGAGGTACCGTGGAAATGTGTGTGGCTTTACGCCAAGTGTAGGTTTTATACATCGTGATTTGAACGTGGAAACGTTCTTACGCAACTTTTCTGTGTGTACGCACTGTTTATACATGAGGCCCCTGGTGGTTAGAAACTCCTAGTTGATGACATAATGTTTGAGGGGAAAAAAATATCAAAAGGTAGTCGTATAAATTATAAAAAAATAAAAATTTCATTGATACTACATTACTGATGAAGAAATACAATCCACACAAAGCTGACAAGAAAATAATTTTATTAAAGTACTCAATGTACATTAGAGAGACACAGCATTAGTCTTCCAATTAATACAACATATATAAATAAAATATACAAAAACTTAACATAGTTATGGCAAATCCATACCCAATGTGTCCACTGAAAGACAGTAAGACACATTTGGAGGTTGTAGTCTCCTCTGGAACATATAATGCTGCCATTTTAAAACAAATCACAACTCAGGAATGCTAATGGTACTGTAGTTGCAAGAACAATTTCAGCAGTTCTTTGCAAGTGTTTAGGTGTGCTAGATTAAAAGTAATTTGGAAGGATGTACAGCTGGAGTAAATAGAAAGAAACAAGCATATAAGGCAAGGAAGGAAGCTATTTGTAGTACTAGAGCAGTACTATCCCTCTGGATAGTTGGGCCAGTGACCTAACTAGGAAGAGCTGGTGGGTCTATAGAATTAGTGCTTTTCATGTACTAATATGGTAATTTTGTGCTCTGCATGCACAATACATGCACTCTGTATATTTCTGAACATGAAAGCAACCCTTTCTGATACTGTATTTATAAAAAAAAAAAAAAAACAGAAGGTTTACAGACCATGAGAGATTATACTAAACGTGATTCATGGCAGCAGGACTGCATATGCCGCTAGTATGCCTGCTTTCCTTGACTACATTTCAGGCTTGTACACAAAGCTAACCTCATTATACACAGGCCACACTTATAAACCTGTCCAAGAGTTTTTAAAAAAAGAAAAATGGATTGTTAAAGCACATAGTGCTTTTTTCAAGAAGCATAAAAACCATTAATGATGATGAAAAGATGCAAATAACTAAATAAACAAACAAAAATCATCCCTAGTAAAATAAAAATTAAATCACATGCTCTAGTACATATTGCTAATTTTCTGTTTCTAAACATTTTATTTGTTCAAAACCACACATCAATATCAGTCATTTTTTTGTGGTAAATGTCAAAGCCATTAGACTGGTTATTAAATACAAAAATTATAATTACCTTATCCAAGCACAAATTCAGCCTGTCTGTTACATGTCTTAAAGATGGTGACTCATGATTGGTCTGATGAAACGTTTTCACTTGAGAGTGTTTTGGTTTCCCCCATAGGTCTACTGGAGATCCATTGGTAAATGCATGGATTTGCCTTGGTCTTGTTCTATCAAAGAAAAGAAAAAAATATATAATTTTAAAAGCTGATGATGTATACACAAAAACAGCAGCAGCACAGACTTTAGAAAAGGATTTCTTTTGCCACATGTGCCAGTCACTGGTAACTAAATTTGGTGCATCATCTCTTTTTTCATTCTAAGGTGATTTACAAAACAGTTGCATCACAAGTTTTCAGACATGGTTTTAACAACTAGAGTTCAAGCAAGTCAAGATAGGATATATAGTAACATGAAAAATGGAAAACATATGCTATATAAAATTACAAATAAGTCAAAGAAATTTAAATTACAAATGATGTTAGAAAAATCATTAACTTAAGAATGTTAGAAACGCAAGAACATCAGACCCCCCAATCCTCCATGAGCCAAAAAAAATGTCCACTCACCCGTGACAGCAAACCCACCAATTATCCATGTTATGCAAAACATGCTAGAGAAAAGTGGGGACCAAAAAAAAAAAAAACCCCAAACACAGCACAGTTGGCTTTTGATATCCTTCGTGATCGCCTCCCACTTTCTAATGCCACTGTCTGATGCCCCATCAATTCTCAAAGTTGAGCCTTCATAAAGTATCAAACTAGAAAATGAAAACTTCCACTGACTAAAGGATACACTATCTGGATCTCTTAAATGACACACCAGTAGAAGTTTTAAAGTAATAGAAGTGATGAAAATAATCCATTTGTGTAGAGGAAATATTGACAAAAGATAAATGGAGAAATCCAGTAAGATCAGTAATTGTGGGGATACAGGTATCTCAATACCCAGAATGGAGGTACATGCACTCACAACAAGATTCCACATTTCAGCCACCCTAGGCCATTCCCAAAAGTCATGCATAAAGGTGCCAGGCACCTTAGATGGGCAGAAATTACAGTCTGGGGAAATCAGCCCTACACATAAAAAAGGCTTATGTTGTGTGATATATGTACGATGAACAAATCTAAATTGCACATACTGATAATCTGGATTTCTGGAGGAGACCTTTATGTTGTCAAAAAGGGTATCCCAACAAATCTTAGCATCAGACAACAAAACAGTCTGCAAACATTTTGAATAGCTAATGGATTATGCAGCATAGCATAAAATCCAGAGACAGGTCTGGAATCACTACTAAGTACAAAGGCAAATTTATCAGTGGGTGTACAGGCAAAGGATCAGAGAGAACAATGCCCTGTGCTTTAATAGCTGATCTTACCTGGACTTCGAAGAAAATGGAAGAATTTGGAATTGAAAATTAATTGCATGATAACCAAAAGGGTTTAAGGCCACTGGAATAATACATATCACCTAATGTACAGATACCTGCCTTATACCACACAGGGAAAGTGATTGGATGATCCCAACATTAAGGGCAAGATTGTCAAAAATAGGTGAACATGAGTGACACTTCGGAATGGGGTTAAAAATAAGACTCCACCCAAACCCAAACCTGTAGTGAATGTCAGTCAGGACTTCTCCATATAAGGGATGTGCTTGTATTTTCATACCAAATGTAGATGAAGATGTGAAGGATGTCACTTCCCAAATTAAAGGAAGTCCTTCGGAAAAAGAGCTGCTCTGCTGTTTCTTACATAGTTCCTCTGTGTTCTGAAACCAGTCCAACCTGTTATTAATGTGGACAGCTGTCCCAGCTGGAGTTGTGTGTTCATTGTTGTAAATATGCTGCAGCAATGGTTTCTGCAGAACAATATTTTATGCACTGACAAACTATATTAGATAGGCAGGTTATTTCATTCATATCTAACCTTTTGTTTTCCTTCATTGCATTTTGTATTTTTACAGTTAGAAAGGGCATTTAACTTGCCTGTTATGGCTTGAAGCATTTTTGAAGAATAAGTGTGCCACATTTCTAACAAAACTGGTCATTGGAGGATAGGCAGACAGGCAAACATGGCTATCACAGTAGTGCTTATTCACATATACTCGAATGCACCTAGAAAGGAATGACTAAACTGCAGTTTTACAAACATTTCATAAATGTGCTATGAATTTCATCTGATAAAATGAGGTATTAATCAAGGATGAACTGATCAGTCTGCAGATTTTTTCAGACCAAAAGGACATTTTAGATATGTACATGCATGTTGAATTCTGACCCACTGTAATAGGCACAATAACACAAATCCAGTCTCTGCTCATAGGTGCAAATGGAAAAAGACTGATTGATCACCAGAGACTACAAAATCCCTTACAAACTAGGTACATATATCTTTTCTATTTATTTGGTGCATCAAGCCGACCTATTGCTTTTTAAGCAAGAAAGTACTTTGTGACTGGAATCTAACCTCCAAGGAACCTTGAAGCTGGATACACTGAACTTGGTCTTAGATCCATCTTCCATTCTTAAGTTCTCTGCCAGTGGCTGAGATTAGTGTTAGGAGAATGAAAGACAACATTAATTCAAGATGGAAGCCTCAGCATCTAGCAGAAACACGTATGAGCCTACCTCTGACCACAGTAACACAACACCACCCAATAGACCATAATAGACCACTTGGCAAAGGTAAACAGTACACTGCAGCACAAATAAAGTTCTCTATTCATACCTGGGGCACTGACACAAAACAGCATCCTTTAAAGCTTAACAAGTGTGTGTCTATGCCAAGATAAGTTAAAACCCTACACAGCTAAGGACCCATGTTCTTGTGTACAATTGTTACTATAACAAGCTCAACGGCTATGTCTATGGGAGATATTTTCTGCAAAATTTAAAATGAAAATGTAATCTCTCTTTTGCAATTTCAAAGTCTGCATGCAAAAATGAAAATGAAATAACCCCATCTGCAATTTCATTTTTGTTTTTGCAGAATAGATCTCCCATGTATGTCAGGTAAAGCTGTTAATTGTGAGACAGTACTTCATGTCAGAGCTTAACAGCTTCACCCACTTTCATCAAAAGCTCTGCAATAGAGGATGGGTGAGTGGACTAAGATGCCACACACAAAACTTGGTAAAATTAAGAATAGTCAGTCTCCTGACTGTTATGTTTGTCTGTATCATTTGTCATATGCTCTTTTAAGCTGATAATATACGCAGTTGTCATATTTCTATAATATCTGTGTTTATTAATAATTGTACTAGTTTATTTCTTAAAAACAGTGTGCTTCAGAGATACTGATATCAGCCTAATTGTCAGGAACCCCACCTACAGAGAAAGGTAAGCAATCCACCCTTGAATGAATCAGGCTTGTTTCAGAAAAACTTCTTTGTAAGCAAAAAATTTTAATTATATTACCCTGTCAGGTCAGATCAAGTAGGGAAGCATGCAATGGTACAGTGCGCTGCCATACCCACCATACAATGAAACAGCTCGGGATCCCGGTTGGCAACCCCCAGGCTAAGAAGCAGTTTAGTCCTACCCTCCGGAAAAGACCATCTATCTGTCACAGCCATCTGTTACATGGGCGTCCACTTGGCCTGGTCCAGCGGCTCGGGGCCTTATGCGACCCAGATCAACCTCGGGGAATTGCGCCACATGACCGCAGTGCTGTAACTGCCACTCCCTCACAATGCAGGTAAAGTGCCTCATTCTGGACTCCGCAAGCAACTGCTCATTCAACTCAAAGTCAAACCAGCAGTACCCAAGGATTCTCCAAAAACACAGTATCAAAGGAGTCCAGTATTTATCTCAGGTCACTGCATAGTGTTCATGTCTCTAAGCAATACAGCAAAACAGGAAGCACTAGGCATCTAAAGACTGGGACCTTCGTCCTTTTTCACAGATATCAGGAGCATCACACATCCCTTTCCAGTGACCTCATGACCCCCATGTTCTTCCAATCTGTCTACCGACTTCATAGGAAGAGGCACCAGAGACATGAATGTTGCTGCCGAGGGAAGGTAAACTCTCTACGAGGTTGACCCTCTCTCCGCAGACAGAGGATCATATCACATTAGGATCGGTCACCCCCCCAAGTCTGCAAGTTCCTACATACAATGTGTGCAAACTCATTAGAAACAGCCTGATCTTGGAATCTGGCCAGGTCCAGCCTCATTCTCCTAGTTGGTGCAAGACTATTAGTCCTAAGCTGAATCGTCACTGTAGCAAAAAGTCTGTGGTCAGAATTTCCAAACTGAGCACTTCTGTAGACCCTGCAGCTTTGCCAACAAGGCTGTGATCAGTTTCCTTCACTAAAAATAATTATGTGGGCAACTTAACACACATAGCTTTTTAAAAAGTGCATTACATACAACTAGATCATTAAAAAATATTCAAAGTTGACTTAGAATTGCTACAAAAGTCCGTATTGCCATCAGAGTCAAAAAATATAGTTGTCAGCTTCATCACATTCTGGGCTTGCAAAAAGGACTACTGGCTAGAAACTCCTTTAGTTTTCTTATTTGTTTTTAATCAAGTAATGTTTTCTATGCATATAGCCATCCATTTGGTACTTTGACACAATGCCTAAAACAATAAGTTGCAATAAAATAAATATTAAGGTCACTTTAAAGTGGGGGGGGGGTTAAAGGAGAGAAAAATAAACTGAGTTTAGCCTTTTCCTGGCTGTTTCTTGTGGCTTGCTACTCAGAATGACTTGCTCAGCCAGCTGTCAGTAGTGGACTGAACAGAGGACAGCTTTGGAAATGCTTCCCTTTTATAGGGTATACCTGCACAAGCTTTTGATGGATCTTATATTTACAGAACAATTGCCCGAATACAAACACTGCTATGATTTTTCCAGCTTAGACTGGCTATCTTCTGTTCTTGCTGTTGCAGTTGTTATACAACCAAATTGGCTCCTACATACCTACAGTAATCCATCATTTGCATTTATTTTAATAGCTATAAAGAAAGAATTTAACTAAAAAAAATTAAGTTTAAAATGTTCACATAATTACCAGAGAATGTATGTGTTTTTCAAGTGCATTACAGGGATAAAGTGTGAACTCTATCCCTTTGCTCTTGTCTTTGATGTCACTGTGTGCCAAAATAATCAAATTTTCATGAATAACTGCATTTTCAAATGACATCTTCATTTAAAGGCTGCAGTTGACTTTTTATTAGCCACTTTTATGTAACTGAATACTGCATCTCTTTAACAAAACAGAAAAGACATACACATATTCTGGAAAAAACATTGAAACACAGCAGACTAAACAATCTCTTACCAAAAAGTTTAACTGAAATCAGACTTCCTTAATCCAGTGAGTCAATCAAAGTGAGTCCTCCCATCAGCCTTCAAAAACCTGGCGTAGACACCAACTTCAAACATAGGTAAGCTTATCTATATGTGCGCATGTGCAAAAATCTGTGCAAGCTATAAATGGCTGCAAATGTAATACTAAAATTTCAACCAACAAAACCTTTATTGACAAGGAAACACATACAGCGGCAAGTCCTGTCCTCTATTTCTTTAAAGAAAAGCTTTCAGTGAACAGTTCCAAGTGTAAAGCGCTGTGAGGCCATGTTGTTACATTGTGTGCAACCTTTGTTTCTGTGAAAAAATGTCTTCCTTCTAAAAAGCAATTAAGTGGTCAAAGCAATCCCTCAACGGCCAAAAGGTGGTAAAGTGTCATGTCTTGACAAGAAAACAAAAATGTTCGTTCTTTTGAAAAGTGACAGGTTGCTTGCTGAAGTCATCATTCCCTAAATAATACAGTATAAAAAAAAAACACATAATTTAAATTGTATTATGTGCTATAACTAATCTGGAGATGATTTTAAGTATACGGGAGGATGTGCGTAGGTTATATGCAAAAATTATACCATTTCACATAACTCGAGAATCCATGGCATATGGTATCTGAAGGGGGCCCTGGACCCCAATCCCCTGCAGATGTACTTTGCCAGCTGAATTGCTCAGGTGCAGGCTCCAATTATTTTAGTATTTGGACAATTATACTCTCACAACAAAGCAGTATTTTCATTATTTTGTGGTTACTCATTTTCTGGTCTGGAGAGGTAAACAGAAAAGTAAGACGAAGACAGACACATCTTTGTTGTTTCGTTCAAATAGTTTCATTACAGTAATAAAAAAGGAAGTCATTCCTTCAGACAATAGCTAACCAAACCTTCCACACTAAAATATGCATATACCCACTAAAAAGATGTAGACAACCGAGTTTAAAGGCAATTAAAAGACCATTAGCAATCTTAAAATAGTTTTTACTGTAGGTCTTATGCGACTTAAGAGGCAACATATATAGCAAAGGTCATAAATAGATTTGACCTGGATCCAAATTCTCACAGCAAATACTCCTTGGGCCAGGCTATAATTTACAGTTTTACAAACACACACACACACACACACACACACACACACACACACACACACACACACACACACACACTCTTATTTACTCCTGGGCACACAATTATTCACAAACTCATTCATATCAAATGCATATTGAGTCTGTTCGAAACTAAAAAAATTCTAATGAAGATAAGGAATCTTCAAGCATAGGAATTCAGTTTGGTGGTGTTGTCATTCCATATGAGCAAGCTCAAATCACTTAAACTGATATTTTTTCTAATGAAATCCACAGTGGTTGTATCTAAGCACATAACTTTTACTGATTACCGTCAAAATTCTTCTTGCAAGTGTGCTACCAGAAAGTGTTAGCTTTTAAAAATGTCTCTGTCAAAATATCTTCATAGAAACATTGGTAAGGTGAATTAGTACTTCAATATACAATTGACTGAAAAGTAGGTATTTATAGTGCTACCTTTCCAAAAACAAAATGGTCAGTGGATCTGTCTGTTCTGCCATAAAACAGATGTTATTATAAAAGAATACTTTACTAAGCACAATAAATCAATTACTAATGCTCCAGTATTACAAGAGTCCATCAGAGGCATTTTATTTGAGCTTTTATAGGTTTGTATGGGCTTGAACAGTGCCCGAGTACCTGCCCAATTTGATTGAGGTGTTGACCGAGTCATTTTGTGACTTGTTTTTGAAGGAGAGCTCCCACCGGTCATGCAGCCTCTAATTACTGACTTTAAATTCAAAGTTGCAAATGTGGAGTGGTTATTTAATTATTTTGCTGTAAATTTTAAAGCATTGATTCTGAATTTGAAGTGGCAAGATTTAAGTGAATTATTTACTTTCATTGTGGATATTTCCAGAAATGTATGTACTTTGTTAACTTAAATTCAGCACCTGCCAATGTCAAATTGACTGCACTGGTGAATATGATACAGTCTGTTTCTTTTGTTTCAAGTGTCACACACGTGTGCATGGGAGGCAGCTGAAGGGCTTAGAGAGGACTGATGATACATCTGCCCGGGGGGGCGGGGTACGCTAACGCTCTTTCTGAGTTCTCTACAGGTCTTTCCCGGGAAATCCCACCAGGAGCCGACACCTCGAAGCGGGACACATCACTTCCGGCCCGGCCCCGAGGACGACATCACTTCCGCCCTCTGTCCTATAAAGCCTCCTGCCTTTGCTCTGGCAGGCAGTTCTGTTTTGGACTCTGTGGAGTAAACTTGATTATGATAAAACGATTACTTTTGCAGCCAGGAAACCAGATTAAACGGGTGGCTGCCCCAAACCTTGCCAGCCTCAAGTCTCTTCTTCTTACACAAGAAAACATTTATGTTCAACCAAATTTACTTCAAACTGTGCATCTAACATAAGAAACCTGCAGATACCTGAAAACAGATGCAAAAGAACAAAATCTTGTTTGTAGAGAAAAAAAAAATACCATTCTGTTCTCACACAAGAGGTTCAGAGATTGAATAAGTGCTAGGTCTGCTCTGATTAATTGGTACTTGTATGAGTGGTTGTATGCGATTTGGGTTGCATTTGTACATTTATATTTATTTTTATGCCAGCAGCACTGCATGCACAATTCTTCCCCTAATTCACAATATTTCCTGTTGTTAGATCGGTTCACTGTCAGAACATAGTCATGCCACACATAAATCACTCCTGGAGTTGCTTGATACCACAGCGAGACAATAGTTTCTAAAAGGTCTTGGTCAGGTTGTTTTGCTCCTTGCTAGAGTTCTACTGGCATGTTTATATCTACATCAACAAACTAGTTTACGGGAAGTTCAAAGCAATTAATCCAAATGGGCTGAGTGCAAAAACACCTTTAAACTGGTCTAAGCCAATCCAGAAAATGGATGGAAGGATGTTTGTGTTACAATGTTGCTATAATGACCTTAAGGAATTGTGCGCAAATCTTCTTAAGGCTCAAGAAACAAATGTCTAGTACCAGATTTAAACATCAGTAGAGATAACTGAGCAACCACTTAATTATAAACAAAAAGTAGTTTGAGACAAGTAATTCTACTACTCAGTGTTAAATAAAGAAATGCCAGATAGAGAAAATATCTGTAGGTTTAATTTTAAAAACAAACTAAATGATTAAAATGGACCAAAATTAAGTTTAGCTAACAATATTGACAAATTAATGATTCAAAAAAATATCTTACCGAACTTTGTCCATGTGAGGTTTTGATGGGGTACAGATCAAGGAATTCAGACCATTATCACTGTCGGAGGACTCTCCATAGTTCTTTGATATCCACTCTCTTAAGGGTCTTGCAAAAATAAAAGCCGCAAAAAAAAAAAAAAAGAGAAGACAACAAAGTAAGATTTTACATATTTGTACAAAGCACATGGAATAAAAGAAAAAAAGTATCCATAGACTCTTTGAGTACTTTATTTGCTAGATTCCGTTTGTCAATGATGACCAAATATTTCCCCTTACAGAATGATTTAAAAACTAAAAGTCTGCTATATAAATTATACATTACAAAAAACAAATCAAAAAGTTCTTGTAGTTAGAGATTTTAAGCAAACTATAAGAATGTCTAAAATGTAAAATTACAGCTTTCGATGTTCTGTAAAATGAGCAAAAAGGCAGTAATATTTACATTAGCCTTAAGTGATAAATTTGTAGAAAACAGACGACCTGTGCTTTATATTAAAGGCTACAACATACTTAAATGTCTTCCAGTAGTATCAGGACAGCAGAGGCTAACAACAGAAATTACCAAATTCGCCTTGCATTTCAGAGCAGAGAAAAGGATCTCTCCTAAGATACAACTGCACAGCAGGCATTAATAAGCATGATGAGGTCTAAGGAAGCTTTCACTTTGCCAAATCTATTAGGACCTTTAAAATAGAACAGACATTAAATATGAAAGCTTAGGAGGTGGAATATTATGTTTTGATATGGAGCTGTTATGTCTAGGCAAATAAAAATTTAGCAAAAAAGGTTACTTTGTTGTTGAGAAAAATGCACATGGCAGAGATCAACCTACCTAATGAAAGGAATTGCCATGAAAAACTTGTTTGGTGCAAGCCCAAGTTTGGATTTTGGAGTCATGTCATTCCGATGACAAGGAAGCTTTTCTATTGAGAACCATTCTATATTCTAATAATAAATAAAAATTAATTAAAAATAGAACACACCCATGTGCACAATGAAAACAAAAACATTATCTGTTAGACTCACATACCCTGATTTCTCTTCTTGTTTTAGGGTTAAATCTTGTATCCTTTGGAACCCCTGGGATTATATATAAACGAGCTAACTGATCATTGATCTTTAATTCAATGTAAGTATCCTTGCATATACGGTCTTTAATGTCAAAACCAGTCTCCTCCAAGACCTTAAATAAACAAATGAATGAATTATTCAATCAATCCAGATTCTCAAAATTTTTTGGTTGTTACAAGTCGGACATAAAAAGGACATGTGCATTACATATTTTACTTTAGAGTCTTTGTTCAACAAGTATTCATTAGATACAGTTAATACATACAAGGTTAACATGGAAATTAATAAAAAAAAATATATATATTTTAGTGTGCTTTATCATCCTTGCTTTATGCAAATTACTTCTATAACCTGACAAAGAAAACAAACACTTCAAAAAAAAAAAAAAAAAAAAACGTTAAAACTTTCAGTTTGTGATTTAAGCCGTTTATTTATGTGGAAAACATTTAATAAACAATATCATTTTTTTTTAAACCAAGGTTATGATGCATACAGTTGATCATGAATAAAACATTACTGCTGTACATCAATTCTTGCTTTTCCTACTGACTGACATTGGGTTTTGCTTGTCATCATTGTAAAACACAATTTTAAAGGAAACTATTATTTTGAATTTAAAATTAGCAATTTGTAGGAATAATGGGATTTTTTTTTGTATAAATGTAATTTCCCCTGTAAACCAACTGAACTAAACTCAGCTTCAGTTGTGAAATTTTACTAGAATTTGTTAATGGGCATATATTGCCAGTGGTATGTTCATATGGGATTGCAGAGAAATAGCATTATTATTTGATAGTTATGCTTTTGATTTGTTTATGTTGTTCACTGGTGTATTTGTTTTCTTGTTTTTGTCAGTAATATACTTAAGCAGAACTGCTGTTAAGAAGGTGGGTTTTCAGAAGAAAAAAGAACTTTTACTGCAGTTTACTGCAGTTAAGATTGCCAAATGTGTAGGCCATGCAGCTCAGCAAAATCCTAGTTTTAATATTAAAAAGGGCACGCACATCTTAAATATATTGGTTTTGGACTCTTCCCTCTTTTCGTGTTAAATAAGTGCACACTGTCTGATGACTGCTCCACTTGCCAGAAAGCTGCACCCTGGAAGAGTGCCACCTGTGAACTGAGCTTGGAGTAAAGGTTTTCTCATACTTCACCTCCAACGCCTGAAACAATTAGGAGTATTTTTTAGCAGAATAAATGTTCTGAGTGAACTCATTTGTGTGTTTGTTGCACAAAACTTTAAAGATATTGCTTTTTTGATGGATCATTAATGCACACATTTTTTTAACCTACTGAGTACGATTACTTAATAGGTTGCTTTTGAAAGAGTGAAAAATTTCCAATGTACACCCTATGGATATTTTTTATAAATAATGATTGTTTACATGTGATGAAGACATGCCAGTTAGGTGGATTGGCGATTCTAAATTGGCCCTAGTGTGTACTTGGTGTGTGGCCAGCAAAGAGAATTTTTAAATAATCCTCGTTCAGCAGACATTGCAGCCTTAATTTGTTTAATAGCCTCTCTTGCTACCATGCCTTGCTTCAATCTGAAATATTTTGTGGTAGGGTTAATGCTATAGGTAAAAGGTACAAGAAAAAAAAAAAGCAAGACTTTTCACTGTATCAGAAATGTATATTACGCTAACTCCTTTGTGTAATATACTTCTCCTTTACTTGCCTCTCGTGCAGCACAGTCATGTGGAGCCTCATCTTCATTGACTTTTCCTTTTGGAAAACCCCAGCCAGACTTGGCAAGATAACCCTGAACAAGCAAAACCTAGAAAAACAAATAATTTGATTTAGAATATGGTACACACTTGCAACCAAATGTTTAAATTACATGTACAGCGTCGAAAAATGCATGTTGTATTTGAAAGCATATACAAAAGCTTACTTACATTCTCAAGTGTTTCATCAAGAATAATTGCACCAAATGTGGGAACTCCCATTTTGTACTCCTTCCACTGCTCTAAAACTGTCTGAACATCTTCTCCTTGAGGCAGTAAAAATGGACAGTGGTTAAATAGTAAAAGAAACCCTTGTTAAGGGGAAACAACTGGAAGCAAATGAGAACACAATATGATAAACATTCTGTAATATAAAAAGGATCACAAATCAAAATCATTTCAACTATCGGCATTCATTTCAGGCTGGTTTCAATTCCTTAATTATAATGGAACACATCCCTTTGGATTGGTGCATTAGCTGATATAATCTTATACTTTACAATAAATTTTCAGTAATGCCCAAAAACTATACTAACCACTCCCGAAATGTGCATGTCTATGACAGCTGTACAATTAGGGGTTCACATCCAAGAATTCTTAAGGTTTGAGTCTAAACTTCAACATACAATTCAAACTGAGCCTGTAAGTCTTTCAGGGGCAAACTGAGCTACAATAAAATTCAATGTTTTAAGGAATGATGCAGCATAATACATTCTTGAAAAATCTACTACGGAGAATATATTATACCTCAAAGCATTTAATTAATATAAAAATGTCATTCTGCAGCTGAAAAATGTTGGTCACTTAATGCTATGAATCTGTAATGCAAGTGTGTAGATGGAGGAGCAGCGAGAGGATATCAGAAACAACTCAGTTGTAGTAACTGTGATGGAATGAGAATTACTGACCACATTTAAGGGACATGGAGTAGTGTGCATAACAGTCCCACATGGGAGGTAACGGAGAGGACAGTTATAAATTTCCTTACTCAGAAAGGAAAAGCAAGTCATCATTAGGCCAGGTTTAAACTTCATGTGAGCCCTTACTCACCACAAATTAAGAATTTGTTTTGTTTCTTTCATAAGTCACCAGTAGACTGGAATTTATAAGCTTAGACTACCATTATTAGACTATTATTGTTTTCTTCTGTCATCTTTAAACACTAATTTCACCATCACGGAAGAAGGTTAAAGGTTCACAATTTAGCAAAAGAAAATCTACTAGGCTGACCATTTGTAATTTTTTAATTGTCTTATCACTCAATTTGATATCGGTAGGAGTTATTTTAAATTAAAATTCTATGTTAAGGGGTTTTCTAATCCACAACATACAAGTACATTTATTCCTGTATATTGAATGTATTTTACTAAGAAATGTTAAGTTTGCTATCACACTAATATATCTACTGTACATTTAGTAGACATTTGTTTTTTGTGTGCAAGCAGGTAAGTATTTCTTTCAAATGTTGAAATCCTTGGTGCCTCATTTGCTTAATTTCAAAGCTTTTCTTACAAGGCAGCGAATTCTATAAAAATATCAATCTATCCAGAACATAGACAACACTTTCATTAATCCTAAAACTTAACAATATCATTTACTTATGTGCAATGGGTATATACAGTATTTTTTAAGTTATTGCAAATTTCTATTTAGTCTGATAAAGAACAGAAAATGTGTTTGTTTTTTTTCTAACACACAAAGTATATATAAAGTGGAAATTACACATCATATTTGTATAGTAAATACTTGTCAAACTACAATTTCTATATCAGTCAATGTATAACAACTTAAATACAAGTGAAACATTTTACCATGAAGTTAAAAAAAATAGACTTCTGTCACTTTCTTATTATATAATACAAAGAACTGACAGGGCAACTAATGAGAGATGGAAATGCTATATGAGGCCAAATGCAGTTTGAAACTGGCATAAAAGCATTAGAGACAAGGGTGAAAATACGGTTTGACATGGCTTTATACATTACAGAGCAACTGCAGGGACAGAACTGACCAATCAGCAAACTGCATTTTCCACTGGTACCCACATGTTTAGGTGTGCTGCCCCGGTCCTACATGATTTGTTAAGTTCAATCAAAGTCCAAAGCAGTCATGTCTTGGTTTTAACAGATTTAACTGTTAGTAGATGCAGAAAAAAAAAACAACTTACTTCAGAAGTACAGTGCCCTCAATAAAGTTAGGGACAAAGACACATTTTTTCCTTGATTTAGCCCTCTGCTCCATAGTTTAAAATTACAAATCAAAATGACTGGGACATGATTAAAGTACACATTGCAGACTTCCATTTATTAAGGGTATCTGCATACATTTCGGTCACACCACGTATAATTTATAATACTTTTTATCCACAGTCTTGTTAGGGACTATGTGCTTGTTAGTGTTATCCTACTATGTAAAAAAAGGTGGGTAAATATTTTCTTAAGAGTGCATGCTGCAATCACAGCATGTATTGAGGAAGGATGCCATTTTGACCCCTTTTGTTTAGTTAACACCATGCTTTAAATTTCAAGACACCTGCAAAACAATACTACTCAGGACAAAAAAGATAAACCTGTCTTACACTAGCCCTTGAACAGATTACCACAAATGTAAAATTTTTTTTTTTTAAAACATCACAGAAAAAGTATACAGTATTGTTATTCATACTGTAGAGATGTTGGTACATGAAAAACAAAAAATAATTGAAATCCTGAAATTAGATACTCCTTCATAAGTTCCAACAACTCCAAAGTTAAGAAAAATCACCTTTGTTAAATGTTTTTGGTCTTATTAATCGCTGTTGGGGTAAGAAAAAAAAATATGATTTTTTTTTCTTTTAAAGCATCCATCATCTACATCAGTGTTTCCCAAACTCTGTCCTGGGGACCCCCTGTGGCTGCAGGTTTTTGTTCCAACCAGATTCCTAATCAATGACAACACCTGATAACTTTGATCTCATTTAATTAGTGGTTCTGTTTTTTTTCTTTTATTCGATATTCAGAAAAGCATAGCAGCATGATTTTTACATTTATAAGACATTTATAAATATTTCTGCTTTTGCTATAGATTTAAATGCTTAACTCTTTTGTTGATTTCATTATATTTTGTTCTGTGTACAGCTTTTCCCCTTTGTTGTATATTAATAATGACAATGTAAAAACGAGCAGATCACACACACTAAATAATCAAAGGCTGCAAGTACTTTAGCGTCAGACCCACTTTTAGAAAAACAATTATAACACCTTGAAAAGTAGAATGAAAATCAAGATGAAAATACTGTTAAAGAAAAAAAATACACTATTCCTATATAACTGCTTGGTACATTTTAATTTTTTTCTTTTTAGCAAACTTAGTTTTCTAATTTTTATATTGTCCCCTAAACACTGAACTTGGGAAATATCAGTTCACTCAATTAGCCCAGGAGTTCAATTAAAAACATAAGCTGGTTGGAACAAAAACCTGCAGCCACAGGGGATTCCCAGGACTGAGTTTGGGAAACAATGATCTACATGATAATGATCTACCAAAAGCGGTGTCACACACGTGTGAATAGGAGGACGTTGTGTGGACCAAGTAATGGTAATTCCACGCCAGGCCAGGGAGGGCGGGGTGCAATAAACCTTCTCTTGCTATCTCTGCAGACCAGCCGCAGGAAAGCCTATCTGAATCAGGAACATCACTTCCAGTTCCGGCGCCCAGAAGAACGTCACTTCCAGTTCCGGCGCCCAGAAGATTGTTACTTCCTGTCCCGACTCCCAGACTGATGTCAGAGAGACATCACTTCCTGTTAATATGTCACTTCCTGTTTGATCATTAAAAACCGCCATCTTTTCAACCCTTGAGCAGTTCTATTTTGGACTCCGTACTGATTACATCAGTGCTGAAACTTAAAAGACTCCTTTGCAGCTAGGAATATTATATGGGTGGCTGCCCCAAACCTTTTATACGTGTGTCGAGTGGCTTCATTTTACAGTGGCGTAGCCGCAGGATGATAACCTCCAGGAGAGAAAGGAGGATAAACCTCAACCTAGGCTCGACACACACTCTTATACCAACAACCTGTCAGATGGGTAAGTACCGCTCCCAAGTTGCCGAGTGGGCGTCAGTTGGGGCGTGTTGGAGAAAGCTTGAGTATGCTTCGACCCATCATCCTTTTAAAGGTCTGGGGAAAAATAGTCCCGGGAACCACAGACTAGAGCCAAGTGCGTCAGGGGACGCCTTGGGTTCTTATTTTGGCCACCTGGGTGTGGGGACTGCCTCATCATATCCCACAAAGAGCAAGCCCTTTAAAAGGTGGGGAAAACCCAGGCTGGCAGGTGAAAGACATAATGGCCTGGACCTATAACCCAGCTAAGGCAACCAGGAAACAGGCCGTGGCTTTATGGGCTAAGGTGGTTGGGAGGCTAAAACCCCATAAAAAGTCAAGCCACCAAATAGCGGAGCAGGTGGCCTGCGCTTTGTTGCTCCGAAGCCTACCCGGAAAAATCGCCCAGCCGGCCTGGGAATATACTAATATTGTCTCATTAATTGAGATGATAGACCGCATAAAGGCAGAAACCGCCTTAGGAAGGTCAGAATGGAACTCGGGTGAACCCGGGCGTGCTTGCGTCCCTAACACAGAGTCCCGCAGCTGTAATCCGAAGCATATTCGAGTGGAATCTGATACGCGCCGGCAGGCCCTGCGAAGCAACAAAGGGGTCTGCGGAGTAATGTGGGAGGAGGCACGGTGCGCTCTCGCTAATCCACTGGCTTGTGCGCATACGGAAGAAGTACTAGTGAATGGTATTAAAGTAATCGCTTTAAATTTATATATATAGCATCCGGAAAGTATTCACAGCGCGAGTGCATCCGGAAAGTATTCACAGCGCATCACTTTTTCCACATTTTGTTATGTTACAGCCTTATTCCAAAATGGATTAAATTCATTTTTTTCCCTCAGAATTCTACACAGAACACCCCATAACAACAACGTGAAAAAAGTTTACTTGAGGTTTTTGCAAATATATTAAAAATAAAAAAAACTGAGAAATCACATGTACATAAGTATTCTCAGCCTTTGCTCAATACTTTGTCGATGCACCTTTGGCAGCAATTACAGCCTCAAGTCTTTTTGAATATGATGCCACAAGCTTGGCACACCTATCCTTGGCCAGTTTCGCCTATTCCTCTTTGCAGCACCTCAAGCGTCATCAGTTTGGATAGGAAGCGTCGGTACACAGCCATTTTAAGATCTCTCGAAAGATGTTCAATCGGATTCAAGTCTGGGCTCTGGCTGGGCCACTCAAGGATATTCACAGAGTTGTCCTGAAGCCACTCCTTTGATATCTTGGCTGTGTGCTTAGGGCCGTTGTCCTGCTGAAAGCTGAACCCTCGCCCCAGTCTGAGGTCAAGAGCGCTCTAGAGCAGGTTTTCATCCAGGATGTCTCTGTACATTGCTGCAGTCCTCTTTCCCTTCATCCTGACTAGTCTCCCAGTTCCTGCCGCTGAAAATCATCCCCACAGCATGATGCTGCCACCACCATGCTTCACCGTAGGGATGGTATTGGCCTGGTGAAGAGCGGTGCCTGGTTTCCTCCAAACGTGATGCCTGGCATTCACACCAAAGAGTTCAATCCTTGTCTCACCAGACCAGGGAATTTTGTTTCTCATGGTCTGAGAGTCCTTCAGGTGCCTTTTGGCAAACACCAAGTGGGCTGCCATGTGCCTTTTACTAAGGAGTGGCTTCCATCTGGCCACTCTACCATACAGGCCTGATTGGTGGATTGCTGAAGAGATGGTTGTCCTTCTGGAAGGTTCTCCTCTCTCTATAGAGGACCTCTGGAGCTCTGACAGTGACCATTGGGTTATTGGTCACCTCCCTGACTAAGGCCCTTCTTCCCCGATCACTCAGTGTAGATGGCCTGCCAGCTCTAGAAAGAGTCCTGGTGGTTTCGAACTTCTTCCACTTACGGATGATGGAGGCCACTGTGCTCATTGGGACCTTCAAAGCAGCAGAAATTTTTCTGTAACCTTCCCCAGATTTGTGCCTCGAGACAATCCTGTCTACAGACAATTCCTTTGACTTGATGCTTAGTTTGTGCTCTGACATGAACTGTCAACTGTGGGATCTTATATAGACAGGTGTGTGCCTTTCCAAATCGTGTCTAATCAGCTGAATTTACCACTGGTGGAGTCCAATTAAGCTGCAGAAACATCTCAAGGATGATCAGGGGAAACAGGATGCACCTGAGCTCAATTTTGAGCTTCATGGCAAAGGCTGTGAATAGTTATGTATATGTGATTTTTCAATTTTTTTTATTTTTAATAAATTTGCAAAAACTTTCAGTAAACTTTTTTCACGTTGTCATTATAGGGCAGTGTGTGTAGAATTCTGAGGAAAAAATTAATTTAATCCATTTGGGAATAAGGCTGTAACATAACAAAATGAGGAAAAAGTGGTGCGTTGTGAATACTTTCCGGATGCACAGTGTGTGTGTGTATATACAGTGGGTACGGAAAGTATTCAGACCCCCTTCAATTTTTCACTCTTTGTTATATTGCAGCCATTTGCTAAAATCATTTAAATTAATTTTTTGTCTCATTAATGTACACACAGTACCCCATATTGACAGACAAAAAAAAGAATTTTTGAAATTGTTGCAGATTTATTAAAAAAGAAAAACTGAAATATCACATGGTCCTAAGTACTCAGACCCTTTGCTGTGACACTCATATTTAACTTTCCATTTCTTCTGATCATCCTTGAGATCACCTTCATTTGAGTCCAGCTGTGTTCGATTATACTGATTGGACTTGATTAGGAAAGCCACACACCTGTCTATATAAGACCTTACAGCTCACAATGCATGTCAGAGCAAATGAGAATCATGAGGTCAAAGGAACTGCCTGAAGAGCTCAGAGACAGAATTGTGGCAAGGCACAGATCTGGCCAAGGTTACAAAAAAATTTCAGCTGCACTAAAGGTTCCCAAGAGCACAGTGGCCTCCATAATCCTTAAATGGAAGACGTTTGGGACGACCAGAACCCTTCCTGGGGCTGGCCTTCCAGCCAAGTTGAGCTACCGGGGGAGAAGAGCCTTGGTGAGAGAGGTGAAGAAGAACCAAAGATCACTTTGGCTGAGCTCCAGAGATGCAGTCAGGAGATGGGAGAAAGTTGTAGAAAGTCAACCATCACTGCAGCCCTCCACCAGTCAGGGCTTTATGGCAGAGTGGCCTGTCAGAAGCCTCTCCTCAGTGCAAGACACATGACAGCCCGCATGGAGTTTGCTAAGACACCTGAAGGACTCGGAGATGGGGAGAAATAAGATTCTCTGGTCTGATGAGACCAAGATAGAACTTTTTGGCCTTAATTCTAAGTGGCATGTGTGGAGACAACCAGGCACTGCTCATCATCGCTTGTCCAATACAGTCCCCACAGTGAAGCATGGCTGTGGGGGTATTTTCAGCTGCAGGGACAGGACGACTGGTTGCAATCGAGGGAATGATGAATGCAGCCAAGTAAAGGGATATCCTGGACAAAAACCTTCTCCAGAGTGCTAAGGACCTCAGACTGGGCCAAAGGTTTACCTTCCAACAAGACAATGACCCTAAGCACACAGCTAAAATAACGAAGGAGTGGTTTCACAACAACTCTGTGACTGTTCTTGAATGGCCCAGCCAGAGCCCTGACTTAAACCCAATTGAGCATCTCTGGAGAGACCTAAAAATGACTGTCCACCAACGTTTACCCTCCAACCTGACAGAACTGGAGAGGATCTGCAAGGAGGAATGGCAGAGGATCCCCAAATCCAGGTGTGAAAAACTTGTTGCATCTTTCCCAAGAAGACTCATGGCTGTATTAGCTCAAAAGGGTGCTTCTACTAAATACTGAGCAAAGGGTCTGAATACTTAGGACCATGTGATATTTCAGTTTTTCTTTTTTAATAAATCTGCAACAATTTCAAAAATTATTTTTTTGTCTGTCAATATGGGGTGCTGTGTGTACATTGAGGGAAAAAATTAATTTAAATGATTTTAGCAAACTGCTGCAATATAACAAAGAGTGGAAAATTAAAGGGGGTCTGAATACTTTCCGTACCCACTGTATACACTGTACTAGCTGAAATACCTGCCGTTCCCCAAGAGGAAAATAAAGTTTTTTTTTAAATTTAAATTGAGAAAAATTAATTAAAAAACAAAACTTGACAGATTAATTTTTGTTTTATGGTATAGTAATAAGTTTTTACATGCATAATTTTTGACGACCAAAAAAAGTCAATTAATTTAAATATTATTAATAGGTTGATTTAATTCTATTGCCACTACAACATTGTTACAATAAGAATAATGCAAGATGAAAATATAGTTAACAAAAACTACTATTAAACAACAAACAGTACTACAGATTTTTCATGATAAAACTGTCAGATGCTTTTACGGAGTACGCCAGAAACATTCCGAGCGTCAACTGGATGATAAACATACAATACTGCAAAATTGTTATAGTCTGCATTATATGTAAGACTGTGGTTAATTGTTGGAGAGGTGTTCATTGGAAGGTTCTTTGTGGAATAAAAACTCCCTTATTGTATTTATATTCTTACTAGCAAAATACCCGCGCTTCGCAGTGGAGAAGTAGTGTGTTAAAGAAGCAATGAAAAGAAAAGGAAACATTTTGAAAATAACGTAACCTGATTGTCAATGTAATTGTTTTGTCACTGTTGTGAGTGATGAGTGTTGTTGTCATATATATATATACACATATATATACATACACACATATATATATATACACACATATATATATATACACACATATATATACATATACATATATATATATATATATATATATATATATATATATATATATATATATATATATATATACATATATATATATATATATATATATATATATATATATATATATATATATATATACATACATATATATATATCTATACATATACACATATATACATACATATCTACATATATATACACACACACACACATATATAAACATATATATACATATACATACATATCTACATATATACACACACAGCTATTTCAGATCAGTGCAATACGCTGTTTGTTAAAACGTTGACTCCGCTCTTACGTGCAATAAAAATCAAATCATTCAGTTGTCTTTGCTCATATGTCATTTTAGAGCTGGACGCCTGGCATCTTTTTGGCCACAAGTTCGCTTCTGTTTGGTGTGAGGTTCTGTGTTGTGGAGATTCTCAGGATGGATTGCAGGTGCTCATCAGTGAGGCGACTCCTGTGTGCTGTTTTGTTAGTCTTTATCACTGAGAAGAGCTTCTCACACAGATATGTGCTACCAAACATGCACAAGGTTCGAGCCGCATGTAGACGGACTTTTTTTGTTCTTCAAAGTCACCAATGCGCCGTGCAAACTCAGTGCGCAATAACTCTAGTAAGCGGTAAGTGTTCGGCAAGGCAGCTGAAGCGCTGCATTATGGGATCTGTAGTTTATTGTGTTACCAGCGCTTCATATACCCGGCTTTAATAACAATAATACAGTATATAAAATGATCTTGGGCCGGATATAATTACACGCGGGCGGATGTTTGACACATATGGACTAAATAGAACTTGAAAAGATATATTTTTTCAAATGTGATCGCGCAATTCAGATAGAGTTGACGCCAAGACTACAGCCTGCATGCCTCAATGAGTCATCCTCCCTCGCTCTTACTTTTTACCGTTCATCTAATGAATACACTGAGTATGGCTTTACCAAAACAATCATTGATGGCGAATAGAGTATCCATTATTCGAGTATGTAGAGCGGGATATATATATATACATATATATATACCCGCGTATCGCAGCGAGAAGTAGTGTGTTAAAAAGGTAGAAAAGAAAAGGGAACATTTTAAAAATACGTAACATGACTGTCAATATACAGTATTTGTTTTGTGAGTGTTATTGAGTGTTGCTGTCATCAAGGATTTGATTATCATTATTTCTTTCAATCAGGTTCGTATTTGTAGGATGTGTTGTGTTCAAGTTACATTCCGTGTTTGTCAATCGCTGTAAAGATGACAGGTTTCATTCATCGATTCGCTTCTTACTGCATCAATAAACAGCTCGCCTTCTTATTTATCTGAGACCTGACACACTGCATGCACGGGTTTTTACACTGTCTTCCTTTAGCGGACATTGACTTTTTCCACCGTGTGCTTTGTTTCCACAGTAGCTGCATTTATGAATATGCTTATCAGACGCTTCATATTTTTGCTGCCTTTTCAATTGTGTAATTCGGTTTTGTTCAGCTCTTTGGAACTGTTGCTTTTATCTGTGCACTCGCGCCAGTTCACGTGAGCCACTCGGTGTACTTGCATCGAAGGTTCCCAGCTGTGCTGGTGCCATCTCGTGCTATGTCCATAGCTTTATTTAATGTTACCATAGTCCTGGCACTTAAAACTTTTTCTCGCAGTTTCGCTGAGTTTGTGTCAAACACCACCCTGACCATCTCATCTTCCTCTCCATAAGCACAGTCCTTCACCCGTGAATATTTACCCGTGGCAGTTGCTATTGGATTGCCGCTGACGGACGGCCTTATATGGGCAGGCACTAAATTACAAACGCCAGCGGCAGCCTGTCTATGAACTTAATTTAAAGTGTAGGTTTACATCGTGCTTTGTTTCCGAAGTAGCAGAACTCATAAATATGGTTGTATATGCCACTCGCTCGCTTCTTATTGTTTCGCTGCCTTCTCAATTATATAATGCATGTTTTCTTCAGCGCTTTTTTGAGGTCTTCCTGGTTTTCTATGTACTGCGTGATTACGTGGGAGGCGTGATGATGTCACACGAAACTCCGCCGGCGTTGAAGCTCATCTTCATTACAGTAAATGGAGAAAAACTGCTTCCAGTTATGACCATTACGCGTAGAATTTCGATATGAAACCTGCCCAACTTTTGTAAGGAAGCTGTAAGGAATGAACCTGCCAAATTTCAGCCTTCCACCCACACGGGAAGTTGGAGAATTAGTGATGAGTCAGTGAGTGAGTGAGTGAGGGCTTTGCCTTTTATTAGTATAGATACTGTGGCATGTATTGCGGTGTTTGGGGCTCTCTAGTGCCCCCTTGTGGTTAGTAAGCATCAACTGGTTGACAACATACATACAAGACCGCAAGATAGTTACAGTCTTTCCATTCCATAAGATTCACTTTCCATAAGAAGCTGCTGCCACAAGAAAAGGAGATCATTGGTCCCCACCTTACCAAATGTACTACTTTCCCGATTTCATTATAAATATTAGAAAAACTGCTGCAATCCGTTCCATCACATGACAGATTTCCGAACTGATGGTATTTTTTGCCATTGCACACAGCAAGAAAACGTGATGGAATAGGTGGTACTATTAAGTGCCTTATAAGGAAGGCATCACTGCATAAAATACACAAACTGACCATTCTTACAGTTTAAGAATTGTTTACAAATACTGCTCTGGTAATATTAAAAAAGACAATTTCATTTTAGTTTGGCGGTCTTCTTGGAGAAAATGTTTGATGAGCGTTGTCAATTTCAGGAAGTTGTCAGGAATATGTGAAAAATACCGTATTATTCCTATACCAGCAGAAAACATAATCCTAACAAATGCAACCTAAAGAACACTAAGTGAGATCCATCCGATCTGTAATGATTTCTTTAAAATGAAATGATGATGCCTGCATTTATGGCTTGATCTGATGGACTGGATGTGGAACACAAGAGCAATCATAATAGACTCCTACAATTCTACTAGCCCTGTCGCATGTTTCATGCCATACAGTGATGAAAGAACATGAACTTGGGTCCCATTAAACAATATCCTCAACATCTTATCTCCTTTGGAGTTTTGTCCTTCAGGTTCTCACAAAGTATACAAAATGCAATAAAATCTTAAACATGAAATTTCACTTCTCTTTGCTCATTAGTCTAATCACTTTCACTTTATTTAAATAAGGCTTATATAAATAAAGTAATTTTCGGATTTTTGAAGTTAAGTCTGTTACTGTTCTAACATGTGATGAATGTAATGTAAATGTAACATGTAATTACTATTTGAACCGTATTATGTACATATCGATCTTTTTTTTTTTTTTCTCTCTGACCTATCCGACTCCACCTCTCAAAACCCAGGCAGAACATAATAACCATTTCTGGTAGGTGGACTAATATCCTATAAATGGTGTTAATCAAAAAAAAAACATAAAAACAAACAAAAAAAAAACCAACAATTGTATCTTGCCCCAACAGAGATATCAGACCTCAAAAACCATGCAAATTTGATTTTTGTCAGGTTTGGAAGGATGGGAACCCATGAAGAGAACCATTTTCAGGATTTCATTTTTTTTTAAATGCTTTTTTCATGTAAAACTTTCTCCATAGTAAAAATGTCTCTCTGTACCTTTTTTGTGCTGTGTAACAAAAAAAGGCAAAGTCAGTGAAAATCAACATCCAGTCATCAATTTTTAAAGGGCTAAAAAAAATAAAGAATATGATTAATTTCAGAGCGCAAGTGAAAAAGAATCCTCAGTGCTGAGGTAAACTTTTTTTGCATTATTTAAATATCTTTATTGGTTAAGGAGATATTAGAAATGTAACAAAGTCTTCAAAATGCTAAACATGGCGATAGCTGCAATCTTTGAAAGGGGTAGTGGGGAGCAGAGTGTGGAAAATAAAATTTGAAAAATAATTTGTGGTCCTCAAGCAACCTTACAAAAGAACATGAAAAGTTTTACATTTTTGGAAGACTATGCAGCACCAACATTTCTCACAATTGTGTGAATTCTTTTACCCTCTTAGTCACAAATGTATCTTCTTCACTTTTTTGCATACTGTTAAGAAATGAAAGGCAGGCAAACATTTAACTTAAATTATATGATTGTCTAGAACTAAAAGATGCATGTATGAATATTTCACACATACATCAATGACCGTATCAATTTCTTTGCAGGGTGCATTAAACACACACACACACAGGTCAAATTCTGTTAGATTGAACTGAGTTTTAACAACATCCTTGCTTTAACACAAATTTTTTTGGTCCTGTGCAATTTCCTATAAAATTAATGGTGAAAAGACCTCTTCACAAAGTCCGATTTATCCGCAAAAGTCATCAATTTTTATAATTTTAATAAATTAAAAAGCAGCAAAACTTACGTAATTTTTCTGTACTGGGCTCAAAAATTGTGATTTAGGGGCTCCACTGAGCAGCCTATTACACTGCACATTTATATCATCTGGTTTACAGGATATGCATCATACTCTTGCAATGGAGTGGGGCTTGAGAAGGGTTATTTGAAAACAGGAGGCATTGTGGGCCTATCTAGGGGCAGGATAATAGTTAATCCAATTTGACTTCAGCTATGGAGCTCTGGAGATTTGACACAGCTAGAACCCACCACATATTTACGGGTTTCTTAAGGTATGGTTTCACTTTGCCAAGCACGTTGATCAGATTGAGGATTCATTTTTTGGCTCACCCTTAAGAAAATGTACTGACTGCTAAAGTTTCCTATGTTTATGCTATTTAACCAGTTTTCAAAACGTTTAATAAATTTGCCAAGATTTTACCCCATTAACACTTGAATGCATCTTTGAATTTTGTGATTTCAATTTTGTACATCTTACGATTAAATTTCCTGAAACTTAACATATTTAAAACTTTTCTCAAGCATTTCATTCTAACAGAATTTATACACACACACACACACACACACACATATTTAACATATTCTCTCATATTGCAAAGGATATCAGCTTTGGCAAAATCTCTTATCCCACACTGAGGTAATCCTGGTGAGTTCTGCAAGCAGAAATCCAGGTAAAACCAATGGGCAAGCTCAATCTGGAAACAAACTCGAATGGCGTTGTCCCTTTCCTCACTTGGGATATGCAGAATGAATCGACTACAGAAAAACAAAAATAGTCATTTTTGATTTAACTTAGTAAAGTTGATTCTATAATGAGAAAAAAAGAACACGTAAACTATTTTAACATATAAATTCAGCAGATAATCAATGTGATGCATTTGAACGTAAACAACATTCAAGGAAATTTTTCATTAAAATTCTTTGATTTTGGAAATTCTCATATGAACCATTTCAACAATTTAATGGTATAATGCTAGCTCAGACATACCATGAATACCGAGATATTTCAACTGTGATAGCATTCTATAGGAGCATCTCATCACAGGTAAGAAGAAAAACCACAAAGTAAGAAAATATATTAGCAAGATTAATTTCACTGTATGTTAAATATTATTTTGAATAAAGTGTCAAATGACATTGTGTAATTCAATACTATCCATCCATCCATTATCCAACCCGCTATATCCTACAGTCATAGCCGAAATTATCAGCACCCCTGGAATTTTCCCAGAAAATGCACTATTTCTCCCAGAAAATTGTTGCAATTACAAATGTTTTGGTATACGCGTTTATTTCTTTTATGTGCATTGGAACAACACAAAACAGAAAAAAATCCAAATCTGACATCAAGTCACACAGAACTCCAAAAATGGGCCGGACAAAATTATTGGCACCTTTTCAAAATTGTGGGTAAATCATTTTATTTCAAGCATATGATGCTCATTTGAACTCACCTGTGGCATGAAACAGGTGCTGGCAATATAGCGATCCCCCCTGAAGCCAGTTAAAATGGAGAAAAGTGGACCTTTCTGTTGTGTGTCTGAGTGTGCCACACTAAGCATGGAGAACAGAAAGAAGAGCAGAGAATTGTCCGAGGACTTGAGAACAAAAATTGTGGAAAAATATCAACAATCTCAAGGCTACAAGTCCATCTCCACAGATCATCGTGTTCCTTTGTCCACTGTGCGCAACATAATTAAGAAGTTCACAACACATGTCACTGTAGCTAATCTCCCTTGACGTGGACGGAAGAGAAAAACTGATAAAAAGAATGCAACGAAGGATAATCCGAATGGTGGATAAACGGCCCCAATCAACTTCAAAACATATTCAAGCCTTTCTGCAGACTCAGGGTGCAACAGTGTCAGCTTAAATTATCCATCGACATTTGAGCGAAATGAAACGCTATGGCAGGAGAGCCAGGAGGACCCCACTGCTGACACAGATACATAAAAAAACCAGACTGGAGTTTGCCAAAATGTACTTGAGAAAGCCAAAATCCTTCTGGGTGAACGTCTTGTGGACAGATGAGACCAAGGTAGAGCTTTTTAGTAAAGCTCATCATTCTACTGTTTACAGAAAATGGAAGGAGGCCTACGAAGAGAAGAACAACACAGTACCTACAGTCAAACATGGTGGAGGTTCTAAGATATTTTGGGGATGTTTTGCTGCCTCTGGCACTGGATGTCTTGACTGTGTGCAAGGTATCATGAAATCTGAAGACTACCAACAGATATTGGGGCGCAAAGTAGGGCCCAGTGTCAGAAAGCTGGGTTTGCGTCAGAGGTCATGGGTGTTCCAGCAGGACAATAACCCCCAACATACCTCTAAAAGAACCCAGAAATGGTTGAAGACAAAGCGCTGGAGAGTTCTGAAGCGGCCAGCAATGAGTCCGGATCTAAATCCAACTGAACACTTATGGAGAGATCTCAAAATTGCTGTTGGGAGAAGGCGCCCTTCAAATCTGAGAGACCTTGAGCAGTTTGCAAAAGAAGAGTGGTTGGAAATTCCAGTTGAGAGGTGTAACAAGCTTGTTGATGGTTACAGGAAGTGCTTGATTTCAGTTATTTTTTTCCAAAGGGCGTGCAACCAAATATTAAGTTGAGGGTGCCAATAACTTTGTCCAGCCCAGTTTTTGAGTTTTGTGTGAAATAATGTCAGATTTGGCTTTTTTTTCTGTTTTTTTGTGTTGTTCCAATGCACATAAAGGAAATAAACGTGTCTACCAAAACATCTGTAATTGCAACAATTTCTGGGAGAAATGATGCATTTTCTGGGAAAATTCCAGGGGTGCTGATAATTTCGGCCATGACTGTAACTACAGGGTCACAGGGATCTGCTGCAGCCAATCCCAGCCAACACAGGGCGCAAGACAGGAAACAAACCCCGGGCAGGGTGCCAGCCCACCGCAGGGCACACGCACACACACACCAAGCACACACTAGGGACAATTTAGGATCGCCAATGCACCTAACCCGCAAGTCTTTGGACTGTGGAAGGAAACCCATGCAGACACGGGGAGAACATGCAAACTCCACGTAGGGAGGACCCAGGAAGCGAACCCGGCCTCCTAACTGCGAGGCAGCTGCGCTACCCACTGCGCCACCGTGCCGCCCAATTCAATACTATTGATTTTAAATTATTAAGAAGCAATTGCCAAAAGACATGCTACCGCATTGTTATATATATTATATGCCAATGCTTTGTCTGAAAGGTGAGTGGGTTTACCAATTTCCATTTGACAATGCCCAAGTCTTTTATGACTGATTCAACTACAAGAACCTTAACGATTCATACATGATGCACTGTGTGATTTGACCAGTTCATGTCTGCCTGGGTAATTCTTGATTGAGAATGATACTAGGCCTCAACCTGGAAATTTGCCCAAGTTGGTTTCCCTTGTATGTTCACCCTGGCTTTATTTATAATTACTCAAGATCCAGAATTCACCTGTATGTTTGGAAGGAATTCTGATATAGTTACTAACAATTGGCAAATACTGGACAAAAATGTTTCCAGTCTATTTTCACCAATGTGATAATTCACTTTAAATATAGTTAAGATAACTTAAACTGCCTTTGGTTGGTTCCCGTTTCTAGCATACAGTAAAACCTTGTAGGATTCTCTACAACAATTGTCAAATAATAGACTCTATGGAGGCATTCATGAGATGTTTATTCTTTTTCCAATAATAGCTGACATAAAATCAGTAAATCATAACATACCTCTCTCTAAAAACTAAAATTACTGGGAGCTTGCTAACTTTAACAGATTTTTCTGGAAAAAATTGGCCTAGCAAAAACAGTAACAATTTGATAAATATGGTTACACTTTTTAACATTATCCAGTGACAAGGTCACAGCCAGCAAGCACATAGTCTATAAACATTCTTAGTTCTGAGAAATGGGTATATTAAAAAATAAAGGCAAGTCAAGTGTATTGCAATTTAAACTACCGGTATGTACAAAATTAAATTCTTGTCTCACGATTGACAAAAACACAAAATAAATTAATATAAAATAAAACTAGTATGGTAAATTATACACTATGTATTTGAAAGCATTCATAAAATATATGTACAAATGTTTATACACGCACACACCGATTGCTATTTGCAATATTTGTTCTTATTATTGACCGTTCAGCAATTTTCTAGAAACCATCATTGAACCTAAAAATTCAGAAAAAAAGAAGGATGAATTAAGGGGTGCATCTGTCAAACAAATGTTAGGTTGCTTGTTGTCGCAATAAAAACACATAGATAGCATTAAGTTGATCTGCAAGGAAAAATGAATACGATATAGGATTAGGTTTTACTTTAATGTCCGTAAACATTCTCAGAACTGGGGGTGTCATGATACCAGAATTTTTGTACTAAATACCAATACCTGTGAAATTTCACCATACTCGGTACCTATTTCATACCATTGCAAAAACAGAATTCTCCTTTATTGGCTTTGTAATTACAAGTACCTCCATCATTCAGATGAACAATATTGTGCCTTTTTCTGTTATGGAATAGAAAATATATAAATACTAATTGTAACAGAAAACTTAAAATAGTGCCATATCAATTAAGTAGTTGCCCAACTACAATTCAACTAGTATTGGCATTCATAAATATGAAATTGCAATGCCATACTTGAATTTAATTTGTGATAGATATGGGTATACCACCAGTGTAACATTATATCTGGGTTAAGTTATACCTACAGGATTTCCACACAGGGGTCATAAACAACAATATCATCATGGACTACCTGATTCATCTTACCATGTGTACATTCCGATTTTATTCTCTGACATTTCTTTTCTGTAACTGAAAAAAATACTACTTAAAATGCTAAAAATTCAATTATTATATCTGTACTGTTGATTTAGTGAATTCCAAAATAATTCAGGATATTTTCATTTAAGCAAACTCTTTAAGGCTGTTTTTGTAACATGATTTAAAAATCTGGTTTGTCCATTTTCTCAAACTCTGTTAGGCTTGCAACATTTGCTATTGTGAGGTTTACATTTACATCATTAGCTGATAAGAAACAAATTTAAGAGCAATATTTAATGCTCAAGTAAAATTAATTCAAATGTCACAAACTCTGAGTGCTTCAGTTGTTCAAATTTGTCCCTCCTTTTTTTCACATTTATTCAACCATAAAGGCTTCCTAGGTGAAATCAAACTTGTACGCTTTATATTGGCCAGAGGGTATATGTTGTATTACTGGAGAGACATGTTTTGTACTTCGTACCATCAAAACAATTAAATACATTTTATAGATGTACAAAGTCAAACAGCCACTTCCTTTCACACCTGCCTCAGTATTTCATTGCCATAATGGTTGTTATCACTGATAGTGATGCTGTTTCCTCCCACATTACACGGTCCTGCATGCATGATTCTGGACGCATACAAGGTTCCCCCACCACCCAGACAGATATCTGTAGATGTTCAATCTGAGAATGGATACAAAGCTTCCATTCTTTTATTTGGGACTGTGTAGGACATAGTATAACAAAGTAATTAATCTCTAACTGTAGGTTAAACAGTTACAATCCACATGATTCTGGCACTAACCACTGAAATTCTCCTGCCTTGAGCAAAAGGCATTTTCAGAAATGATTCCTGCTAAGAGAGGTGTTGATGCAGTGCTGTAGCTTTGTGTGCATTTTCATGTGCAGTTTTGACTCAGGTGGCAGCAATAGTATTGACAGGTGAACACACCATCTGAGTTAAGGGCACAGAAGTGGGTGGTCTTTAATTTTGGTGTAGCAGAGATACAGAATGTTAGCATTATATTTGCTTTCACTAAATGCTTTAGGATGTAAACATTTGTATTCACTAATAACATTGCACAGACTGTTCAGTGCACTGATCGTGACTGCTAGTGGACACTCCAGAAAACTCCTTCAGAAGATAAAATGGACAACACCAGATCAATAAATACTACAGACCAGGAAAGGAGTTTTTAGAGACAATTTTAATAGCTCTGGAAGAAGAATAAAACGCAAGCTCATCCTTTGCTTTTACCCGACAGTTCAGTGCAATCCCCAGTAAAGCAATCAAAAAAAACCCAAAAAAAACACAGAAATTTTCCGATGTCTGTTCACGTAGGAAGACTTGCCTGCATGTCCCCTAGAATATCATTCAGCAACTGCATAATGCTAGGTAGAGGCTGTGGGGTAGCTAGAGTTCGTGCCGCTCAGAGCGGGGTGGTGCTTCAATTTGCCGCCCTCCATCATATCTGAATATGTTAACCTATTTAAATAGAAAATTAAAATGATGTATAGCGAAAAATTAAGGTAAATTTTGCATAGATTTATTTATATATAGAGAAACGGCAATAATTTTTCACATATAATTATTTATAAGCGTCAACTAGACAAGAAAACAGTAAAAGTAATGATAAGCCGTGTTCCAATTATTAGATTAATATAATCTTGCCGCGAAAACCAGAACCGGTGTAGTGTACAAGTGATAGGTGGGGATGTTTCCTGTGCAGAGCAAGAACGTATTCGGATTGGTAACAAAATGAAATTATAAATTGCAGATTAGTTGCTTATCCTCCTAGAAATTAATCGGTGTAATGTTTGTTTATTTTTGTTACTGCCTCATAAATTTCAACTGCTGTGTATGATGCCGTCACAGGACAACAATCTAAAAATAATTTTTGAAGCATTTGTGGATGAAAATCAGAAAATTTTACTTATTTCATTCATGAGTGATATTTTTCTGAACCTTGCTGCTTACACACGAATTGTACTGAGCCTTTTGGCCAATAATGCTGCCCCCAAAAATGTGCCGCCCGGGGCGGGTGGAGGGGGAGGACTTGCACATCTAACAAAACACAACATGACACCACTTTGCCACTATTATCAATAAACTGTAAGAAGTGGCTTCCAATTACGCAATAGTTCCACTCAGTACTTCACCAAGACCTTTTAAAGCTTCCATCAACAAAGGCCAATTGTCTAAATATAGTTTAGTGTAGATTTAACTGTGTTTCAATGGATGAGCATTCATTACTTTGAAATGCAGTTTAATAAATCTACACTTTACAAAACGCTTGACAAGTGTGATGGGTGACCTCAGCCATTATCTAGCCAGGATGCCACCTGGATGGAAGGACCAGGGGAGAGTGCGTTGGTGAGTCAATACCTCCCCTGGGATTCTAGAGGGCAGTCCCCTTGGGCAGCTGTGGCACCACAGATTCCCGCAGGACATGCCAGGAGCTGAAATTTGGTACAGCCCTGTTGGGTTCCATGGAGGCCACCAGGGGGAGCTGCAGAGCCCTACAGTGGACCTCCAGCACAGCTGGGAGTGACTCCAGATAATACTGATGAGCTACCTGGAACACTCTCGGGATCTGAATAAAAGGAGCCGCCTCACTCCATTCAGAGAGCCAGAGCTTGGAGGAGGTGGACAAAGCTTGCTGGGAGAGGAGTGGAGGAGGCAAAGAAAAAGAAGAAGGAAAAGGGCCAGTGTTGTACTTTGCCCTGTGAGCTAAACCATGTGCTGCGTAAACAAAAGGTGTGTTGTGTGGCAAACTCATGCCTGTCTGTCTGTGTCTGTCTGTGTTGGGTTAGGGAGGCTGTATGCACCCTAGTGGTCCACACAAGCTACACACACTGTGTCACATTATTAGATTATGCTTCTTGGAAAAAAATTGTTGTCTTGGCATTGCTCACCATATCGATGGAAGTAAATATGGTTTTATATGAAGTTCACTTTACCCCTCAATCAAAGTTGTTTTACCACATACTAACCCAAAGTATGGTATGTGTGCAACTTAAGCCAACATCACATTATTCAGCTTTGTCATGGAGTATGTAACATTTACCGACTGAGCACCAATCTTCCAGCGCAGTGATGCTAATCCCTTTTTTCTGACAACCAAAAGTGTGCCGCTCAACAGCTAACCTCTGCCTTTTATTTCTTTTGTCCATACGATTATAGTCTGTAAAATAAAAGACATTAGAGAGACAAGCTTCTCTTCTATTTGTGAGGTCCGAAGTTAGTGCTGTATGAATAATTAACAGTCTTGGCCCTGTTTATCCTTTTTCATTCTGTTTAAGTATGTAAAACACCAGACAGACAAAACACATATTTCTTATTCCTCATTGCCACATTCTACACATTGGAGTGGCGGGGTTGTGTGCGTAAAGTACAACTATACTTGTTTGATTTTATCGTAGCCTTCCACAGACTACTTGGTCTCAGTTGCTGGCTATGTCACAATAGGCGACTGCCTCTAAAACACTAAGATAACGTAAATGAAGGCTACGACTGAAAAAACCAAAGAAAACGTCACATAATATTACAAAGGGAAAAAAAAGGTCCTTGCTCCAACCCACCTCTCCAAATGTCGGGCAAAATTGGTTGGTGACTCAAAAAAGGTTGCCGATCCCAAATGTAAACATAGGGGCAACTTTTACTCTGATGTTACAGGAGTGAATAGAATAGGCTATTTCAGTCTTGTAACTCATATATAAAGCACGATTTTAAAAATGACATGATTCATCAAGTACATTGTCATTAAAGAAAATATTTCCTTTGAGTCCTTCTCCTTTTGCTGTTTTTCAATTTGGACCGACCTGTAAATAAATGTAAAGATCACACAGTTAAGGCCAGTGACACGCTAAACAATTTGGACATGGAAAGCAGGTCAAACTAAACAACTGCAGCTGCAAGATTTGTCTTTTTGGCAATGTCAAATTATACAAGTAGGAACTACAGGGAATGGTTGATTACAATACTCACTACTCATGACTTGTCAACAGAGGTTCAAACTTGCTGCACTTTGCCAAGCAACTAACTTGTTGGCTGAAAATGCCAGTGGCTGCACAAATGCTTTCCAGGTGCCCAGATATGTTGAGTTCACCCACAGTCTAAGCACCTCTTGTTCCAGTCTGTCGTGATACAATTAACATGAGCCGTCGAATTAAAAAGCCTCTCTAAAACAGCACCTTCCCTTGTGGCTCAGATTGTATGCATCATACTTCCAACAGCATACTCACTGGTTGTACAAACAGCTGCCCACTGTGGGTTAAGTGAAGAGAAAAACCAACCCCTGTAATTCTGTCATGATGTAACACAGACTACTATGACTGCATCACTGGGGATGTCAAATTAAGTGACTAGAAGTCACAGGGAATTACTGTTACACACCAGGACTTAAGGTAATGTAAACGAAGGCTATGCCTAAAAATGACATACAAAGTTTTGCTATCTGATTTGCCTTCACACTTCATCTAACCCCAAGATAACTCACACCAACACCGTCAAAACTAAGTTACACTACAAATTTGTATTACACATAAAAAGAGATTGGATTATTTAGCAAAGAAAAGCCAACCTATTCTGCTTGAGCATATGCTATTTACTGGAGAAATGACTGTGCACAGGATGGATTTGCCATTTAACTCTACAACAACAATTTGTCACCAAGGGGAAATTATTATTTTTTTTCCCATTAATGAAAGAAAAAAAAACTATATATTAAACATCACGGTAAATACCATTCACTAGACATGGGAGTATGCCACCTTTGCCAGTCCATTTGATTCAGGTACTTGAATTGGGCAGGGAAAAACTCGACTGCAATTTAAAATAGGGGTCAGGGTTTTCTCATAACTGTTAAAATTAGGGTGAAACGAAATGCAACACTTTTGTATCCGTGTAGGTCCAAAATGTGAAACATTTCTTTAAATGATGGATCAACCTTATTATATAAATTAATACAATTTGTAGAATGCTTTGTTAACGTAAAGTTAAAGGTTGGCATAAGCGGTGTGAATAATAAGTAATTGCTTGCGAATAAAGTAACTAACTTCAGCCTCGAGGATATAATCTGCAACAGACTACAACAAATTTTATTGAAGACAACTGCAGAGTCCTAGTTGAAAGACCAAGTCAAGTGGCTTCAACCAAACTCATTCTCTTTTATACATCAAGTCTACCAGAAACTGTCACAAACTCCATCTAGAACCTACTACTTACATGCTAGTTGCCACTTCACTTTAGGAGGTCACTCTCTCACCCCTGCCATCACCACCCTGAACATACCCTTTACATCAAACCGAAACTGAGGCCGTGGTGTCCGAACGAGTACAACTGAGCCGTAAGGGCTAAAGACCTTTTTTTATCTTCAAGGAAAATGGCAAAATATCTGAGTGATATTAACATGAGTTTGCAACTTCAATTGATAAAATAATTACCTGTATAAATCGGAGATACTCGTAAATGACCAACAGCGGATGCATTTTGGGTTTCAAAAATAAATCAACTCTAAACCTTGGCGTGAGAGCCAAATGCAACACTGGTAATTAAAACCCGTCATTCAAAGTGATCGAATGCCCTCCTCAAACAGAGCAGGTCTTGCAAAACGCTAAAAAAAAAAGTTATTTTAAAACTCACCTGGGCAAAGTTGGCTCGGCATTCGATACTCGTTTGACACAAAAGCAACTAATATTAACAGGGAGGGGGGTAGGTTGGTATTGCTATTACGCTATTATTATGCAGATAATAAAACTCCTGTGGAAGACTACAGAATCAGTATGCAAACAATTGATCTTCTTTATAAATTATTTCACACCCAAATATAACAGAACGACACTCACTTTTTATTATTAACACCGCGTTTTATTAAAAAAAATATGCATGGTCAAAACGTACCTGCAAAGGTCGTCCAATACATCGCTGGGAATCTCCCCTCGTTTAGTCTCCATGACGAGGATAAGAACATCCCGAATTCCCAAAACCACTTGTAGTTAAAAGCAAATAATCCAGCAGCTATGTGAATTTAAATATATTAAAACAATTAAAGTGCGAAACTGAGGAATTCATCAGCGCGACCCTGCGAAAGTAACTACGAAACCATAAGGCGGATGGAGATCCTTGATTGACACGACCACTAACTAACCGTAAAAAAAGGCAAGGGCGGGAGCGTTCTCTTTAACCAATTAAAATTACACTGGGCGTGCTCTTTTTCCAGGAAACGTTCTTCTCACGACGCCTTTGTGTTGTACTGCTTGATTGACGTTTACGATCGTCAATCACTTAAGACCTAACGGCAGAAAGGTAGGCTTAGAAAGCCTGAGTAACCAATCGTAGGACGTAACACAGTGACGCTCTTATAAGACAATGAACGATGTGAACCGCCAGAAAAATCGAACAGTTGGTGGTTGGACTGTTGTATATGAACGCCAGGGTAATTTTTAATACTGCAGTAATTTTGTATTAATATACAGAAACCCTCCAAGATCACTAATATTTCTAAAAATGATGAACGCTCTTTGCAGTTTTCGTGCATTTATAAAGTAGGAAATACTGAAATGACCATCCATCCATTATCGAACTATTAACCCAGTTCATTATCATGATATGCTGGAGCTAATCGTGAAAGGCAAGAACCAACACTGGACGGGGACCCACTCAATCTCGAACCACAGGAATTCGTCAATAAATCTATTAGTCGACATGATTATAGCATGGACATCAGAACTGAATATATGCAATGTTTATAATAAATGTTCATATAAACATCCAACCCAAGAAATTGTGAGTTCAATAATGTCGAGAAAGCAATATATACAATCTGTTTAAAAATGTTTTTTTCAATTCCGTTATATACCTGGAAAGTATTTTAACATGTTAACAAATAATGATTTTTTTTTTTATTTTATTTAGACGGATTAGTCATTAAGCCATCCCCGGGTACGAGCAACCATTTGTGGGCCGGATGCGCGATATAAACCACGAAACGCTCGGTTCTAAAATTCGAATGAAACTTGGCAAATATACAGTATTAGCCCTTTGATTATAAGCGAAATCATTTATAAGCGTAAATTTCGGTAGCTCTGTAAATATAACTTTTTTTTTACACAATTCGGAGAAGAGCATTAAAGTAATACGCTCACCATTCTTGAGGACCCTATGCAAATCATGCAGCACGTCTTGGGCCGTGCAAATAAACCGTCGATCAGTTGAGAAGAAATACAGACCCACAAAGGCGAATTATATGGCAGTCTTTATAAACCATCACATTTTCATGCTGAATTGGCAACTTTCAAGGGGTCGTTTTGGTTAACGCGTTGAAAGTAAAAAGAAAGAATGTAACAATACGTTTGAGCCATTGTCGAGGAATCGTTATTATAAACGACCAAAACAGCTTTTATAAAGCAATGAAACGGTGTATGTAAATAGTGGGTACCATACAAAAAAATTTAAATATGTTTATTTACTTTTATTTGGATTAAATTTGGTTTAATGAAGCTTATACAAATCCATATAGTAAATCATGCCCAAAATCTCTTTCATTCAATACAAGGATATGAGGAGGCAGAACCAATAATGGTAGCCTTAGGCTTAAAGCAGGCCCCATGCTCCCCATTCCAGGGCAACCTTACTCATGCATAGCCTAAAAAATCCTAGCTTGCTCATCACTGGAATGAGAGTAAGAAAAACCTGGAGAACATTTTAGGTGAATAAGAAGATAACACACAAACGTCATGCAGATAAGAATGTAAATCAGTATCATTTAGAGCTGTGTGACAGTGGCATTTGTTACCATGCAATGTGTTTAACTGTGTAATTCACACAAATAAAACAACAGACATTCTCCAACAGCCTTCCCCCAAAAGACTTGGACAAAGCCTTTAAACAGCCATGTCCTGTAATAATATGAGACGCAGTTTGAGATGCAGCATACTGCATTTTATAGGCTGTAAGAAGTTGAATGATTACAAAAAATACATATGCAAAGATGCCATATTTTTATAATGATACTTGTACAGCATATCTCCTGTATATGATGCATGTGTTTTTGGTTATTTACTTTACATGTTATACATTTATAAAAATATACGGTACTCTGTGGCACATATTTTTGACGGATACAGCTGTTTCCTAATGGCTCCAGAAGACTGCATTCAAGTCCTGTCCAGTCCACATATTGTCTGCGAGACGTTTGAGCCGCTCATTGAGAATGAGTGGCTTTCCTCTGGGTACTCCTGCATCCGCCAGAACTAGAACAGTATAGATCAGGGTAGGTGCTTGAATAAGTAGCTGAGTTTTGGACTGGCACCCCATCTAAAGTTTTGGCCAGTTCTTCTGGAGTTGGCTTCAGCTGCCCAAAGTTAAGCAGCATCTGTAAATGAATTAAGGGATACAACTCTGTGAGACTGATCAATGGTAAGTGTGCTATACTTATTGGAATAAATGTAACAAAATATGTGCATTTTCATTGTGCATCATATATTGTGATGTTTAACAAATCCTTATAATAGAGTGGTTGGAATACTGATATATTCGTACTAAAAATATTAACACTCTCAATATGAAATTAGTTTAAATATTACTAGATAGCAAAGCATTTACAATAATACACTACATTGCTAACATTAACTTTTTAGTTTGCATGATGACATAATGGTTATCAGTACTGCCTGATAGAAGTGTCCTAGTTCTAAATCCTGTGCTTGGTTGTTGTCTACATGGTTTTGGCACATTTAATCATATCTGTATAAGTTTTCCCTTGAAGCCTATCCCATCATCACTGGGCAAAGGGCAGGAACCAGCACACACTGGGGCTGATTTCAAACCACCAGTTAATCTAACCAGTGTACTAGGAGAAATAAAAAAACTATAGTATTTCAGACATGGGAGGAGCATGCAAACTTCACATAGACAACAGCCAGATTAGGGGTTTTAGCCCAGGACATTGGTCCCATCAAGAATGCAGTGAGAGCCATTGTGCTGCAATACTGTCCCTAATAATTGTTAGGGTATGATTGTTATTTTAAATGTGTTATACTTTGACATATGCACAGCACTGTGTGGCAGGGTTATGCAGGCTGATACAAGAAATGATGAGGGATAAAAGATGAAAATGGTTTTGGCCACTTGGAGGAGACACTTTTGTACACTGCGATTTGTCCTACAATTTCAAGTTGACCACAAAGTAAGATTATTATAGTCTTGGTGCTTGAGCATGGGAAATAAATAAATAAAAATTATTATTATTATTATTATTATTATACCTAATTGCATTTCTATGGATATCAGGCTGAGACCCTAAGGGATCACAGTATACTGAATGCACATTACTTTTAGGGTGACCCAAGTGGGTAAGAATGGCAACATCTAACTAGAGATCTTGGTGTTTTAGTTGGTTGGCCAACTGTTATTTGTTACCTATTTGTTTGTACTTAGTCTTTTGCTAAAAGATAAAAACTGATTTGACTAGCAATTGAAACTATTGATTACTTCTAAATTGTATCATACCTGCTTTGAAAAAATAAAAAAATGTTAAACTTTTTGCAATGCCTTTGCAACCACTGGTATCAATCTTTTGACTTTCCTGATAAACCTGAGGTTAAGTGTTTCTGATATAGTTATCTTAAAAGATATTAGTAGTGGATGTAAACGTTGCTTTCCAAATATTATGGAGAAAATGAAATGTTTTTAGCACTCTTAATATGCATAAGGAGGAAAAAGCAGGTATTTTATCATTTCATGTGTCTTCTGGTATGTTTTCTTTGGCATTATGAGAGCAGCACAGTAATCAGGCCAGATTCTGTGGTTATGTGCATGTAGTAAGCTTTCCATTCATATGCATAACCTGCTTGTGAAATATTATTCTTTCATTCTTATGTTACATTAATGTTTTTTTCTTTTTATATATGATACAGTCTTGCTTTGTATTTTCACTGTTATACTGTTTCAGCCTATAAGAAAAGTATTTCTTTAGCTCTGGTGAGTGACACTCAGAGATAGTTTTTTGTTTTCAATGTCTTTGTTTGTCTAGCTCATAGTAAAAGACTAATGGGTTTATTGTACCAAAACAATAGCATTTGAAAACCTTGCAACCACTGCATCCCAAAAATGGCGGAGCACCAAAACTGCTGACCTACTCAACCCTGGAGCGTTTTAAGCATAAACTTTCATTCTTTAAACTTCTGCACACTCCAACAGCACATAGAGAAGATAATGGCTGAATACTGAGAGCACCTCAAATAACAGAGATAGAGAATCTGAACTGCTGCAGTTGCAGTCATTCTGCCGAGTTCCAACAGAGATTTCCCAGTAGCACCTGACAGGCAAATTATTATAATTATTATTTTTCACCACTGCTGTGGCATTGAGGAAGTGCTCTATGCCAGTAATTCACAAATTTACTCCTCGGGACCCCATGTGACTGCAGGTTTTTGTTTCAACCAACTTCTGTTGCCTAATTAAGCAAGTTATTACTTCCCACTTTCTGTATGTTGGGGTAGAAATTACTAAGTTGAGTAAATTTTTATTAGGACTTTCCAATATTTTTTGTATGTTACATAGAGATAATTTGGTGTTTTACATGATGTTCATTTTGCTTTTACAAGTGTTCTGGTTATTTAATCCATTATTTATTAATAAGTATATTAGTGTGTCAGATGCTGAAGTAAGCAGCAGCCTTTTCAGCATTCTTTGTCACTTGCCTGGGTGTCTGCTCTGCTCGTTGTTAACATCATTATTAGGATACAATTAAGAGAGTAATCTATACAGAAAAAGGCAAATTAATAGGAAAATAACAAAAAAGAGTTAGGCATTGAAAGCAATGGTAAGCATACAAATATTTCTAAATGTCTTTTAAATGTAAAAATCACAGTGCTGTGCCTTTCCTAATGCAGAATAACAGAAATAAAAAAGACCTGCAAATTAAATGAGGTCAATTAGATGTTAAAAGGAACTCATGGTTGGAACAAAAACCTGCAGCCACAGTAGCACTCTCTTTCCACAGTGCATTCCTGATATTAAACCTAAACGCTCCCTGCTAGACACAGTTATGGATAGTGCACTAATGTAATAGTTTATGCTTTATTTTTATTCCTTTGAAGTATGACATTATGTTGAATGCTGATACAAATTAATAATAATTTTGCTTGACTTTGTATTCATTTTTGTTTTATACAGTATAAAGTGTAGACGCTAGGGGTCGCTGTTGCCACGTTGAACCCGCCAGACAGACGTCCAAGGCACACTTGTAAAAGCACTAGAAGAATATTCTTTAATAATTTTTGAATAAAGTGCACAAAGCACCACACTCTCCACAATTCTCAATAATAAACAATAATCAATAACACACACAATCCTCCACTCCCAGCAGCTCCGTCCTCTACCACCCAACTCTGGCTCAATCTGCTGGGGTTTCCCACAGTCCTTTTAAAGTCCATGACCTGGAAGTATGTCTTCTCCGGGTCAACACCACATCTTCTTTCATCAAGTGTCCCGGAAATACTGTGGGCTTCCATCCTCGTGACCCCGAAGTGCTTCCGGGGTGGCGTAATCGTAAAAGTCCCCGGGTTCTTGGTGAGCTCCCCCTGGCGGCACCCACGGCACCCAACAGGGCTGAAGAGACGGACTCCATGTCCCATGCTGCCCTGCGGGAATCCGAGGGACAATTTCCATCCAGGGGAGCTGCCATCTAGTAGTGCCCTAAAAAGGCTGTCTTCTTTTGTTGAGGGACGTTCCGGCCAGACTGAAACGATGGCTGTCCATCACAAAAGCCATAGGAAGCTACTTTTTGGACTCTGCTGGAAGAAAGGCCAAGAACATTTTTGCTTTGCAGAGTCTTCTGGAAAAGAGGAGGTAAAGTGCTAGATAGACAGTGATTGGTTAATTGTACCAAAAGAACATCTTTTAGTAGTGAAAACCACACTCTGGCAGTTTAAAATCCTATCACTGCTGGACTACGGACTAACTGGAGCACAACCAGCTGCTGATCTGCATAACCCTGCGATTCTGGGCTAACTGTTCTCCATATTCTCCATAAAGTTATCATTTGCGCCATGATTTGTGTTGTTGTTGAGGTTATTTTGTTGCCATTGTGTCTTAGGGGGTGGCATTGTAAGCAGAATGACATTTCTACAGTGGGATTCCCAACATTGAACCCAGTCCATTCATGAAGCAAATGCTCCCTGCTGGACATATAATATAGAACACTGGAAATCATGGCCACCTATTCTCCTTTAGTTCAGCAGTGGAACTGACAGCTGTGATTAACAGAGTTACAGAGTTTGTGTCCCAGCAATGCTGTCTCAGAGAGGATAGCTGCTGAAGGAAGAGTAATATCCTGATTGAATTCCTCAACCAAGCCATCTCCATGTCCTCTAGACGTCCTTAAATAACTGCTCTCACACTGTCAATAATGACAGCTTTCCCTGTGTCCATGAACAGCCCTGCTCCTGAATGGATAAGGCCATAATGTACAAATGCTATATATTCAATTCACTTATTTTTTTGTGTAGTGCTCTTCACTGAATACAGGCTAGGAATGCTTTCACAAGCCTCTAGCTATAATGTAATGACAAATAATCAAGCCATGCATCATAAACATACTGTACATGTACAAACAAATAAGGTTGAAACCCTGTAAAACAGATAATAAATAGTCTCTAAAGAGGACAATGATCTGGGCAGGACATTATAATAAGGATAATGCATGGTAACACAGAACAGTGTGGAAAACCTCTGAAGCATATTTGTAGTAGATTTCTTTGAAATAGGGTTCAGTGTGAAAGGCTGTTTGTCAAATAAAGATGAACTGATTGATTGAGGTTTTAAAAACACTCATAGTCATCTAGAGCCTAAAGTATGCTGGAAAGCAAATGGTGGAATGCAGACATCCATCCATCCATTGTCTATCCCGCTGAATCCGAATACAGGGTCACGGGGGTCTGCTGGAGCCAATCCCAGCCAACACAGGGCACAAGGCAGGAACCAATCCTGGGCAGGGTGCCAACCCACCGCAGGACACACACAAACACACCCACTAGGGCCAATTTAGAATCGCCAATCCACCTAACCTGCATGTCTTTGGATTGTGGGAGGAAACTGGAATGAAGACAGCACATCTCATTTAGGGAGTTTATATGTATCTTTGTAAAATGAAAAACTTAACTGGGGTACAAAAAAGGCATTGAAAAGAGGATAAGGTAATCAAACCAGAACTACTGCATTGATAACCAAGGTCCAAATACATTAAAAAAAAAGTTAAGGCATTGATTCTCAGTGTAAAAGACTATGTGTTTTGGCGAGCGGCTGGGGGTGGTACCCAGCCAGGACGCCCGAAAGAGGGATTACGCCTCCTCCGGACCACGAGGGGGCAGCCACCCTGGTTGGTATGGGGACCACGGAAACAGAGCATGGAAGCTCAACCCTATAGGGGCCCGTGGTCACCACTGGGGGGCACCCGGATGCCCGAGAAGCTCTAGACATCAGCACTTCCGCCACACCCGGAGGTGCTGGGTGAAGGAATACCAGGGACACCTAGAGTGCTTCCGGGTGCTCAACCAGCACTTCCACCACATCAGGAAGTGCCGGCGGAAGTTCATTGGCAGACACCTGGAGCACGTCCGGATGAACATAAAAGGGACGTGCAAATGGTAGAAGGCAGACAACACATCTCATTGTTAGCTGGAGTCGGGTGGAAGAGGACGAAGCCTGGAGGAGAGGAGTGGAGGTGGTCAGGAGAAAAGGCATTATTGAGGGAGGCCCAGTCTAAGGGTGATTGGTGCGGGAATCACTGGGTTGTGCGTGTGCACTTGTAAATAGAAATGGTCAATAAATGTGTGTTGGTGCTTGAACCATCGGCGTCTGCCTGTCTGTGTCCGGGCTGTTCCCCACAGTGTTTAATATGGACTTCATATTAGACAAATCAGTCAAGTGATCAAATGTCACTAAATACTGTGATAATCAAAGCAATACTAAATATTTTCACTTGCATCATGTGAAAAGAAGCTTGGCAAGACAAACTAGTGGTTAACACTGTCACCTTATAGAGAAGCAAAAATTGCAACAAGATTATCCCGAGTTGAGACAGCATCATAGATTCAATTGGTATTTGTATGATGCACATGTAACATAAAAGTGGACTAAAATGACTGTGCTTGGGGATGAACTGATGCATCATTCAGGGTCGATTCCCACTGCTAATTTTGCTGGGGCAGGCTCGACTGGATCTTCTATTGGAATGGGGAGGTTTGAGAAAAAAAAAGATGAGAAAAGATGGATAGTTAAAACATGAAATTATATTTTGCAGACATAACAAATGAAAAAAGATGGATACAGCATACTATCAAAGAATACTGAAATTCAACTCCAAGAACTGAAAGACACATTAAGAGAAAAACCTAATCTGGTATTGCCCAACTGGGTCGCCAAGAACAGGAAACAATTAAAAGAGTAAGAGAATAATGTTTAGTTAGTATTTGGACAATGGATGCATGTCTTAACTAGTTAAGTATAATGTGTCAGTTGTTATGCAAGTACAAGAACAGGTTGTGGTGGGCTCTTTTGCCAAGCCCTGCAGTTTTAGTTTAGCAATATGACGGATTAAGCTCTGAATGTAACTTATGCTTTGGGCAAGTGTTGAAAGCTATTGCTTCAAATGCAATTCTTTGTGTTAAAAAAGGCATGTATCATTCTTTCTGCATGGAAATTGGAACAGTTTGGATTTCCATATCTTTCTGCATTTTCTATTTTTTAAAAACTCTCTTGGAAATACTGGGTTGAATAGGGAAACCTCCAGTGATGTTTTGTAGATTCTTATTTTTATTTTCTACTTTAAACTAACACAAATAATGAAGTGCAATTAATGATCTAAACAGCTTATGTTTCTTTCCCAGAGTCTAGACTGGTGTGTCTTCTTTGGGATTCTCAAGATTCTACTCAGAATTATAGTACCTGGGTTACTTGACTGTGGCTTTCTCCTTGAAAATCAAACTATCAAGATGAAGGACATCAATCAGGCTTGAGAAGATGGGGTAATCTCTGAAACAAAATGTTTACAATACCTTCAGAGAAAAAAGGGAGTAATATGATTTTTTAATCTTTGTTAATAAAGGTCCAAAAGGACAGATGTCATTTAGACTTTGGAATGAAGTTCTAATATACTCTTCACAAGGTGATACTCTGGTCATGTGTCTTATGAAGGACCGATAGTGGGGTTGGTCTGGAAGTACACTCAGATTTCATTTCTGCCTCAAGTCAAGATCCATCCCTGCTTTCTAGGCACTGCTCTTGCATACCCCCTTCTAGAAGATTCATCTAAACATTGTAGGCAGAATAGAACAAACATTTTGTGAGGCATCACAAGGTATAAATCACTGCCCTGTATACTTTCCTGTTCACTCTTCAGAACAGGACAGGCTATAACAATATTTTAGTCTCTCAAGAGGATTTGTGGAGAATAACAGTCAAGCTAAACAAGAGCATCCATCCATCCATTTTTATACTTGTTTATCCAGATTATGATATCTTGGACTGTTTCAGCTTTAGCACAACAGCCAATAAACACATAGTTGAAAATTATGCAATGGGGACCTGAGATTGGGACTGCAACTGCTTTCATGCAGTGCAACACTGGAATTGTCAGTAACACATTCTCACCCACTGTTGTATACAGCAGATTCCTTCTTGAAGTCCTACGAAACTCTACTGGGTTGATTAAAAGACAGTGTGGGCAATTGTGCCACTGTGTCCTATGTATGACTGGCTCCTTGCTTTGCTGATGTAAAATGTTCCAGTTTTCAGGTAAGGTCCTTGCTAGGGTCGTCCTCAATAGGATCCATGATCACTTGCTCACCTACCAGCGACCGGATCAGTCTGGTTTTATGCCTAAGAAGTCTACCATGGACCGCATCCTGGTACTGAGGGTTCTCATGGATTGCAAACGCGAATATCGGCAGAGTTTCTTTGCAGCCTTTGTCGATTTTCCCAATACATTCAACTCAGTTAATCGAGCTGCCCTGTGGGACATCCTGTGGGTTCGCGGAATCCCCTTGAGGTTTTTGGATATCATGGCCGCCTGTACACTGGTACTGTCAGTGCTGTGCAGAGTGGATGCAGGACCTCTGCGTTTTTCCCAGTCGATTCTGGGGTTCATCATAGGTGTGTTCTTGCTCCTACTCTGTTCAATGCTTGTATGGACTGGGTGTTGGGCAAGGTCGTGGAGTCCAGCGGCTGTGGGGCATCTGTTGGTGAAGAAAGATTCACGGATCTTGACTTTGCTGATGATGCTGTGATCTTCGCGGAGTCAATGGAGGCTCTGATCGGGGCACTCGAGAGACTGAGTGAGGAGTCTGAGTGTCTGGGCTTGCAGGTGTCCTGAATAAAAAACAAGATCCAGGCCTTTAATGACCTCTTGGGTACAGCCATCAGCAGTGTGTCTGTTTGTGGAGAGAGTGTTGACCTTGTTGAGAGGTTTACTTACCTTGGCAGTGACATTCATGTCTCTGATGACTCTTCCTGTGAAGTCAGTAGATGGATTGGGAAAGCATGGGGGGTCATGAGGTCGCTGGATAGGGGTGTGTGGCACTCCTAATATCTATGCAAAACGACAAAGGTCCAAGTCTTTAAAGTCCTGGTGCTTCCTGTCTTGCTATATGGTTGTGAGACATGGACACTATCCAGCGACCTGAGGCAAAGACTGGACTCATTTGGCACTGTGTCTCTCCGGAAAATCTTTGGGTACTGTTGGTTTGACTTCGTGTCAAATGAGCGGTTGCTCATGGAGTCCCAAATGAGGAACATTACCTGCATTGTGAGGGAGCGTCAGTTACGGCACTACAGTCATGTGGCGCGTTTCCCCGAGGGTGATCCAGCTCATGGGATCCTCATTGTTGGGGATCCAATTGGCTGGACCAGGCCAAGGGGTCACCCACGTAACACCTGGCTGCGGCAGATGGAGGGTCATTTCCGGAGGGTAGCACTGGAAAAATGTCTGCCTGGGGGGTTGCCTACCAGTAACCAAAGTTGTTTTGCCGTCTAGTGGGTGCGGCAACGCACTGTACCAGTGCATGCTCCCCAACTTTACTTGACGAAGAAATAAGCAACAAAAACACATTTTATGACACATTAATTTATAATCACAAATTATTGTGTTTTTATTTATATATATTGTAAAGATCTAGGGAGGGTGTGAGAGACGGAGGAATGGAATTAACAATTTTACACCAAACATGGGTGTGTGTCCTTAAAAAGTAACTCAGGTCTTCAGGAGCAGCATGTGCTAAAGCTGCTTTGCTCCTTGCCCGCTTATACTCACCAGCCGGGACCAGAAGTAACCTGTATAATATACTATCCCCTGGCTTCACGAGTTAACCCAAAGGCAGGGTCCACATGCTGGTAGACACACATTTGGGAAGATGCACACAGAGTACTCCCTAAGTGCTGTGTCTTTCTCCTCACCCTTCCCCTCTCAAACTGTTAGCTGAACTACTTTTATGCTGGCTTCTTAAGGTAGTCTCATCACTTTGGATAGGTCTCAGCCACCTGAGGTGCATATTTCTCGCAGGTCCAGACCAAGGGGTGTTGCAATATATTCATCTTTCACCATACATTTATTTATTTGCTATCGATTTATTTAATCTTGTCCAAAATAATCCTCTATACCTGTAACCCTATTCTATGAGAAGTGGATTAATAAATCAGATCAGGAATTTCAAAATTGCTTTAAAGATGAAGGTCTTTTTAACAAACATTCTCTAGCATGAATGCCTACACAAAATATATTTTTCAAATATGACTACTGGTTAATTACTGAATCATTTAATACAAGAAAATCCCTCCAACATCCCCAAAAACACACAACTGGTCATTTCAAACTGGGCCCAGCATGAGCATTGTGTGTAAAAGGGGTCCTGCAGTAGTCTGCTGCTCTGTCCAGGGCCTTTTCCTACATAATGCATAGTGCTGCCAAGATTGCCTCTGAACCACCATAACCCTCAACTAAATTATGCTATTAGGGAAAATGTAAAGCAGACGCATTAGAAGTCAGTTTCATTCACAAATTGCCTGTTCAGGTTGCAAGCAGACATAAAGACTGGAATATATACACTGGTCTACAACCAAGGATGCAGGAAAGGGAAGCCGAAGGTGCTGCAGCACTTCTTTTGGTTGGAATAATAACAGTATTTGCATGACCAGAATTTTCCAAAGGCTAACCTGGCACCACGGGCTGTGGGGGACCCAAAATTTATTAATGTGTATAAATAAATATTTGTTCTTTGCATTTCACTGAAATATTCCTGCCTGTACATTCGTTGATTGTTTCCTCTTTATCCTCATAATATATCAATGATATCACTTGTCCACTGCCTTCCCCAAAAGCTGTAGACACGGGTGTTTGAGGCAACACAACATGAACGTGGGCTGTCAGAATGTAACTGGCATAAAAAAAGATAGTAATTTGTTGTGTTATTGGAAGTTCTTCAGAAATGACCAGTGACTGCATTATACAATAGATTTCACTTCTAGTGATAATTAAGCATATGAAGATGATGACTTTGCTCAAGCGGTGTTCAAGTGGCTCTAAAACCATTTCTGAAATGTTACACATGCACTGTGCTTTCCACAGCTAATAAGTTTGGGAACTGCTGGTGTAAACCATGGCTAGTCTATTCCAGGTCTAAACACTCTTTTTATTTTATTTTTTTTGATAATTCAGGTTGTACCCAGGTCCATGTATGGGTTACACACTGAAAGCAAAATACAGGCTGCTCATGAGGTCTGATGTCATGACGAGCTGCTGGCCTTCTTTACACTCAGTGTATATAATCAAGCTGAGATTGAGATATACCGGTCAACAAAACCATCTTTTGAAATGCCATGTGGACAGCAGATCATGGCTGCAAAAATGTGTCAGCTTGCTTGTCAGGTGTTTGCATTTTATCACCAGTCCTTTTTAAAACAAAAGCATCATTTAAACACTGATAAAAAGATTCACTAAAGTCTACATACTTGAGAAGAATGTTATTGGCAAATCATTTATGGTTTGGAGGTCATTTAGAAATATCTACTATACTGAACAGGTAAAGTTTACTGGAGGTTTAATAAAAGAGTCTGCAAAACGGCAAGACAAGAAAACTCATTTCACATTCGTGTACTGTATGTCGGTCTATATGGATCACGTATGCATGTACACTCTAGTTTTGTTTTTAAGGCCCTGTCTACAACCATGCTGTTACACCTTCTGCCTTCTCATTCATCAAAGCAGGATGAAAATATTAGCACTAAACGATTTAATTTGAAACTTTCCGATTTGTATGAATATGCACAGTCAATCCCAGCCCCTTTAAACACGATTGTGGGTTTGTCTTTTTCATTTCATCACTATCCCTTTCACAACGGGAAATACACCATCGTCTGTGCGTGCGTATATGAGCAGTTCTTAAGTTCTAGAACCTGTCTTTCACCACTCTTCCTTCCGTCTTTAGCACATCATTTCAACCCGTGACGGAGTTTCTCTTTTCATCTTTCACCATACTATTTCTCTAGTTTTTTTTTTTTTATTCCATTTTTTTCTCCCAATGACAAATACAAAATCGCCTCTGGTTTATTTGTTTTTTCCCTTCCAACTAAGTTATTACTATAAAATCGATGTACGTGTATTGGTTAAATTCTCCGGCGTTAACAACTGCAATCTACGCCATTCGGGAGCTGCTATTAACCAGCCAATGATGCAAGGCAGTGAAATACTGAAGTCCGTCCAAACTGCGGAAGTGAAAACAGTTCAACACACCCACCCAAAAACATTCGAAAATGTAAATAAATAAACAGATAGATAGATAGATTTATAGATAGATCTATTTTTGTTGCCTGGCATTTGGAGAAGGTGTATTCCAGTGGCTATTTCTGTTGATCGTGAGCAGAGGCGTTACTATACGCTAATAGAGAAGAGGCTGGGGATTGGTTTTATATTAAAAGAACACTCCCTTTATGCAAATTTCAAAATCGAACATAAAAAATAGTTTCTTTATTGCTGCCCCTAAAATATTTACCAAACCGAATCGAACCATTTTCTAAATGTAACCCCTAAAACGTACGAACCCACCAAAAGCCATTTCCTTCGTTAGAAGATGACTCAAACTGACGTCGCCGCAACCGATATGCGCAAGCTGGGCGTGGCTTCATTTGTGAGGTGGCGCTCAGGGCGGTTCAGGACGGCTGCATAGCCTGCTGTGCGCTGCGCTAAGCTTTACCACTGCGGAGGAGGACCGTGTAAGCAGTGCGAAGAAAACGACAGGAGGAGGCAAAATGGCAGCAGCCCTGAAAGAGAGGTTTGAGAAATTTTTGCACGAGAAGAATGTTGTCACTGATGTGTTGCAGAAGATCGAGAGCAAAACGGGAGTGAGCCGGTTGTACATTGCTTTAGGTAAGCTACAGTCGCAGCTGAGGCCCAGCTCTGTATCGGGCAATCGGAGAGGTGCGTGTCAGCACGATATTAATAGCCGTGTGTGGTGATCGAATTCGAGCCATGCTGCTGAGAAGTCAGTCATGTGTCAATTTAGCTAAAAAATACAGTTTTACTCTCGACAGCAAGTGCTATTTTGATTTTTTTTCTAGGTATGCAAAATGCAAGATAAGACAACACGCTGATTTTACTCTTATCCTGGCCCTCCTGTGTTACGCCTAGTCATGACATAAGGGATAAATAAATAATTACGAGAGCACCCGCCCAGGTCTCTCTTTCATTCAAAGGCAACAGTGTGGCTGAATGGAGATTTATTAAAGTGTTTTTTAAGATCTACAGAGTTTGAAACTCGGTCGCCACGTTGTTGTCACAATTAGTATTTTTACTTTTTCCTGTCTTGCAGCTGTCATTGCCATCATCTCTGTGTATCTCGTCATTGGATATGGTGCGTCTCTTCTTTGCAACCTTATTGGATTCGTTTATCCATCCTACATTTCGTAAGTTGCTGAATTAATTACACCTTTATGAGACTTTTGTTGCATTGGCTAAAAACATATTGCGGTTTTGTGAGCATGACGTGTCAGCATGCAGTCCTAACTCAGGAAAAAAAGTTATTTTAGTGCAGCCATAAGTACTGTAACATTATTGAGTGTGGTTGAATTAAGCTAACAAACAACGCTTCCGGAGATCAAGAAAGCAAGGTTTGTCTTTAACTTGTTAATGGTGAATGTGTTTTGTGCACAATTTGTTTTATATTCCAGCTGGATTATCAATATGCAAATTTTTTAATGCCTCCCCATAATAAAACAATAGACCATGGGCCTAGAGTTGAGATTTTAAACCTGATACATCGAATCACTCACAATAACAGGCTGTAGGTTCAGATCTTTGCTTCTCCTAAAAATGAACTCTTTAAGATTTCTGACCAGCCATTTTCTCTCCTGTTTCTCCTGATATAGATACCAGTATAGATGTTTAGCTGCATATTGCTTTTTCAGGTCGGGACAAATGTTTTATATGATAAAAACTGATCGCAGTACCTAGGAAATGTATTGCATATATCTACAACTCTAAAGGCTAAATGGCCTTCCAAACCTTTAAACTATGAGGCAGTATGCAAATATGCCATTTTAAGGATAAATGAAGCATTTGCTTATTTTCAGAACACAAGGGATAAATAAAGCATTTGTTTATTTTCAGGACCCTTTCTAATTCTCAGTCATCGTTATCCCATGACAATATGTACCGCTTCAGATTAAATGCAGGGACCAATCCTGCACAGAGTGTCAGTACATTGCAGGGTACACTCACACTCCTCCACATTGGGACAATTTCGAGAAGCTGGTCAAAGAACAGGAGCAAAACCCTCACATAATTAAATACAATACAAAAAGTACACTCAGACCAGACAATGGGCAGCCTGTGATACAAACCCAGTTTCATTGAGCTATGAGGTGCAGCACTAATCTCATGCTACTGTGCTACCCTGGAATTCAACAGGTTCCATCTACATTATATGGAATTTTCTGATATGTGATATGCTGTTCTTCTGTACTTTACTCCATATAGTAGGCTACTTGAAAATTCTTGAGTATTCTCCAATTTTCAAACAGTATGTATTAGAATTTACAGTAACTGTCCTTAACTTGTGCCAGTTTAATCAAAATATTTTTATAAAGGATGCTTAATGAGGCCTATAAAAATGAATGTATGATTAAAGCATTCTTTTTCTCATCAAACAGCTGGCCTGTGTTAATCATTTTAAATCTAATATTAGAGGAGTGTGGTTTTTAATAGCCAAAGCTGATTCTGCAACCCTTGAATCTCTCCCCTTCTCTTGAAGATTAACACTTAAAAATAAGAGATCATGCAGTGGAGAGGGTAAAGATTTAAAAAAAAAAAAACTGCTCTATATTGTTACTTGAATTGCTTAAAAGCAGCTCTTCAAATGATGATCCCCATTTTTGTTCTTTGATTAAGTGGTTTACTCCACCCACAGTTTGCTTTTGTTAACTTGGCATTCACTGGAAACTTTTTATATTAACAAGGTGGATTTGTGCACATAAAGCAAGCCATTTCCTTGATGGCTGTGTGACAGTTGACAGAAAGAGAGCCTCCCTTTGCCAATAAGAGCTAGAGCATACGAAATGTAGGCTAATGCTGGCATGCTGTCAAAAGCGATGTCTGGCAGCAATGTAATGTTAGCTTGCTGGTTAAATTGAATCATCTCAAGGTAGAGAAATTTATTTTGTGGGTATGGACTAAGGAGCATATCATAAGGATTGTATTTGCCCTTTTAATCCTGTATCAATAACACTGATAGAAGGGTGAATACTTACTTTTTATCCATTGGTTTAAGTCTTTAATCCTTATCTGGTTCAGTACCTGCTTGAAAGACAAGTTGCAGCAAGTCAATTTCAAAGACCGTGACTGCAAAACCCACACCTAAAGTAGTCAGTCCGATATTATGTTATGCACAAAGCAGTTTGTCATTTTCATTAATTAAATTTTACCTAGGATGGCCAACTGTTTATTAGTCTCCGGTCTGGAAATGCATTACATATGGATGTGGTGACTGCTATTAGCCCTAAGTTACCTATTATGACATTACTGGGAAAAAGTGTTTGTTACAGTGGTGACAAAATCTAAATGTGTTTTTTGTATTGTGCCATCCAGTGGTTTCTGACAAAGGGTATGAATTAATAGCCAGCACAACAGATTTGACATCAGTACTATATGTGCAAACCTTTAAGGGTTATTATAAATGTGGCAGTACAATATAATAGAGGCTTACTGACAGTTGTAGCGAGCAAGTTCCTGCAATATCATGAAAAGCTAATTTTCTAACTGCATGGCACACTGTTGTACAGATATTTACAATAATCTAATGTCTTCATTTTGTGGCATTTTCTAAGATGAGGGTCATAGTGCCACTTGTATATTTGTAAATTGTTAAGTTCATCCACATGCAAAGCATTTTTATTGCACTACTTTACTAGTCTTGTAGGAGCTTTAGTGTGGAAAATATGTGATAATGCTGCATGTGTGGTTTATCCAGGAAGTGACGAAATCTTTTTATGGTTAATAGTGACTCCATACAATGTGTGCGTATATAGAGATTTGTATTGAGTAGAGCGGAAGTAGTGCATCAGTTAAGTGAAATGGTGACTAAAGCACTGGAAAACACGTGATTCCGATGTAGTTAGCCATTATAGGGGAGTAGATTTTAAAAAGGAAAATGTATTTGTGTTTATTATTCATCAGTGTTTTCTTGCCAGCATTAAAAATTGATTAGCTAAAGAAGCTCTTTGCAGACTGTGCTCTGAAGTAAAAAAAAAAAAGTAGAGCATCTCTTCCTTTTCTCCTCAGACAGTTTAAAAGTAAAAATCTTTAGGTGGGCCTATATTTTGAATTTTTCCTTTTGTGCTTGTTACTTAAGGTTATCCTGTGCTTTCAGCTATACTTTTATTCAACCAAATTAATAACATTTTCTTGGAACTGGTAGATTTGTTTACCTGTGAGCATAGCAAGTAGTAAGATGTAATGTTATTCTGTATAAAAACCCAGCTCTATGTTAGTAAAAAGGTGGATTGTCTGCATTAGGTCGGGAGTGGAGGAACTGCTGCTTGCTCTGTGCAACATAAAAATACATTTGTGCTTTAAACAATACAGATAATGTGATGCAGATGTATACATGCTCTTAGCCTCCTAATGTAACTGTAAGAGGTAAAGATAATTAGTTTGGTTCAATACGAATATAAATTATATGTATTATAGTAATGAGTAATTATTGTCCCTAATAATTCAGTCAATTTGAATGTGACTTGATTATTGATTGCTTTTTCCTGGAAATGTGTTGTTGTCTTGGAAGAGACAGTGTATGAAGATGGAGGTGTAAGGTCTGAAAGACAGAAAGGTTTATGTATGTTCCATGCACCAAAGAAAGCAAATTCTTGAAATGAACTGAACACCAATTGTTTCTGTGTAGTTATTTCCTTCAATTTTTAAAAACCTCATTTATGGTCTTGCAAAATGGGGCACATAGAACCTGACACTTGTGTGGAATGAGATCATGTTATTTTAGTGAAAAAGAAGAAATAGAAGTCTGCATATTATGGCATGGTTTCGGTCTTTCACTTAACCTGCAAGTTGAATCCAAAATAATTACACAAACACAAGCAGTAAATCATTTGTCCTGTTGGGATACTAGTAGAAAATAATGTTATATACTGTGGACCAGATCAAATGTATCCATTACTTCATATGGCATGTAAAACAGTTTCCTATAGCTGGCTTGCACAAAGACCTTACTGCGGAACCTGGTTGTGAACATTGTGTTTTATCCTTTTCTCAAATAAGGCACAAAAATTTTATTTAATGTGGAATAGTGCAATAAAATTGTAGTGAGGTCATTTTCACCTTTATCATCTATAAATGCACGTCAGCAATCACCAGGCTCTTTTGTTACTAAAAAGGAGGCTTAACATATTAGTAAAAACAGATTACAATAGGGCAAACTTTAGTTTAAAAATAGGTGGGGTTGAAAATAGGAAACAAGACAAGTGACTGCATCAATGTTCTGAAACATGCACAAAATAAACTGAAAGATGATAAATTAACTACCAGCCAAAATATTACAAAACAATATTAATGAAAAAATATGTGATATTGTGTTAGCTGGTGCTTACAGGTTTGCTTTAAATATCATACCAGAAAGCATTATTTTGCTCTGGCCAATAGTAAAAGCAGGTAAAATGAAAAACTTGCTAGGTTATAAATCTCTGGAGGCTAAAATTGTAAAATTCAGAGTCCGATTTGATAACTGTACTATGGTTAAATGGCGAAAACAAAAAAAACCCTAGTTGATGGAGAAAGTAAACCTTTACGGATTCCATGAACAAAATCCTACCCAACTCCATTTGTCCATTCTACCATGCATAAATGTGATAAAATTATTCAATGTTATCAGCATAATTAACGAGTCCTACTGCTGTGGGTTTCGTCATAATAGGTTGTTTTTAGATGGATTATGTCCTTTCTATTTATATTTTTAAGTAATGTGAATATTATCTCTTTATTATTTATATAGACTTTATTATATATCAATACAAATAAGTAAAACTTAACAAAAATAAATTTAGATCAATCCCCACCCAAGAGAAAGAAAGGAAGGCCAATAGCCAAAGTAAAATGTTTTAAGAGTAGAAAAGAGGGAGGAGAATCCTATTCCCCATTATAAAAGCTTAGTCAAAAATGTTATTGATTAGATCAAGCCAGATTTCTAAAAAAAAAAGTTTTGAACAGATCCACTAAGTGAGAATTAGATTTTTTCCAATTTCAAATAGTATATAACATCAGTTACCCACCGACTTAAAAGAACTTTTCTAGGATTCTTCCAGTTGTGCAAGATAAGTCTTTGTGCTAGTAGTGTAATAAAATGAATTACAGCTTGTTTGTCCTTCTTCACTTTAAGGCCATCTGGGAGTACATGTGAATATTTTCTTAACTAGCATGGCTGGATGCTTTTGCACTCCATGGTTGGGTGATCTCTCTTGGTTAAGTTGTCACCTGTGAGCCTGTGTTCGGCTTGATAGTGCTCCAGAGATTATCACTGGTGAGAGCAAGAAAATGTTTTTGCAACATCTGATCTGAAAACCGCATCAAAATACACTTAAAAAAAAAATAACAAAACACAAAAACCTAACATGGCTGAATGTTCATGGAGAACACTGCCAGTGTCCTTAATCACATAAAAGTGAAGACTAGGAAAAAACCTCATAAGGCTCAGAAAATGACATGTCTTGGAGAAATTAACTCAACATGTTCTGTGGTATGGTAAACAGCAAAAGAGATGTGGTAAATTGCAGAAAAGAAATTAGAACCCATATTATTAAAAGTTGTCACATTTGAGCCTGTGTTCAGCATGATCGTGATATAGAGATAGCACTGGTGAGAGCAAGAAAATGCTTTTGTAACATTTGATCTGGAAAGCGCATCAGAATACACTTTAAAAAAAAAAAAACCACAAAGACCTAACATAGCTAAATGTTCATGAAGCACTGCAAGTGTCTTTAACCACTTAAAAGTAAAGACTAGGAAAAAGCCTCATAAGGCTTAGAGAATGATGTGGCCTGGAGAAATGAAATGAACATGTTTTGTGGTATGGTAAACAGCAAAGGAGATGTGGGAAATTCCAGAAAAGAAATTGAATATGGAAAATAAAAAGAAAGTGCTTATACATGAAGGAAGTCTGTATGGGAACTATAATTAATTAATTGGAACATAAATGCAACACTGGGTGCATGATGGTGATGCAATAAATAAAAACGTAGCTGCAGAAAGTATATTTTAATAATTTGAGAAAGGACAAACCTTTGCAGTTATGAGGCTATTAAAAATTTAGCAACAGCCTAAGGAAAATCTAATGTTAACAGTTATGAACAATGCTGCACATCCTTTCTCTGACACACCAACACTGAATACTTTCAGCCAATGGACTATTCAGCAGAAGTGTGTCAACAAATGCTACAGAACTGTACAAGGCCTCACTGGGACTGGGATTGTCAAGTCAGAAGTTTTCTTTTTAAAATTTTCTTAATTTTTAGTCATTCTGGTATGTATTCAGAGCACAGTGTGTGTACCTATGTATGTATGTACTGTATGTGTGTATTTATTTAAAGAGCTTTAGTAAAAAGTCAAATTTCCCCCAGGGATAAATACAGTTCTATTACCAGCTTTAGATATGTGATCATTTACTGTACATGGCATCTTAAAAAAAAAAACAAAAAACATTCTGCTAACCCTGACTGGGAAATAAGTGGTATAGAATTGAAATGTACAAATCAGTTTTCCTGGGGGGCATTTAGATTAAAATTACATGAAATGTTCAAGTGTTTTAAAATAGCATGTTACAGTTACTTAAATGGAAATAATGTATTAGAATATCATTTATATTAATATTTGCACACTTCATCCATTCATTATCCATCCCGCTATATCCTAACTACAGGGTCACGGGGGTTTGCTGGAGCCAATCCCAGCCAACACAGGGCGCAAGGCAGGAAACAAACCCCAGGCACAGCGCCAGCCCACCGCAGGGCGTGCAGGCACACACACACTAGGGACAATTTAGAATCGCCAGTGCACCTAACCTGCATGTCTTTGGACTGTGGGAGGAAACTGGAGCACCCAGAGCAAACCCACGCAAACATGGGGATAACATGCAAACTCCATGCAGGGAGGACCTGGGAAGGGAACTCGGGGTCTCCTAACTGCGAGGCAGCAGCATTACCCACCGTGCCGCCCATTTGTACATTTCATTTTCTTCAAAAATGACTGTGTTCTTGAAGAAAAAATAGGATTGACCATTGCACAGAAAATCTGCACACTGTTGACGGTGCTAATAAACAGTTTAATAAATTGACAACTGTACATGAACCCACAGTGGGTAAAGATATATTTGCAATGGCAGTATTTCTCAGATAATAAAAGATTAAACTCCAAACGGACTACAGAAAGATATGAGGAGTCATCAAACTCGGTCAAGATTTATGTATTGAACAAGATAAAACATTTTTTTTTTCTTCTACCTATCTGTAAAAATAAAGATTCCCACTTATCTTTGTTAATGTGTATTATTCTGTAATTACAATATAATCGTACAGCAACTTTTGAGGTGACTTAAAATTCAATAGAAACATTAACCTTTAGTAACATAGACCTCCGTCTTGCGATATTTCAACACGTGAATTGTTAGCAGACATCAGTAACAAAATGATCTTGGCTAATTTTATATAAAATATTAACTTTTCTCGCCATATTTTCTGATTCTGAACAGATTTTTAATGAGGAGACAGAGAAGATTAGTGCATGAATTTAGCTTTATATACAGTGACATCTTTTGATGTGCATTATAACTGTCTGCCTGTAATGAATTAACATTAGTTCTCTAAGAAGAAGTTTTAAATGAAAACTTTGTTACCAAAAAATTTAAATTAAACAGGCAGTGTAATGAACATGTATTTTTTATAATGAATTTGTCAATTTTCTTATTAACTGATTTATGACTTGATGTCTAGCCTGGTAAGATGGATTGAAAGTTGAATTAGAGTATAAAAGTTCTGTCTGTATCTTCAAAGACAAAATTGTTGCAATCTGAATTATGCCACTGCTACAAAACTGTTAGAGGTGTTATCAAGTACTGGTTTAAAGAACTTGACGGTTATGGGGTTAGACCACATAACGTATTCCAAATTCTGTTGCGTGTTATCCAGTGATAATATCTTTTCTAGCTTCTGAAATAGTAAAAATGACTGTAAAAGAGAGAGAGAAGGAGAGGTTAGGAGCATTGCCACACCCCCCATATGAAAAACCAACTGTCATGCAATGGGTGACACCTCAGCACCATCATATAAATAAAATGCAGAAATGTGTATACTGTACTAGTAACATGCTGCCCTAAACACTTCCATCAACCACTCGAGAAATGAAAAGCAAAATGCCCTGTAAGTGGGCGTAGCTCTAAGATTTTTCCACTTAGCATCTTGATTCATTCTTTCTTTAAAATCAGAATAATGCTAACATTTTTTGACAAACAATAGATAAAGCTTTTCTAGTATGGGTAACCATTTTGGATAATTATAAATATTTGACTTGCATTTGGAAAGAGTACAAATGAAGTAGTATATTCAGTTATGATGTAAATGCGTATTGTATTGACTACATTATGTAAAATTGTAAATAATTAGAAAAAAATGATGCAATTAGTATAGCATTTCATTAGAAGGAATAATTATGCGGTTGGTGGTATTGGACCTTGATGAGAGAGAACAACCGAATCTCAACACATTCCTGAGACAGTTTAGAAATTAATTTTCCGGGTTCTATGTGATACAGTTGATGTTTATGTGCATGTCTTTTAATGTGGAAGGAAGCTACAGTATTTGGAAAATAGACATAGAGGGAAAGTGCAAACTTTAAAATGATTCAAGCCTAGGCTTCAACCAACTGTGCACTAATTTTATGCTGAGCATGAAAATAGTTTTTTTTTTTTTTTTTAATCTATCCAATATAATTCCTGAGTGCCAAGGATGTGCAGTTTTATTCCTGAGTTTTAGGTTAATGAGCAATTCTTAATCCTCCTAGTGTGAGTGTGCACTGTGACTGGCATCCCATCCATAGCTGGTTTCTATTTCCCACCCAAAACTACCAGCATAAGGCTTTGGCTACCTTTAACCCTGGGTTGGGTTACGCTGGCTTAAGGAAATGGATTAATACCATTGTTCCATCCATGGTGAATGACAATAAGTCAAAGTGAAGATTGATTCATAATGTTTAAGTTTGTCATCTATAATAGTTGTAAATAATAGTTTATAAGATGAATAAAAATCCTGTTAATCATCCTGATAGAGTGCACCGAGAAAAAAATAGTTTATTTTTATCTATAATGCAAGTAATTACATTTGTTGATGCAGTAAACTCCTGATGCAATTTTTTCATATTTCAGCATTGCCTGGGTGTGCCCATTTGTGGCATACTCAGGTATGTAAATGTATCCATGAATGTGTGGGTCATTGACAGTAATTGTAATACCAGCATTATGAGTGCATAGCCCGTAGGGAGGGTGTTTATATGTACATTTTTTTGTTTAGTTTCCTTTAGTTTAAGAACTTTTTGTTAACCATTGTCTTCGTGGCTAATACCACAGATAAAATAAGTGAATAACTGATACTTGGGTAAACAAATTGTTCAGGTCACTGCTATAATCTATATGTATGTAAAGTCGCTTATCAACAAAAACACTATTTCCTGTTTAGCTGTAAAATCTGAAATTTGGCAGAATGGTACATCTAGGATACTAGTTATCAGCTTAAAAAGGACATTACACTATATCAATATTTAGAGGTAACCAAGAAAAGAACTGACCGTATCAAAATCTCAAATGGCTTGACAAATGAAAATTTGTTGATGTTATAGAAAAAAGAAAATTAGCACACTTTTTTTTATTTGTCTGTTTATTAATAATTTGCTAACTTGTGTGCTTTTTGTTGTGCTATGAAAGACAGAGTAGAAGTGATTGATGGGCCACACAAATATCACCATTGACAAATATTGTGGATGGAATACCGAAGACATGGTGGTGTCCTGGATAGGAAAAAAGCAACATGATTACACTGTAAACAGAAAAAGTTTGGCAAAACTCAATATGTTTTTTTGCTGGTGTCTGCTGGCATTTCCAGTGGCTCCAATGTTCCTTTTTTTTTTCTTCTGATGAACTGATATGACTAACATATGTGCTGGTACTTACCGTTTAACAGGGGAAGTTGAGTTGTGGCACAAATCACCAACACATTAACGTTGAATGAGGTGTGGGACGGACCTCTGTCGAGTAGTGAGCGCGTTATGAAGCTCTTACACACCAATGACGAATGAGGAGGAGGGGGGTCCCCCATGAAATATTGAGAGTTACAGCTTATCAACACACTGCGCAGAAGTGCAAAAGTGTTGTGTGGGACCCTGAAAAAGGTGCATTGCCATACACCCGTGCTACTTAGAGGGAATATAGACTGGCTGTCATCTTTGTAATCCATTCCGCTTCGAACTCCAGCATCTGGTCACCCAAATGAAAACTGCCCTCTGTTAAAACATTAAGGTGGAAACTACAAACCTGCTGTTTGATCCCAGTGCTGCAAACTCTAAGGGAGTTTTTATATAGTGGTGTTGGGATTTCTAATGGTGGAAAATACTCAAGGCTCTTTGCTCATCATGTCAATACATCAGTGTAATACATAGGGAAGTGTTGCTCAACTTTTATGACTTTAGTACCCTTATTTTACATTTTTAAGTTAATTGGACAACCTATAGAAAGCAACTGGAGAGCAGTGGAGGATTTGGGGGATCCCCATAATGAAATGAGGAGCACAAGTGGAAGAGCAGACTGTCAAAAATATCACATAGCACTATCGAATACTTCAGCGGATTACACTACAGTGATTTCAGTAGTGGTGTAAAAAAATATCGATACACCTGAGTATTGCAATATTATGTTTTTTGATAGTGCATCGATTCTCAAAAACATAGTATCAATTTTTAATGACTAGTTTACATTCAAAGATTCAAGGCACACCGTTCATTTTGCGTTGTGTTTAAACCCCCGATCGCAAGATAGCTAATATAAGAACATAAATTGAGACAGGAAATAGTGTAAGGGTTAATGTATGTAGACTTTCAACACTCAGGCAAGTGGATATGGCAGATATTGTGGATAGTGTAGTGATAAACCAAGCTGACTAGTAACACGACAACCGATTGCTGAATCCAGAGGAGTTAGAGTGGTTCCTGCGGCGTACAAAGCATAAGTGTGGGCTCATTTTTCACTTTCACAATAAAGTAGGCACTAAGAAGATTAATAAGAGTCATGTCGTCTGCAAATTGTGCTATGACAAAATCAAATATTCGGGAAACACAACAAATCTGAGCGCACACTTAGTAAGACACCATTCTGATGTACAGATAAAGGAACAGCAAACTGCAGGCGTTAAAGTGGGTCCGTCTCAACTCACTAATGGAACAAGTTCACACTCTGAAGTTATCAAACAGACCTCAACTTGTGTAAACAAAATAATTCAGTCAACACTTGATATTTCATTTGCAAAGATATGCGCCCTCTGAGTGTCGTAGAGAGTGAAGGCTTCCGAAATATGGTGAATGCAATGGAGATTCGTTACACCATACCCTCCCGACAACACATCACTGATATTGCTGTGCCCAAGTTGGACGAAGACTCAAAAATGAAGGTACTGGAATCTCTCCGCTTCACTGCAGGAGACATTGTTATCGCAGAGGTGTCCTGAAAGCTGGGCGTGTTGAGCAGCTCATCTTCCTCCACAAAAACCTTGACTTTAAAAAATAAGTACTGACATACATACAAACTGTTAACATGTGCAATCCAAGTTTAAGATCTAAAAATGTTCACTATCAGCATATACATATTTTCTTACATTTGTTTAATAATCCTGTAAGCAGTTTTAATTTTCACTGATGTAGGCATATGTAGTTTCTTTTTTCAGATTGCAGAAAATATAGTGTTACTAGCCAACCCGTGGCGTACAATACGCCACATAATCAGGCCAGTTTTTTTAATGATTTTTAAGCACAAGGAGAAAATTAACATTTGAAAAATCGGTAATGTAATAAATCAGCAAGAAAAGCCACATTGTAACCATGCATGGAACGAACCAACACACAATCGTCCATGACTAAAAACTGGCAGACAACCATCGTTCATGTGCCCACCTCCAACTCCTCACTTGAGTTGTTGTCGTCTTTGCACAGTCCAAATGCACCTGTGACTCATGTAGACTTTCTGTGTTCCTGCAGGAGCATCTAAGAAGACGCATGTTTGTCATGGATGCGAATTGCTGTATGTAGTGTGTAAAACAGTTTGCTATGGTGCACGCGGTCGTGCGTTGTAACCGAAATCTCGGTTTTTAAAGACTGCTTACTTCATTGTGTTTTAACCTCAGTTGTAAAAGATTGTTTTAAGGATCCCATGGGATACCCCTCTCAAACCGTTTTACACGCTGCATATGGCGATTCACCTCCGCAAGAAACATGCCTCAGTGAACGGACAACGTGGCCTCTACGACAGACGAATATAAATGACGCTGTTTTTTTCTGTGTCGTCGCGTCCGAGTTGGTGGGCGTGGCTCTGTGAGTTGTCGTCGTATCCAATGGTCTTGGAGTTGGTGGGCGTCGCTCCTTCCTGCGTGCGCCATAGGGGTCTTACTTGTCGGCGGCTTAGTGAATCCACGCCCCTTCTGGCATGCTTTCCATGGGTGTCTTGCCTTAGTGAATTATATATATAGATGTTGGATGTTACAGGGACAGTGCATTTTCTTTTATTAACCACTTCAGATTGAAAAATTAAAAAATGGCCTACATACTACTATAGAATGTGAACCTTTAAAGCAGAATTTAATATACATACTATCTGAATTTATTTGTAACACTGATTTTTTTTTTTTTTTTATTTCCTCAATTTGTTTACCTAAAGAATCCTGCAAGCACTTTTATTTTTAACATAAATAAAATATGGCTCTACTCCTGCATGTGCTCATATACTCAGTGTATAGCAGAAACTGAATTGTGGGATGGTGACTAAAGTGAAACTTGATTGGATTTTGCGGGCTGTGATGGCTGCTTCACGGAAGGGGTCTGCGTGAATGCAGCAGCATGGTGCATTTTTCTTCAAGCTGTATCACAAAAAGCACTGCAATGATTGTGATTTGACTTTTTTTTTTTTTCTTTCTTTTTTTAAAACTTTGATGACGGAGCTGGTTTTGTTGCAGATTCCTTATGCTGTTGGGGAAACAACCTTGCTCAAAATTCAAATCCATAAGATTATCACTGTGGGTGGTTGCAAACTTTTGTTTTTTTAGATTGGGCCGTGCTTTAATAACAAAATATTCTCATTTGTTTTCATCAATGTAAAGATTTTAATGCATACAGAACTTTAATTTATTTAATTCTTTGAGTTACATTATATGCTGCATTGTGTATCGAATTTGAATACTTAGTATCACATACAACTTTACGGGTGTCACGATATTGAAATTTTCAACCAGTAGGACTTGAACTCACAACCTCAAAGTTTGAAGTCCTAGGTCCAAAGCCTCAACCACAATGCCTGCCAATAACATTAGCCATTGAAGAAGAAAAAAACAAAACTACAAATATTATATACAGAAAAGCACTTAGTTACATAGTCATTCTACTACACGTGTTTAACTGATGGCCATTGTTATATGAAATTTCCCAGGTGAAGCCAGGTTAACACAGCTAGTCTCTCTCATTCTGTATGGATGTATTTGTGTGTGTGTATAGCTGTTTGCAATAAACAAATCAAACAAAATTAATTTAAATAGCTCAACACAACTAACATTACAAGTGGTTTCTCCACGTTCAACACAAAGTGCCACTTTTAATGACTACTACAGTCTCATAATTATTCAACGTCCTGAACAGAATACCCCATAGGATTGCACATTTGTAAATCGGGTGTTGTTTCAAGCACACCTGATGTAGCTAATCAGGGGTGCTTGAGATGGAACACCTCAAATTCCTAGACTAGCTAGGGGTGTGTTCACAGTGACGTTTGACTGTATCTTGGAAATACGGGTAAAGTCAAGAGAATTGTCAAAAAAGTTAAGAGATCATTACCTTGCAAACGTGGAATTGGACAAAATAAGATATCAAAGGCACTGAATGTTCCTAAAGATATTGCTGGAGGCATAGTTGGCAAGTTCAGAGTTAATGAAACACTGGCTACACTACCTGGACGTGGCAGAAAGAGAAAGCAATCAACAGCTGTCACCAGATTTCGGAGGTGGCAGGTGGCTAAAAACCCTCAAGTGACTGCAAAAGACCTGCAGCATGACTTGGTGGCAGCAGGCACTGAGGTTTCAGTTTCCACAGTAAGGCACATACTAAATGTTGAAAGTCTCCATGCCCAAGTTCCAAGACATACACCACTACTGACCCAAAAGCACAGGAAAGGTCTGCTGCAATATGCTCAAAAACATATAAATAAGCCACAGAAGTTCCGGGATTCTGTTCTGTGGAGTGAAGAATCAAAACTGGAACTTTACTGGCCTGTAGATAAGTGGCATGTCAGGAGGAGGAAGAATGAAACATATGCTGAAAAGAATATCCTAACCTACAGTGAAGCATGACGGTGGCTTGATGATGGCTCTGGGGCTCTTCTGGCACTGGAAACCTGCAGCATGTGGAGGGTAAGATGGATTCAGTCAAGTATCAAGAAATCCTAGGAGAAAAGGTCATGCTGTCTGTGAGGAAACTGAAGCGTCACTGGACCTTCAAACAGGACAATGTTCCTAAGCATGCCTCAGAAATCCACCAAAGGCTTGGTTTTAGAAAAAGTCCTGGAAGATTCTAGAGTAGCTGTCACAGTTGCCTGCCTTGAACCCCAGAGAAAATCTCTGGTGGGATTTAAGAAGGCGGTTGTAGTACGCAAACCCAACAGTATTGGCAAGCTGGAGGCCATTGCTAATGAGGAATGGGGTAAGATTCCTCAGGAACATTGCCAGAAGCTGGTGCTTTGTTGAATTTTATTGAAATTTGGTGATGTTTTGGAAAAAAGACAATTAGTCGACCTGTGTTCTTTTATAGTTTGATAATAATACTAGTGAGCAGACTACAGTAAAGCCCTCTGTCCTTTTTGGGTGAGCACTGAGAAAGAATTTTGCAGAGAAATGGAGCTTGCCTGTTTACAGAAATGAAGGCAGCGAGTAGAAACGAAACTCAAGGACAAAAACATGCAGTAGCCCCTATTCTGTCGGCTTTTTTCTTACTTGCGATGCAGTATAAAATGTCTTCTTGGATTATTGAGCAAGATTACATACATTACCTATACTTCGAAGAACAGAAGGGGGTTGAGTGGGTGGTAAAATACATTCAGTATTGAGGAGAACTCTGATGTCCCCTTGGAGGTGGGCCGACAATGTGCCACTACACTCTAGTTTGAAAAGCAGATGCAGGGAAGTGCTGGTATGCCATGTACAGCACAACACAAGAGCGACGGCATTTCATGGTCAATTTAAAAGTTTATGAAGCTCAGTAAAGGGGTCCTCAGCTGACGGAATATTTGAGGAGGTGTTCATTATACATAGTTCACAGTATTATTTCTTTTCACCTCTTTTTTTCCGTACAGTATTTACACGTTCAATTAATTGCTTGGGACATCAATGGTGTATGTAATAATTTAAAGTAAGGCATGATTTGATCTAAACCTTCCAAACTCTTTGTTAACGGCACAACATTACAAATCAAAGTGTAACTTAATCTGATTGAAGATACCATTTTTACAGAATGTGCTACAGGTTAAATTATATTTATACTCAAAATTCCTATAATTTCTACTAATTACTGTTTGAATTCAAAAGAATAGTTTTCTAATGACAATAAACAAAAGGCGGGGTAGTCAGTAGGAAAACCAAGAACTGAACTGCAATCAGTCAGGAATATTTTACTGATGGGCAATTGTATACAACAAGAAAGGTGCTCCAGTGAGTTAATATTAGCCCTTGGCAAAAAAAAAAAACAAGTAGAAATATTGTATACAGAAAAATAGTCAATTAGTTACATGTTATTTCTGCTACATCCAACGTCCATTGTGTTAGGAAATTGTTAACAGTTACTTTAATATATTAGCATATGCTAATGAAGCCACAAATACTATGCGTAGGAGATATATATATATATATATATATATATATATATATATATACACACACACACACGCATTATTTTTACCTGCCAGACATTAGGTCTGCATCAGTGGATTGCAGATAGCAGAACTGTATTATATGTGATATTCATTGCTAATTACTCTGTGATATGTTAATCCTGTTGCTGACTTACAGGAGTTTCGTCTAGACTTAAGATAAAAGATGTGCTTTTTAGGAGAATGGTTTAAAAATGTTTTAAGTTAACATATTTTTGTCTGTTTGAGAGCGTCAAGCTAAAATGTAATACAAATGTAGCAGTATTAAACTTTGCATGACAAATGTAAAAAAAGGAAGTTTTTGTGTAGCGTTCCTGTCACATCTGCTTATGTTGTTTGACGTCTGAAAGTGGGTTAGCTGATAAGTATCATATGTGAAGTTTTCTTAGTAATGGCTGTTTCATCCTTACTGTATACTGCGTAGAATGTTTACCACCACCTCTGCTCTCAAATAATACTTATCTCTTCCATGCCTCAGAAACCTTTGTTATACTTTTGCTTAAAGTATACTTTATAACTAAAGGTTATTAAGATTGACCAAATAAAAACAACCATTTCTTACCAGTTTCAAGTTAGCACCTTTAATGGCCTTTTTACTTTCTCAATGTACAGCACAACAAAGTATTGAGATGAACTTTTGTTATTTACCAAATACTTTTTTTCCCACCATAATTTGCAAAGAAATTCTTTAAAAATCAGAAATTTGTGATTTTCTGGATTTTTTTTTCTCAGTTTGTCGCTCATAGTTGAGGTATACCTATGATGAAAATTACAGGCCTCTCTCATCTTTTTAAGTGGGAGAACTTGCACAATTGGTGGCTGACTAAATACTTTTTTGCCCCACTGTATATCCCTGAGGACAAACCCACTTTTGATTCCCTGTGCTAGTTAACTTCAAAGTAGTAAAAGCACGTTGGCAGAGCTGTTTCATGTTTGAGTAAAGGGGCCAATATTTAAAAAAAAACAAACGAGAGTGGGGTTCATCTGTCTATTGTCAGGAGTGAACCAGGGATCATTTAAGTATAGAGTTCCTGTGGCACATAGCCACTATCACATGTTTCCTTATTTGAGAGGACAGGGTTGACATCGGCAGAAACTAGTTGCATCAATCCCATGCAAAACTGAGTGGTTGACACCAGAGGGATGTTGACCAGCTGGTAATGTTCTGAACTATTGTTAAAGAGAAGGACGTGAAGAGTAGGAGGACTGAAAAATCTTAGAATTGAGTAGAGGGACTGATAACAGAGAGCTAAAAGTCATTTTATTCTATTCCACTTATTGTATACCATCTGAACTGTGTTTATTAATTGATTAGATGACACAGATTTTTTTGATTTTCAAGCTTTTGTAAATAAAGAATCTCTGCTTTACACTTTATTTTTGGACTGTATCTTGATATTACACAAAAAAGTGAAGAAATGTGTGATTTAAACCCCGAATGCTTGAAGTGGTGCATGATACCACTATGCTGTCCCACTTTATAAATACTAACTCAGGGTAGCTGTTTTAATCCACTGGAGATGCAACAAAGTCATAGTACTTCTTTGTTCTATTTCAAATGCTGAACAATTCACCTTTTATGTCTCACTATATAAGCACAGGACAAAATTACAAAGATCCTCGGTACCAACAGTACTTTGATACTAATACTAAGACAAAGATAATCTGCAGACTGGAGGAACATGTGTCAACTGTGTGACTTCTGGGTTGGTGATGTACACAGAATTGCTGCATATTTGCTAGTGCAAGACTTAATTTACATGTTCTGTCTCTGCCTTTTAGAATCAAAGCTATTGAAAGCACAAACAAAGATGATGACACAAAATGGCTGACCTACTGGGTGGTATATGGAGTTTTTAGTGTTGCAGAATTCTTTGCGGACATCTTCTTGTCTTGGTTTCCCTTCTACTACATTGGCAAGGTATAGTATTCCTGTTTGATTTCTTTTAATTCTGAAAGGTAATTCTGCATTAGAACTGATATTGCAGGTTCATGCAGCCGAAGGGAACTAAACTCTGTAATTCCTAAAAGAACAAATAACTGGAAAATATTCTTATCAGGGTTGATAAGCCATGTCTTTGTTCAAATACAAGAGTAAAATGCATTTTCCCCTAGATAAAGCCTATGTATTCAGCTAAATCTTTGAATAATGTCTTTTATAACAGAGGCTCCCAGTTCTGTACAAACTGTCAAATGCAAAGCAGCACATTAATAAAACACAAAATGAATGCATGACATATAACCTGCTTAGTAACTTTTAAGGTTACAGGTAAGAGGAAGTGGAGAAAAAAAAGAATAGAAAATCCCATTCTGATGTGAAATTTGGAAATATTTAATCTCTGGTAATGGGCAGAAGTAGTCAATTGTCACAGATGCCATCAGGAAGGCAGTTCAGCTACCATCTCTGCATATACTATCAGGCCTTGTCCCATGGCTAAGAAAGGTTACTTAGTATGAAAGGATAACGAGAAAATAAATGGTAACTTATTGCTGAGCACCAGTGATAATCTGTGCAAAAATTAAATTTGACAGACAGTAAGGCACATGAACATTTCCAGTCACATGAATCAATAGTAAACTAATGCATTTCAGCCTTGTCTTAAATGCGGACACCAAAGTGGAGCCACTTGTATTTATTAGTTCAGAGATCTTTAGCTAAAAACAGCATCACATGATTTGGCTGGGAACAAAAAAGCACAGTATCACACAAAGTATCACTGGAGGCAAATGTTGTGTAGAAATTTAAGAAAAAACAAGCAGAGTCCTCAGAAAGGCAGTCAGTGCACAGCATTGAAAACAATTGCGGAGCACATAAAGCCTGTCTCAATTCATGAAGTGAGCCCCGAGTGTCCAGAACGCCCCGAATATATTAACAGTTCTTATCTCTAAATGCCCCCTTCCAGACTAGGTTCTCAGCATCTACTGTATGGAGGTTCCCATGATGTTGTCCCCACTCAGCACCTTTACCCATAACAATCACCTGGTGTCCCAGACCTTCTCATACCAATATTCTTGCCCCTGGAGACATTCCCATAACAGTCTTCTTTTCATAACAATATTTTTTTTGCTGGCAGAACATATTTGCCATCTGGCGATAAGCATCACCTGATCCCCTTCCTCTATTTTTAAGGCCTAATCCTGGGCTGTTAAGGTCAATAGCCTTTCAGTTGTTAATCAACTCCCAATTTAACAATTAAGTTGAGGAACAATTAAATTGAGATGAGGAGGACCCATTAAAAAAAACTAACTGGACTGCCTAATTAATAATTCAGTAACTGATAACTTCAATAAATGATTACTTGTTGCACTAGCATCCTGTAAGGCAAAGGGTAACATAGTAAGCGGCGGTGCCAGTGAGCAGTAGTGCACTGACAAAAGCTAAGTTGCAAAACAACGTTGACATGACACAGTGCTTCACGTTTGAGAGAAAAGAAGAAAGCCTTTAAAAATTGCTTCTTTAAGTTCACTCATATGTGCTACTATATCTTATTATTAGGGCTGCAACTAATGATTATTTTGGTAGTCGACTAATCATTCAATTTTTTTTCCCCAAATAGTTACGATTATTTCATGTCCGGCTATTTTGATGCACTGGAGCCCAGAACAGGATGTGCAACCACAGGTCGCAGGCATGTCTTACCTCATCTGCTCACGTCTGTCCACCTGTGAATGTCACCCTGATGTCTGTGCATTAACACAATTAAAATTAATAATAATCAAATTAAAATAACCAGTGAAACATATGAATTTGAAAATAATCAATGTTTTATATTAGTGTGACCATCACAATAAAAATACATTAAACAAAACTAAAGTGCACATAGTCTTTAAACAAAAAAGTGCATTTAACTTAATCAAAAATGGCCACTGGTGTGTCAAAGTCCAAAAGATTAAATAAAGCTTCAATACAAATAAAATAAAACAATAATGTATAGTTTATAAAAGATTCAGTTCATATACTCCTGATTGCAGTGCAGGAACGTGAGCATTTCGACATGCTCTGGTGTGAGGCTGGCTCTCGTCTTTGAGCCAATGTTCCCAGCTTCTGAGAAGAGACACTGAGGGGGAGTAGAGGTAGCAGGAATACACAAGAATGATTTTGCAGACAGAGACAGATGTTTTAATCTTCACACTCTGAAGGAAAAACTCACATCATGTACTATATTATGCCAAAATAAAACAACAACGGACTAAAATGTGTAACATGCTAATTACATCCGATTGGCTGGCGCTGCACTGTTTCAGCCGTGGAATGGCCAAATGGGGGAGGTAGCGTGATGGATGAGGTCTCCAGAACTCTAAACAAATCCAATTCATATTATGTGATGTCATCTACTGTTAAATTCTGCTACGTACTTCTAAAATTTTTATTTGTATACTGTATTGAGGATTTGCTCTGTGTATTGTATTGTATTGACCCCCCTTCTTTTTGACACCCACTGCACGCCCAACCTACCTGGAAAGGGGTCTCTCATTGAACTGCCTTTTCTGAGGTTTCTTCCATTTTTTTGCCTGCTGGGGTTTATTTTGGGAGTTTTTCCTTGTTTCTTAGAGAGTCAAGGCTGGGGGGCTATCAAGAGGCAGGGCCTGTTAAAGCCCATTGCGGCACTTCTTGTGTGATTTTGGGCTATATAAAAATTAACTGTATTGTATTGTACTGATATGCTCCAAAACACAAGTTACCTAACGTTAGTTAGAGATGGTTTACTATTCATATGAACTCAATTATTATACGAAAAAAGAAGAAAAAAAAACTAGGACAGCTCAGCTACTCCTATTCACTTCTTTACTATAGCTCTAAACACGTTAGCAAACATAACTGAAATTATATTCACTTAAACTGCCGGAACCGGCTATAGTCGGTTTCCAATGCAATTTGCCAGCATGCCGGAGTCGAGTATATTTGGAAAAGTACATTCATTGAATGCCACAACCGGCTAAAGTTGTTTCTCCGTGCAGTTTTCAAGCACACCGGAGCCAAGTATATTCGGTGATGTATATTCATTGAATGCTGCAACCGGCCGTAGTCGTTTCTCAGTGCAATTTGCCAGCATGTGGGGGTATATACAGCAACGTACATTCATTGAACCCCACAACCAGCTATATTTGCTTTACAGAGCAATTTGGCAGCATGCCGGAGTTGATCAGTCAGTGCTGTAAATTCGTTGTGCAGCACTGGCCCCAGAAGAACTGCAGCTCCACTGTCTCTGGGATTCAGCCGCTACATTCGACGAACCTGCAATCATCAGCATTTACCGCTGTGTGTTTGAATGCAGCCAGTTCAAGCGCAGTTGGCTCGGTGATTTACTGAACTTCATCAATGGCTTCAGTTGCACCTTGAACATATAATAGATTGTTGCAGTAGTTTTTTTTTATAGTTTTTATAGTTCGTTTGAGTGTGTAAAATGATCAGTGTTGCTGTAATTGTGATGCTCTTTGCATGACAAAAAAATGTGTTCCATTAAAATTTCACATTTTCTTTGTGAATTGTGACATTTACTTAAAGTGCAGCTAAAAAGTATTTGGCATCCAGGAGTGCATTAACCCCCAAGTATGTGTCGGTTTAAGAGTTAACGATCATTGTCGAAACCTTGATGTACACATTATAGTACAAGCATCAACGTTAACACGTGACACTAACTTTACTCAACTAAAACTTACCTCTCAAGAGACGGCAGCATCACAGCTCCAGGATGTTTGCGTTTCAGATGCTCATGCATCGATCTCGGTGGTGCTTCCGTGAAAAGAAAGCTCCACTTTGCATAATCTGCATTAAACTTTTTTATCCTTTTCGGTGAAGCGCCCCCACACTTTAGAAAGTTTTGGTCTTAATTTTTTTCCATCTCCTTCCCCCTCCTCTATTCGACTCACCATTGCAACCACATTTATTTTCCTCTGCATTCTTCTCTTCAAACGTTCTTCATTGGTAGGACTGTGTGCATTCTTGACAAACAATAACAAACGATACTGCCCCCAGATGTTCATGTAGTGCATTGCAGTTACAAAAACCAATGTGGTTCTTTGTGACTGGAGCCTCTATTGAAGGTTCTGTTTATGACATGTCGACAATAAAAAATCTATATCGACGATTTTTTGTAGTCGGCATTGTCAATTACGTCGACTAATCATTGCAGCCTTACTTATTATTATTATTATCTACTAGCAAAATACCCACGCTTCGCAGCGGAGAAGTAGTGTGTTAAAGAAATTATGAAAAAGAAAAGGAAACATTTTAAAAATAACGTAACATGATTGTCAATGTAATAGTTTTGTCACTGTTATGAGTGTTGCTGTCATCAAGGATTTGATTATCATTATTTCTTTCAATTAGGTTCGTATTTGGAGGATGTGTTGTGTTCAAGTTATATTCCGTGTTTGTCAACCGTTGTAAAGAAACGGGTTTCATTCATCGAAGTGTTCACTACCCAAATCGGTACTCGTGAATCTAAGATGTTTAACAGGCATTCCCGGTATTAAGTTGTGGATTTGCCTGCGAATGTTTAGCGGTAGCGTGTCTATGAACTTAATTTAACCTTTCCCAGTCCTGCAAATTCAGTTCACGTGAGCCGCTCGGAGTACATGCATTGAAGCTTCACGAGATTGCACGAGATAGCACAAGCAGAGCCAAGATGTCCACGGCTTTATTTAATGTTAGCTCAGACCTGGCATACCAGCAATTTAAACTCCGTTACAGCAATTTTAACACTGTTACAAAGTGATCAAAAGTCTCGTTTAAACTCTGCGTCCCCTCATTAAACTTTTATCTTGCGAATATCGTATTCGTCGTGGGCAAGACAAATGCCAGCGGCAGCCTATGAACTTAATTTAAACTTTAGGTTTACACCGTGCTTTGTTTCCAAAGTAGCTGCACTTATTAATATGCTTGTATGCGTCACTCGCTTCATATTCTTTTGCTGCCTTCTCAATTGTGTAATGCGTTTTTTGAACAGGTTTCATTCATCGAAGTGATCACTACCCAAATCGGTACTCGTGAATCTAAGATGTTTAACAGGCATTCCCGGTATTAAGTTGTGGATTTGCCTGCGAATATTTAGCGGCAGCATGTCTATGGACGTAATTTAAACTTAAGCTTTACACCTTGCTTTCCTATTGATACGTGTACAAAGACTTGTTCAGCGTCAGAGGGTTTCCGCAGTGGCTGCACTTATGAATATCCTAAGCACAGTCCTTCACCCGTGAATATTGACCTTATATGGGCAGGCACTCAATTACATGGGAGGCGTGATGATGCGGGACACAACTCCGCCTAACACGGTGACCAAGCTGCAGGCTATGGCTATGGCTGTATATTTGGACGAAAGTAGGTTCCAGTTATGACCGTTACACGTAGAATTTCGAAATGAAACCTGCCTAACTTTTGTAAGTAAGCTGTAAGGAATGAGCCTGCCAAATTTCAGCCTTCTTCCTACACGGGAATTTGGAGAATTAGTGATGAGTCAGTCAGTCAGTGAGGGCTTTGCCTTTTATTAGTATAGATTATCACTAAACTATATAAAGAAATATTGCAAATGCTACTTTAAAATATATATGTGCGTACTAATATAAAAACCCATGCATGCAGTCAGCAGCGCTGTTAAGTCATAGCACACAGCTGCCCAGTGGTCTGTAGAGACCAGGCTACTGCTTACGTCACGGCACATGTTCAGGAACAAGTCCCCTAGCTTTCAATAATCAACTCTTAAGTCCCTAAAGTGTTCAAAACTAATATCTTAATACATTGTTTAATATTATTGCCTAAACTATTAATGAATTCTAATGCTTCTCTTCTAAATGCCATTTAGTTGCTTATATATTTTATACGCTAACTTAAGAGCTTACCCTTTACTCACACAGGCAAAGGCCTTGCATGCAGTTTGTTTAGTCCTAGAAAAAAGCTCCGTTCCTGCAATTTTCAAAACAGTTTGCCTGCTTGCTTCCTCAAAGAGCAGGCTGACCTCGTCTCACAGCTTGCCTTGCAGAAACTCAAAAACAAAGCAAGTACGAAGGACAGGCCGGCAAGAGGCGTCTGTAACAAAACTAAAGGTGTCCTTTTAAATTTGTTTCAGGCCTAAACTTTTTATAGTTAAGACCACAAAACTAATAATAAAGCTCATCAAACCCTAATCAAAATTCTCAACACAAACAACTAGGTTATGTACTTCAATGGACTATTTAAGAACCATGTTATGCAAGTCAGTCAATCTCTTACCCACTTAATCCAAGGTGGGATCACAGTGGTCCTATACAGGATAGGATGTCAGTCTATCGCAGGGCCCATCAAACACACAACCACACTCATACTGGGGTCAGTTTTAAACTGCCAGACAATCTAATCTGTATGTCTATAAGAGGAAAACCTACACAGACAATGGCAGAAGGGGGACACTCCACATGAAGTAATGTGTTTGCATGGGATTTGAACCTGAAACACTAGATCTGTGAAGCAGATCACCATAAAGTACCAAACTAATTACATGTTTCATAAACTGTATGATCTCATTTACAATGTTATTACTTAGTAAATAAAAGAGAGACTAGTATCTGATGGCTCCCTGATGCGCTGAAGTTAATTTGGTCAGTGAAGCTGCCTGTGCTTCAGTTATATAAAATGTGTTGGACTGCAAATGTAAAAACATACTGGAATGGAGTAAGACTATAAAATAAACTTGCCCATGTCCACTCTATATTATAAACCTTGAAACAAGAGTGGAGGGAATTGACTGATACCAAACCACTTATCCTATGATCCACTTTTTTTTTTTTTAAAATTGTACTTGTTAAACCAAGGAGAAGATTTGAAGCAGGAATTAATTAAAAAGAAGGTTTCTAGAAAATATTTGCTTAGTCAGAAAAACTGAATTCTGTCACTCATTTCTGGAGCAAATCTGGAAACAAGTATGTTGCAGAAATAAATCTTTAAACAAACCTTTTCACCTAGCTAAGCTCCAAATGGAAAGTAATTCTGTTTTTTACACCAAATTCCAGCTATTCTACAGTGGTGTGAAAAACTATTTGCCCCCTTCCTGATTTCTTATTCTTTTGCATGTTTGTCACACAAAATGTTTCTGATCATCAAACACATTTAACCATTAGTCAAATATAACACAAGTAAACACAAAATGCAGTTTTTAAATGATGGTTTTATTATTTAGGGGGGAAAAAAAATCCAAACCTACATGGCCCTGTGTGAAAAGTAATTGCCCCCTGAACCTAATAACTGGTTGGGCCACCCTTAGCAGCAATAACTGCAATCAAGCGTTTGCGATAACTTGCAATGAGTCTTTTACAGTACTCTGGAGGAATTTTGGCCCACTCATCTTTGCAGAATTGTTGTAATTCAGCTTTATTTGAGGGTTTTCTAGCATGAACCGCCTTTTTACGGTCATGCCATAGCATCTCAATTGGATTCAGGTCAGGACTTTGACTAGGCCACTCCAAAGTCTTCATTTTGTTTTTCTTCAGCCATTCAGAGGTGGATTTGCTGGTGTGTTTTGGGTCATTGTCCTGTTGCAGCACCCAAGATCGCTTCAGCTTGAGTTGACGAACAGATGGCCGGACATTCTCCTTCAGGATTTTTGGTAGACAGTAGAATTCATGGTTCCATCTATCACAGCAAGCCTTCCAGGTCCTGAAGCAGCAAAACAACCCCAGACCATCACACTACCACCACCATATTTTACTGTTGGTATGATGTTCTTTTTCTGAAATGCTGTGTTCCTTTTACGCCAGATGTAACGGGACATTTGCCTTCCAAAAGTTCAACTTTTGTCTCATCAGTCCACAAGGTATTTTCCCAAAAGTCTTGGCAATCATTGAGATGTTTCTTAGCAAAACTGAGACGAGCCCTAATGTTCTTTTTGCTTAACAGTGGTTTGCGTCTTGGAAATCTGCCATGCAGGCCGGTTTTGCCCAGTCTCTTTCTTATGGTGGAGTCGTGAACACTGACCTTAATTGAGGCAAGTGAGGCCTGCAGTTCTTTAGATGTTGTCCTGGGGTCTTTTGTGACCTCTCGGATGAGTCGTCTCTGCGCTCTTGGGGTAATTTTGGTCGGCCGGCCACTCCTGGGAAGGTTCACCACTGTTCCATGTTTTTGCCATTTGTGGATAATGGCTCTCACTGTGGTTCACTGGAGTCCCAAAGCTTTAGAAATGGCTTTATAACCTTTACCAGACTGATAGATCTCAATTACTTCTGTTCTCATTTGTTCCTGAATTTCTTTGGATCTTGGCATGATGTCTAGCTTTTGAGGTGCTTTTGGTCTACTTCTCTGTGTCAGGCAGCTCCTATTTAAGTGATTTCTTGATTGAAACAGGTGTGGCAGTAATCAGGCCTGGGGTTGGCTACGGAAATTGAACTCAGGTGTGATACACCACAGTTAGGTTATTTTTTAACAAGGGGGCAATTACTTTTTCACACAGGGCCATGTAGGTTTGGATTTTTTTCTCCCTAAATAATAAAACCATCATTTAAAAACTGCATTTTGTGTTTACTTGTGTTATATTTGACTAATGGTTAAATGTGTTTGATGATCAGAGACATTTTGTGTGACAAACATGCAAAAGAATAAGAAATCAGGAAGGGGGCAAATAGTTTTTCACACCATTTAGTGTGAAATTTAGTAATTTAGTAACCTTCCTATTGGAAAGGCCTGGAACACTATACACATCATTACATATACTATATTTGTAAAGTATAAAATAACATCCACTGTGTATGTAAAAAAAAAAAAAGTTTTAGAACTCCCCAGTTTTTATTGGAATTATTTAGTTGAAGTCCAGGTAATAACTTAAAATGGTACAAAAGTAAGTAGTACACGGTCAGAAATTAACAAAAAACATAATGTAATTATCAGAGTTATACACAAATGCCTGTTTTAAGGAACAAGCAATGGGTAAACAAGTTGTAAAACATTAGGAAAATCGTGATGAGAACAGGCAGTTCAGCCCAACAAGGTTGTCCATCCTACTTCACCAAGATTATCCAAAATAATATCAAGCTGAGAAGTCCCTAAAGTCCTACTCTCCAGCACATTTTTCTCCACATATCTATGGTTCTTTGTGTGAAGAAAAAATAACATTTATGCGATGCAAAGAGATTTGGAAAAGTCCTGCATGGTTGTGTCAGACACATTTCTTGTAGAGAAAAATAAACAATATTCACTCACGGGCAGTTATACGTTGTGTTGTCACGATGTAATTCCAAACACGGAATCAAAATTCAATGTGATATTGATGAAAAGGTAAAAGCAAAAAGAGATTAAATATATGAACATAGGTGATATGACAGGAGTGCGCCATGCGAAATGCAGATCACACAGCAAGCCAGCAGCAAATTGAGCAAAAATGGGGTTTAAAAAAAAAAAAAAGTGTTTCCCATTGTATTACTGTTTTGAGAGGAGATGTCGGGGGAGCGATCATGTCTCCTTGGGGTGCGTTCAGCCCCCCTCTTCAAAACGCGAGTGGCAGAGATGTGAAGTGGTTGGCATGTAGTGCATGCAGGGAGGGTTATTTTGGTTTGGTATCATCTTCGGTCTTAACCAGTTCCTTGATTTTATTCTTGTTCAGATTGTTCACATATTAAAAAGAGCAGCAGTCCCAGCACTGATACACGAGGAACGTCCCTTTTTAAAAACATCACCAAACTCTTCAAAAGTACTGCTCCTCATTACTCTGTTTCCTGTATTTGAGCCAGTTTTTACCAAAACAGTGCCCTGAATTCCAACAAAATTTAGTTTGATCATTTATCAAACGTCTTCTGAAAATCAACAAATATCATCATCACGCACCTCTCATAGTATCCTTTAGTTAGAATTCCGGCATATTGGTGAAACTAGATCGGTGTTGCTCAATCTTTTCCTTAATAACTGCTTCCATTAACTTGTGATATACGTTAGGTTAAGCTTATGGCCCTGTAGTTACTTCGATTAGCTGATCATTCTTTCTATACAATGGGATATTTGCTGAGGAATTTTCTTAGTGTGTAGACATTTTTGAAAAATGTGCACTAAGGGTCTAAGTATGTAATCAATATGTTCTTTAAGCAATCATTGATAAATGTTATCTAGACTTGGAAATTATTTGGTTTTCAGCCTATTTAATCCAAATAATACTTCTCCCTATACAATATGCAAGTCACCAGGTATCTCCTGGGGTCCCTGTTATTTTTGGGAGGTTATTCACTTCTTCATGCATATAAACTTAAGTTCAATTTTAAAGCATTTGATATTTCATAATATGTATATTCTCTCATCTTTACTGTTTCCTAATACTTTCCACCTCATCTTTGACCATTTTTACCAAAAAATATTGAATCTGTGTTTCATCTTTCGCCTTTTCTACAAAATTCCTCTCCAGTTGTCCTCAGAGTTTTCTGCAAGTTCTTACGGCTTCTGTTTTCAGCTGAAATTGTCCTGCTATATATGTAAAACACTTTTAACCCTGCCCTACCTCTCCTCAGCTGCCTCCATACTTAAAAGTTCTTAACCCAGTTTCTCTTTCTTTGCTGCATCTGCTCCAAGTTTACCCTACTAAATTTAAACTCGGCTGTTTTTGATTTACAATATGCACTCTGCCAAAACACAGTGAAATATTATATTATGGTCACTAGCTCCTAATGGCCCAATCACCTTTACCTCTTCAGATTTATTCTCAGAATACTAAATCTAGACAGAGCCCCACTTGGTGCTTTAACATGCTGTGTTAAAGTTACTGATTATATCTAAATGTCTAATTATGGCCTGTCCTGTTATTACACTATTCTATCTGTAAAGGTCCCCCATGACAATAATATTTCCCCTCTAACCTTGCATTTTAATACTATTAAAAAGCTGTCAATGTAAACTGTTGTCTTAATTGTTGGTGTCTGTAACAATCCTCAGACCCTACTGCTATCTAGGTTGCCTGGGAAGAGTGGTGGTGCCAGAGAGTCGTGCTTGTACTTGTGTGCTTAATACTTGGGACTGTGTTGTGTCTGTGGTTACAAGGAAGGCTTAGCCCACAGACGAAGAAAAAATAAACAGTTTATTTATTTTACACATGCCTCCTGTGTCCAATCTGTGTCAGGTCGGGCGCTATATAGCGTCTTTCTTACAGGGGATTGAAAGGAAAGCTGCCATTTTTTTACTTTTGATGAAGAAAATCCTGAAATGCTGGTAAATGTACCATTTTAAAACTGAATTTTTTTTGGTACTTTTCTAGTGCTGGTATACTGTGCACACTATATCATAAAGGACACCTGGACAAGGTCTTCTAGTTCTTTACTACAGTCCAGGCTAGTCACTATGGTCCAATGACCTTGAGCTAGAGGCACTCCCATAGATAAGTGTAATAAATGAGACCTAGAACAGCTTGTGTGACGGGCGCCTTAAAGGGCAGTGATTGAAGTAAGCAAGTGTCTGCAAGGTTTGACAGGTCGACTGGCAGTAGGCATGTCATTACTAAAATTGCAAAGTAAGAGAGACAGAGAGGAAAAAAAAGGTTTGCCTGAGCCAGGAACCATCAGTCTCAATGTATTCCCAAATTAAAGCACAGAAAGTATAAGCACCTTCAAATAGAAATACAGTACTGCACAGCTTACCTTGAAGCTGTTGTCCTATGAGGCTTCTATCACATAGCTAGTAGTTGGTTTTTCTTCCTTTGTTAATTGCCTTCTTTCTTCCCATTACCATAGCAATATAGGAGTGCCATATTGTCCATATAATGCTTCAGAGGGTTCCAGCACTGCCTTTGTACAGACAAAGAATTTGTAAGTCATCAACAAATGGGACACCTGAAGGAATTGTTCACAGCAACTTTCAACCTTAACTAACTTTCTGCAGAAAAGCTGTTAGTCCATTACTTGTTCCCAGAAAAGGGCATTTTTGTAGAACTCTTGAAATTTACATTTTACAGTTTTTGATAATCTACATTTTATTTAACCTCTGGCAGATTACGGTTTAACTTTGTACCATTTCAGTTTATTTGCTAGATTTAAGCTGCTTAAATTCAATAAAAATTGGGGTGTTCTAAAACTTTAAACTGATAGTATACAAATATACATGCATCTAATGTGACTACATTTCCTTGGAACACAACATGGGTAGGTGGGATAGCTTACTTTGTTTCAGAAAAACAATTACATTTTCTTATATTTTTTAAATCTCTCATATAATATTGTTATTAGCAACAGACCCAGGAGCTTTCAACGGCATTTATGCTGACTGCCCATACAACACCACAAAATCAAGAGTTCCTACACAACATTTCAGATCATATTTGTGACAATAAATTACCTATACATTTATTTAAAATATATTCTATGAAAAAGGAAAACCCTCATAGGACACAAACCACAAGAATGACATGAACCACAAATTTCATGTCAAAACCAGTCAGTAATGTTACTGGCAGTTCAGCTCTAATTTACAGATTGTAAATGTTCATTCTTGTGTTTGGCTGGTCACTTCAAATGATTTTTCAGAGTGAATACAGAGCTAAATCGAGTAGGGCCCAAATGTCCCAAGCGTGCAAACCAATTGGTCTTATGTTAAATAGAAGTGATGCGTGTGGTGAAGCACATTTACATGTTGCAGACTCTGAACAAGTTACTGCAGTAAGAAATTATTTTTCTCCGAAATATTAAAACAAAAAAATTAAGAATACAGTAAATTGAGACACATACCTAGGATGAGAAGCTGGCATACATATTTATCAATACAGATATTAAAATAACCCTCCACCCAATATTTTTTTTACCTTTCTTACTTCCATGTACTTGGTAGAGGTAGCCAAGAAAAAAACGTAATCTTTTATTTTCTTGTAGAAAGTATATATGAGAGATTCATAAACAGGATTTCAAAGGAATACTCCACCCCAAAATGATCTTTCACAGACTTTACAATTCTTAAGGTGCTGTCCTAGGGGAAGTCTTGCTGATCTAGGCCCAATGGCCATCCAAGCACTCCTTTAGTGATATTTCAAAGAAAAGTGAGGCAAAATGACACTTTTATTGGCTAACTAAAAAAATTACAATGCAACTCAGGCCCCTACATTTTGCCTGAAGAAGGGGCCTGAGTTGCCTCGAAAGCTTCCATATTGTAATCTTTTTAGTTAGCCAATAAAAGTGTCATTTTTGCTTGACTTTTCTCAACATTCATAATGGCTAACACCCTAGTACTAGTGATATTTCAAAGAATGCCAAATATGTACAATACTGTATATTTTTTAGTTGTGTAACGCTTTGTCGTTTGATAGCATCATCAAGTAAATGCCTCACAAAATAGGTAACTTGACCCAGCAGGAGGAGGTAGTTCATGTATCCAAGTGACACATTACATCCCTCTTACAATTACATTTTAGGCTGCAAGTCTTTGTTGGGCTGGCTGGATCTTGCTGCAGAAATAACTGCTGATGTACTTGATAATGTTTATGACTATCAAGACCACTATCACCTATACAGATTTTTCTCTTCACAGTATTCTTTTAATGATGGATGTAACTAAATGCTACTATTAATCTGTAATATACTGTAGACTTTCAGAAATTTTCTATTAATAGGTATTTCTCAGATCACCATCTAATAATTGTTTCTAACCTTTTCCACCCTTCTCTCAGTGTGCTTTCCTGGTATGGTGTATGGCCCCCACACCATCCAATGGCTCTATCCTGATCTACACTCGTGTCATTCGCCCCTTTTTTCTGAAACATGAGCATGACATGGATCGTGTGGTAAAGGATCTGAAAGATAAGGCTGCAGGAGCTGCAGATACTGTTACCAGTGAAGGTAAGATTACAGAAAATACTCCTAAAATCTCAGGATTTTTATTCTAAATGTATAGATAGTCCAGCAATATGTTCCAAAAATACTGTAAGACATGCGAAAAATCACTGCTTTCTTTCTGCACATTTTAAATGAAAACCACCTTCCTCAAATAGTTTAATATCCCCACATTCCCATTTTCTGAATCACTATACTGAGGTGTCTGATACTCCTGTTCCTTCTAGTAAATCACATAATTAGCTCTATACCCTCAGAAAACGGGGAAAAATTAGCTTGTATATAAATGAATGAAAAGTTGCACCAAAATTGCCACAGGTCCTTTGGTAAATTAAAGCTTTGACAGTCCAGAACTTTATAGTCACCAAAACATCCCTGACAAATAACTTAAATAAATTAACAAAGCCTTATTTAAAGGAAGCATATACTGATTAGGACTTGCACAGTACTGTAAAATACATATTTATCTCAGATTAACTAAGTTTTCCTTAGCTTTTTTGTTATTGTCATCTGCATGTGTCAGTAGAAAAGGGCAAACTTTAGATTTTTAAACACTTTAAAAAAATGTAAATGTTACACAAAATCTTTTTATGAAACAAGGCAGCATATTAAGTAATGACTCATTTTTCAGATAAAACCTTGACTACTTTGTCTATAGCACAGTAGAACAAAATGAACAAACAGGTGGTAATGATCACTGATAAAATGAACCGAATCACACTGATGTTGAGGAAATCATACTGACGGGAGGAGGCCATACTAAAAACTGAACATGTGGCAGATAATTTATTGAAGCCTAAACAGTAACAATTTTCATGGCACAGTAAGAGTGAGCATAGCAAGAAGACACAAGGTTGTTATCCTACATAAATAAGGTGTCTTCCAAGTAAATATTTCACGGCACACGGAATTTTCAATACGCTATTCAGGCTCATCTAGGAAAAGAACACAAAGAAACAGGCAAGACTGAAGACCAAACGAGTGGTGGGCACTGAAAATTGAGTGCATTATACCGACATCCATGTGAAATGCAAGTCATCCAGCACTGCTATCAGTTTCAAGTTCATAGAAATCACTAGGACTCGCATACACTCCTCTACACCTTCCAGAAGTCTTGTTAGATGTTGTCATCATGTAAGTGTTGATGCCAAAAAGCCACTCCTCCAGAGTGAACACACAGCCAAGAGTCTTACCTAAAAAACAAGGACTGGAGTGCTAATCAATGGCAGCAAATGCTCTGGACTAATGAGGAAAAATTTGAGATTTCTAGCCCAGGACACAGTTTATCCTGGAGCTGGAGAACAATGCATGGATGATTGTTTGCAGCTAACAGTGAAGAACAGTAAGTGACATCCTTTCAAGTTTAGGACTGCATTTTTGAACAATTTTGATATAAAAATTAATGGATCCGCCAAAGTACAAGGAGATCCATCACACAATACTATCAAGGAAGCACCTTGTCAGTCCCAAACTTGTACAGTAGGACTTTGACCCAAACACATAGCCACGTTCATAAAGAACTATCTTCAGCAAAAGGAACAAGCAGTTCTGCAACAGATGGAATGTCCTCTGCACAGCCTTGATCTTAGAATCTTCAAAGCTGTCCTGGTAAGACAAAAGTAAATGAGTCTGAAGAAGAAATACGGCAAGTTTTTCCAAGATGCTTGAAAGAAACTACCAGCTGACCAAAAAAAAAACCAAACAACCATCTTGAACAGATGAAGGATCATTATTTATTTATATATATATATATATATATAATATATATCTCACACACACACATACAGACAATGAATTCAAGTGTTGAAGTAGTCCGCTGCATCAGAAATTGCTATTAACATTTTCTTTTCTCCTACTTGTTAATTGCACAAGTAATACTGGCACTACCCAGTTGTGTCATTGCAAAAAATAAATATATCTCCCAGGTTTTTGTTAACAGGCTATACATGCTGTAGATGTAGAAGCCTAACAATTTCATTATCTCTATAAGAAAAGAGATGTTGAGTGAGAATGTAAGTAATACAAATGCACTAAATGAGATTGTTACTTTTTTTTTTTTTTTAACCCACCAGTTGGGTGGATTTCCATTTTGTGAGCAAAGGTAAACCTGAAAGGATGTATATTTGACCACTGAATGTCTAATAGAAATGGATAGTTTACTTAAGAGGCAGTGTTGTAGTGATAGCTAACTGAAGCTGAAGGGCTGAAAGGTAACCAACCACTATTCTCCAAAGGCATGAATTTCATTCACCCCCAGTGTAACAACAAATTACAGAAAATATGATCGCCATGAACTACTCGGACATATCTAACATGTAACTCAAGTTATTCACTTATCATTTCTGCTTAATAGCTGAAAAATTGTTTCTTCTTTAGTATTGATTTTAAAGTACTATCAAACATTTGTATAGCAGTGCTACATGAATTAGTAAGTACCTGTATTGTTTAGGTTATCATCAGTTATGCAAACAATAAAAACTGTTGTTACACTTTTAAAAACTGATTTTGTTAGCTAGTCTCAGCACTTACTGAGAAGCAATATTAGTGTTTTTTTTTCTTTTCTTAAAAAGTAAATTGTTTTTCCCAACTTTAAGGCTACCTTTGTGAAATCAGATTTGTCGACTGAATATCATTGATATCTCAGAATTGCTATAAAATAGCCTTTGTTCTGTTTTCAAGGTGCTTAGTGCTACTACTGATGCCTGTGTACATTGAACTCAACCTTAACTGGAGTAATTGCTCAAAACAACATACACTAACTTGCACATAATGCTAGTTCATTAGGTACTTACAAGATAGTTTTGTTTTTTTCCTCTCCCTACTAAATAACAGTAAAAAAACAAAATAAGTGCAACTGCAGAGGACCTATCAAAGACTGTGCATTGAAAGTCAATATCAAGGTTAACAGTAGCACATTCCACATTTAATGGGAAACATTTAAGATTTTGTGAAATCAGCTTACTCATGTATGAAGCAAGGGGACATTTCCTTAAAAGTGACACATTTAGAAACTATAACACACTGTTGATACCATAGAGCAAAGTCCATCAGTGTAAGAAACCGAATTCCCTTTTATTCTTCACATGACTTACTCTTTCATAAGAGTGCAGTACTACAGCCTTCATATTCTAAATAATAGTGCCACACAAATATATTTATGGGGTGGGGAGCATGCAAGTGTCAACAAGACTAATTCCACATAGTTTAAGTACGCATAATCCAATTATTACAAGGTGAAGGTATAATTTTTACCTGCAAGTGAGGCCATTGAAAGTTAGGTTGTTGTACATTTGTAGTCGTATTTATGGCCTGGGCAAAACTGACTTAAGATCAGAAGATCCTTTGTTACCTATTCATGTTTTTTCATATCTTGTCTTCTAGCTAAGAAAGCTGCAGCACACATAATGTTTGAAGAAAAGAAGAGCTCATAAAAATTAAGACGACAGACGCCTTATTTAACATATAAAATCTTAATTACTGGAGGATTGCTGGACAAAAGCGAAATAAATGTTGCCTTGATTTTTTTCTACAACCCAGAAGTTTAAGACTTTTGCCCTATTGTTGTTGTCTGTGTGTCAGGTAGCAAAGAAGCAGACCATTTTGGTGCACTGGCAAATAAATGCCATGGCTTCTGGTAAAGCAATTTCAGTCTCTTATGCTTAGGAAATCATTGTCCTTCTCTTGTAAAATAAAATAAATCAACCAAAAAATGTGTATTTTCTTTCTGCATCTGGGTATTTAAATACAACATTTGTGTATTTTCACGAGTTCCAATTTGCAGGTTTTTTTTTTTTAAAGCATATTATATGAAGCATTTTAAACACTAGTGCAGCAATAATGAATGGATAAGCTCTTTTGAGCCGAGTAGTCCATTATATGATAAAACTCCTATGCTTTTAACATGGCTGTCCTGATTATGTTGTCACATGTCACCAGTATTAAATATTCTTGAGCTACTGCTCACTGAGCCTAAAGACATTATGAAATACACAAAACAAAGCTGCAAATATATGCAAAACAGAATTTCACATTTTTCTTTTAATCAGTGCAACTGCATTATATTTGAAATTACCAAATATACATTACATATACACTTACATATTCATTAGCTAAAAAAAACAGTAACTAAACCACAGTCACTTTTTGGTGCTGTGGTATATGGAATAGCTTGGCAAGTCCTGCTTGTGCCATGAACACATTAAACATTTCAATTCAGCCATGATACAATGTGCAACAATTACTTAAAAAAAACAACTGGAAATTAAAAAAAAAAAAAAAACTCCCTGCTGTATTTCTGTGAGTCAGAAAGAGTGCATACTTACGCAAAGTCCAAGCTGATAATTATTTATGGTAAGACAAAAGTTTTGACATATGGAAGTTATACTCATTAATCATGATACTTGAGCATGTCAAAATTTCACTGTACTCTGTATGTGTGACAGTAATGACCCCAAGAACCTTTAAGAAAATCTAACCACTACAAAGAATGATGAAGATCAGGATGTTCCAGAAGTTCACTTAATCTGCTTTTTTTCAAAGAAACTGTAAGCAGTTTAATATTTTTTCTAGAATAACATTCACATTATTACAAGGCTCAGAGCGCAGTACAGACAATCAAACCAAACCAAAGTCTGTGGGTGGTGAGTGAAAGAGAAAAATCTTATTAACCTGTACAAACACACCACAATTGATGCACAGTATAAAATCTACAAAAATAGAGGACATTTCAAAAGCTTAATGAACTAGGCATCATAGAAAAAAAGTGCAAGTGGGTACCTCCGGTGCGAGCTGAAGTGATATTTTTATTGAAGTACTGGGTAGTCTGACCGTGTACAGTTAACAGGGCATAATAGCACTAGAAAATGGCCAAAGATTTCATTAGTCCAGAGGTGTGGGGTATCAATTAGGAAGTTTAAAAAGACCTGAATTGTTTATTATAATTCAGATTAGGAAGTGTCACAAGACTTTTGTACAAAAAATTGAGAACAGAGTACTTGTATAATTATTATTTAAAGAGACTATCAAAGTACAGAAAAGGGGGGTTAAAAGGTAAAGCCAGAATAAATATTTAAAAAATTTTATAGATACGTAAAAGTAGTGCAGTTGAATGAAATATATATATATATATATCACATGTTAAATCGTCTTTAAGCTTGTTATATATTCTAAAGCCATTAACTTCAAACACAACATTATTCTTACATTTGCTGAAATCTTAGAATTTTGCAGAACTGAAGTTTGATTTTGTTAAAAAATTTCAAAGCCAAATTTATTATAACCAGGATATTTACTGTGGTAACTATTAGTTGTGTTTTAGACCACAGTAGTATTTATATAACAAAAAAAAAAAACAAGTACTGTACCATTTCTGGACTTGACATAAGGTTAGTGGGCAACACCATTTATATTGCATGCTCAAACCAATGAAGACATCAAAAAAATAGAACATTAGTGTGTAAACTGCCAACATTTAACTTGACAGTATTTTCACATGAAAAATATTGCATTTTAAATGTGCTGCTTTTAATTGTATGAATCCGAGTGGGTATCTGCTATAGATGAATTAGGAAAAACAAAGTTAAAATTTAACAGTCAAATCACTGCAGTTTTACCAAGGAATGGATGAATATATTATTTTTTTTTTTCCATTTTCACCGAAATTACAAAAACCAATCACTTAGTTAAGCAGGGTTCTCAACTTGGGGTACCTGGATGCTTTTGTTCCAGCCAATCTTTTAAATTAGACACCTCATTTATTGCTGCTAACTAAACAAGTTTGGCTAAATTTAGTCTCGCTCACTGTTCTTTGTTTTGTGCAAGTTAAGAAATTGGATACAAACAATAATTGTGGTTATATATGCTAGTGGATATCCATTAGGGATTGATCGGCCACCAATTGAAATCAGCCGATTTTCAAAAAAAGTGTTTTCATCCCCTGCGTTTCTAAGCTTTACAGGATTTTGTTGGTGTGCTCCTTTATGCAAGGTATAACAGTAGTTGAGCCAGTGCGCATCTTTTATTTTTCTCCTTTTGCATCACACTTCCTGCAGTGTAAACAAAGAGCAGTGAGTCGATGCTTGTTTTATTAGTGAACATGAGACGACTGGTATATTATCCTTTACATTAAAGAAAGTGGAATGATAAACTGAAAAAAAAAGGGAATTGGAGAAGTCGTCCTGTTCAAATAGACAAACAGCAAGAAAGGCTACTGTAAGGAATTCAGAATTTTATTTTGTCCTTTACACAGGACACAGCTTGAGTATGGACAGTGTGTTTAAAATGCAGCAGCTTACATACACTTTTATTTGGAAAAAGAAAAAACAAATTTGAACTTTCTGCTTAGTAAGCAATAGGCTTTTAAAAAGATTTGTACCATATTTACTATTTGTTGCTGTGTTTCATACAGCATATGTATGGTACAAGTACTACATAATTAAAATGGTAATCCATATTTATAAGTACACCTCTAATATTACAAATGTGTAGTTGATACACTGAAGAAAAACAAAACACCTGTACAAATATGGTATAGCATAACAACAAAAAGCTGTAGTGCAATTAATGATTTAAAATGATTAAAACATGTAAATGCATGTATATGTACATTTAAGAAGAGTTTAATTGCCAATATCAATTAATTGATTGTGCAAGAATAAATATTATATATTTTTTTGTTAGAGAAACAGTGGAAACTGTTTTTAATTAAGCCTTGTTTCAGTACATTACAGAAAAAAACTAAACATTATGATAGCTTGTAATTATGAAAAGCATTTTATTTCCTTTTATTCCATATGTATTATAGATAAATACTTTGTACATATTTTATTAGTACTAGGGTGTTGTACCATGTTAGCCATTATGAATGTAGAGAAAAGTCAAGCAAAAATGACACTTTTATTGGCTAACTAAAAACATTACAATATGCAAGCTTTCGAGGCAACTCAGGCTGTATTTCTGTATTACATTTTGCCTGAAGAAGGGGCCAGAGTTGCCTCGAAAGCTTGCATATTGTAATGTTTTTAGTTAGCTAGTAAAAGGTGTCATTTTGCTTAACTTTTCTCTACATATTTTATTAAAATACGTAAAGAAATTTTACTTTAGTATGTTATGGTCACTGAACAATAACCCTACAGAATTTCATTTTGTAAACACTTTTAGTCTACAGTTTAATTATAAAAATACACCTTAATATAGGACAAAAAACTTTCTGGTTATGCAGGAGTTTAGAGTAAAAACTTTTTTTAAAGGCATAAAGAGAGAAAAAAAAAAAACTGCATCGGTATCGGCCGATCAAGAAACATGGAATTGTTGATCAGTACCAGCTTTAAAAAACCTGATTGGAACATCTCTAGTATCCATCACAAATAATCTGTTTCAAAAAATATTTGGGAGAAAAAAAAAAAAATCAGCGAGAAAGATTGAAAGACTGAATATGAATACTACTTATCTGCTGCAGGTTAAAAAAAAACAAAAAGTATGTTCTCAAAAAAAATAACATCCATAATTTTCAATATTTCTAATGACAGCACTACCAGGTCAAACAATTGTCTTACATGTTTTATTAACAGCAATAAATAGAAATTAGCGAGAGTGAAAATGTGCAGTCATCCAGGAGCCAAGTTTGAGATACCTGTGCTTAGGTATGCTTAACCACATCTTTGAACTGTTGCTGAACCACTTTTAAACGATATACTCTGAGGACGCGTTATTGTTTGAGCAACACTTGAAGACAGTCACAATTCTTACTCATTTATACTTGCAGTGCACCCATTTTCTCAGAGAGCAGCACCATATCTGAAGGACCGAAATGTCCATGTATTGTAGAGATACAACTGTGCTGTAATATAATGTTTACTACATCCACTCCAGACAGCTTAGAACACAACCTGTCAAAATGACAAAAAAAAGTTCAGTTACTAAATGTTAAAACTACTTTAATTACTGTAGGGTCACCAAGTCAATTTATCTGACAATACATGTATAAATAACTTGCAATTAATACATTTTATTTACAGAGATATTTTAATGCAAGTTTTGTTTTCTCAAGCCATATTAGAAAGACTTATATCTCTATTTTGCATTGCAGATGCAATACCCAATGTGATTTCAAAATACAATACACTTGCACATTTGTTCATAATTTACTTCTCACGACCATGGAACTCCAAAGATTCACCCTGGTTCTTAATTACTTTTAATTTAGTTCACAGTGACAACTCAGAGAACATTGATAACGCATCAAATTACTTCCGTACATATAATGCGTTCTAGATCACTTTGTTTGGTATACAGCAGCCTCAGTTTTGCACTAACTTTAATCCCTGAGATATATTTTAGTGGCTTATGATCTTTAAAAAAATAAAAAAAATAAAAAAAAAAATCATAAATAAGGTTTATCATGAATCCTGAAATGTGATAATGGTACCTCACACCAAGAATTTCACATGTGCACATATATGTAAATTATGCATCTTACAAAAATCTAATTTAAGTTTTGAAACAATTTATAATACTAAGGAAGAGTGTCCATTACCAACTCGATATGCTGTGTACTCTCACACTCTTTCACACACATAACCAAATTCATGCAAACCGGTGTAACGTACATCTGCCATATAGATGTTATCTATATACATCCAAGTGCACTGTAACAGTATCTCTGCCCTAAATATTTAAAAACTGCATAGAATGTGTTATTATTGCCTATATTTAAAATGTTACAAAACTGTAGCCGTGTTATTTGATTACGTACACCTTTTGTGGAGATGCTGGTCAATAGCCATTTAAATATAGCACAAGATTATAGCTCTGAAGAGAAAATAATAATGCATTTCTCTCACCTCTTTAAAATTTTCTTGTACAATGATCCAAATGGAAAAAAATAAACCTATTATACAATGACAGAGGGGGACCTAATATTCCAGTGTTACATTCTGATCTGGGATTCACTGTGAAACTATTTATATGAAATTCGATGCTTGTGATAGGAAAGCCTGAGTTGTTGGAGAAACAGAAAACGAACAAAAAAAAAAAGCCTGAGAGTAAAGAAAGCTCATTCAATTCACTATTTTACAATAATTTACAGTAGCACATATTGTTTAAAAAAGTATTTAGATTCATCACTGACAAAAACATCTTGACTATTTTACAGTTGTACGTACACAATTTAAATATTCAAGCTTACTGAAAAAATCAATGTGGTCACAAAATGCACTGTAAACAGGTACTTTGGAAAGTATGCCATAGTCTTTTGGGTTATTGTGGAAACCCACTTTATGTTCTTAGGCATTATAAATGTCAGACGTTTCCAAACATTTACTCCATCCAAAAAAAAAAAAAGTCTTCATTGCAAAACAGTCTTAAATAAACCAAAGACCACATAAAAATTCAGATTATTTTCTGCTATTCAGTGTGGTAGGGGAAGGAAGGGGCAGTGTTCAAGTTTGTTGTGTAGTAGCAAATATCATTAAAAAGACGCGCAAAGAAAAAATTGCCACACTTCAACACGATGCAGCATTATCTTAAATATAAAAATATTAACTCTTCTTAAATTGGATATTACACCTTACAACCTGGAAAGAACAGCAGCAGAAACGCCGCTGAAAGTAGCTGTTTCACAGCATTTTCAAGTCATCATAAGGCATTACTGTGTTCAGCTCTTTATGGCTAAGAAATGTTCAATCTTGAAGTTTCTGCAAGTGTTATGTTTTCCGACTGCTCCAGATCTGCTCAGGGGTACTTTTGTGGTCTGAGGAGTACTCAAAAGGTGACCTGTGTCCAAGTGGAGATCTAGAATCATACGGTGATCTCTGTCCCAATGGAGACCTGGGCCCACTTCCAGAAGGTCTGTGATCCATTTGCCAGTCTGAATGATATCTGTATTCTCGAGAAGGTTTATGATGGCCATAATCTGAGCTAGATCGGTGGTCCAAATGAGATTTGTGATCGGAGTATGATCGATGGTCTGCAGGAGCACGATCCTTATTACTTCCCTCTATATTTGATCTGTGGTCTCTACTTCTGTGATCTTCTAGCTTTCTGACTTTGTTTTCACTATAGTACCTGTAACAAACAGATAAGATATTGCTTTAACATTAAACTGGTAAACTAACACAGATGGCACAGTATACAATTAAATAATAAATATTGACAACTTAACAGCATACTTTATCTTGTTACTAACAAAGTTCCAAATTGATCAATTAGTGTTATAAGACAGTTGGAACAAGACTGACTGTATTGTAGCATGTTATGAAATAATACAGTTCTTGAAAATTTTCTAGCAAAACCACTGCAATTAGAATATAGAAATAACCTCATAAACCAATTGCAAGTAACTGACAGGGACATTAATAAAAAGAAATAGGTGTGCTAAGTACTGTATTATGAATGGACTGCTTTATTTTTGAACATTTATTCAAAAAGTTTGATCCCTAATAAATCTACCATCTATCAAAAAACTATACATACTCAAATAGTTAACTGTATAGAATATTAAGCATACTTGTTAACCAATGTGAAATTAACAATTCACATTTAAACATGGGAAACTTTACATTGAAACCCTGAATCGTAATAATTGAGACTAACTCTGCATTTATAAATTAAAAAAAAAAACAAAAAAAAAAACTGATAAATCATTAGGATAAATTATCACCACCACCCTGCCCTTACCCTAAGAAGCTTACCTGCTGTCCTGACGATAGTGATCCCTATCCCGATGATCCTTTCCATTACTAAATGCTGAATAAGGTCTTTTTCTTGTTGAATCACTTTTTCTGTAAGAATCCCCTGGATGTCTGCCTTTATGATGATCATGGTAGTGAGACGAGTGGTGTCTTTCTGATGTGTAGCTATCTCTACTGCTGTCATCATGGTGTGAGTTCTCTTTCAGCCTTTCTACTTCTAAGTAAAAACAAACAAACAAAAATGTCAGGTAGTGTGAGCATGAGCATCGACACTATCCCTTTTGAGAAATTACTTTGCCAAATTTAATGTAATATTTTTTCTCTCCCAAAAGCAAAAATTAAAAAGCCTATTGTACTTTTTTATCCCTTATCATGAAGGATGTGAAAATGTTGTAAATAAACAAGGATTTAATTTCAAATATGGTGTGACCACCAGGGAGAGTTGCAGAACTCCAAACCTCAGACACAACCTAACAGACACTAGCTCCAGTTTAAATGAAATATTTATTTACAGCAAATACCTTACACCAAGCCTTCAAAAGTGACATAAACCAACACAAATCTTTTTCCACCCCTCTTCCTCCAACTCGCATAGATAAGACCGAGCAGTCTCTTTTCTTCTTGGACCCAGGAGTACTTCCGGTGCTAGGGAACAGCCTGACGGAAATGCTTCCAGGTCAATCAGAAGTCACAAAAAATAGGGACTACAAGTCCAGACATGGCCTTCAGGCTTCCATGTGGCAATCCTAATCCAGGGAGGCCACCGGCTAGCGTAATGGGGGAGAAAATATTTGTTGGTGCTCATCTCCCTCAGTCCCTTCTATTGTACTGGCCTCACAGCAGGTTAACAGTCCTTGTTGAATCCCGGCCAGGATGCCAGTCTCTGCATGCCATTCATTACAATGGCCTTAAGATGTATGTTTTAAACAAAACATTAAATAATGTTAAATTTGAGTGATTTAATCAGAATAAATAATATCTGCCCAACACACTTTTAAATAAACTAGAAAAGCTCTCCAGTTTGTAGAAATCTTCCTCTTATTAATTTGTAAGATATTTTTACCCCCAACCACACATAGCTAATCAACATTTCACCTGCTTAAAACAACTGTGGTTAAATGGTGGCTCAAGCAGCAAGGCCAGAATTTGTTCTTTTAAAAGTTGTTTCATGTAAGTGTCTGATTATTTTAATTTTCATCTTTGTGTCTCTTCAAAAATTCTTAATAGGGTTTATATAATTTCCAGTAATTTAACCAATATGATTACATTTTCACTTGTGCAATAATAGTTTCATTTACTGAAATGCCTTTTTTTTTTTTTTTCCAAACCTTTGCTTGGTACTGATCTTTAAAATTTATAAAATACACAAGTTATCTGAACTATGATAGCAATCAATATTTAATAAAAATTAGTTTTAATTAACACTACAATTACCAGAGCCTACGAAAAAACTCGTAGATCCATCCCACCTTAAATCGCTTCTCACCTCTCCGTCAGTGTCTTTTGTCCTATAAATGTGTTGATAAGCAGCAAGCAGTCCACTATTACATCCCCCACCGGCGGACAGTTTTCTCAGCTCAAGTCTGTTTACCTGCGTGTAAGTTGCTTGGAGTTGTATAGAGTGAGAAGTCAAGCAAAATGACACCTTTTATAAATACTATCGTTATGTGGAACAAATGCATTTCATGTGTTTTTTTTAAACACATCGTTAAAAAAAAAAAAAAAAGTTTTTCATGTTTTAGTAATAATTGACAAAATGTAGACATGAGGTTTATAATGTGTGAAGACTGAAGTCCAAAAATCAAAGAAACACTTTCACAAAAAGGTAGAAATACAACAGAGCAAGTGCGCTTTTATTCAAAAATATACAGTGGTGTGAAAAACTATTTGCCCCCTTCCTGATTTCTTATTCTTTTGTATGTTTGTCACACAAAATGTTTCTGATCATCAAACACATTTAACCATTAGTCAAATATAACATAAGTAAACACAAAATGCAGTTTTTAAATGATGGTTTTATTATTTAGGAGAAAAAAATCCAAACCTACATGGCCCTGTGTGAAAAGTAATTGCTCCCTGAACCTAATAACTGGTTGGGCCACCCTTAGCAGCAATAACTGCAATCAAGCGTTTGCGATAACTTGCAATGAGTCTTTTACAGCGCTCTGGAGGAATTTTGGCCCACTCATCTTTGCAGAATTGTTGTAATTCAGCTTTATTTGAGGGTTTTCTAGCATGAACCGCCTTTTTAAGGTCATGCCATAGCATCTCAATTGGATTCAGGTCAGGACTTTCACTAGGCCACTCCAAAGTCTTCATTTTGTTTTTCTTCAGCCATTCAGAGGTGGATTTGCTGGTGTGTTTTGGGTCATTGTCCTGTTGCAGCACCCAAGATCGCTTCAGCTTGAGTTGACGAACAGATGGCCGGACATTCTCCTTCAGGATTTTTTGGTAGACAGTAGAATTCATGGTTCCATCTATCACAGCAAACCTTCCAGGTCCTGAAGCAGCAAAACAACCCCAGACCATCACACTACCACCACCATATTTTACTGTTGGTATGATGTTCTTTTTCTGAAATGCTGTGTTCCTTTTACGCCAGGTATTTTCCCAAAAGTCTTGGCAATCATTGAGATGTTTCTTAGCAAAATTGAGACAAGCCCTAATGTTCTTTTTGCTTAACAGTGGTTTGCATCTTGGAAATCTGCCATGCAGGCCGTTTTTGCCCAGTCTCTTTCTTATGGTGGAGTCGTGAACACTGACCTTAATTGAGGCAAGTGAGGCCTGTAGTTCTTTTTTAGATGTTGTCCTGGGGTCTTTTGTGACCTCTCGGACGAGTCGTCTCTGCGCTCTTGGGGTAATTTTGGTCGGCCGGCCACTCCTGGGAAGGTTCACCACTGTTCCATGTTTTTGCCATTTGTGGATAATGGCTCTCACTGTGGTTCGCTGGAGTCCCAAAGCTTTATAAATGGCTTTATAACCTTTAACAGACTAATAGATCTCAATTACTTCTGTTCTCATTTGTTCCTGAATTTCTTTGGATCTTGGCATGATGTCTAGCTTTTGAGGTGCTTTTGGTCTACTTCTCTGTGTCAGGCAGCTCCTATTTAAGTGATTTCTGGATTGAAACAGGTGTGGCAGTAATCAGGCCTGGGGATGGCCACGGAAATTGAACTTAGGTGTGATACACCACAGTTAGGTTATTTTTTAACAAGGGGGCAATTACTTTTTCACACAGGGCCATGTAGGTTTGGATTTTTTTTCTCCCTAAATAATAAAACCATCATTTAAAAACTGCATTTTGTGTTTACTTGTGTTATATTTGACTAATGGTTAAATGTGTTTGATGATCAGAAACATTTTGTGTGACAAACATGCACAAGAATAAGAAATCAGGAAGGTGGCAAATAGTTTTTCACACCACTGTAACTGCAGAAAAACAACATCCATGAGGGTGTGACATTCACACGCATTTACTACGACTGCTTCGGTGGTGCAACGGTATCAGCAGTTGAATGGTAATCAAAACTTCACGGGTTTTGTCAGCTGCTTTTATTCTTACTATTTTAGAATAAATACATACATTTGATTTGTCTGTAACAGCCGGTGTAAATGTATGATACTTGTAAATATTAGCTTTATTTATTTATTTTTAAATTCAGTTTCATTCTCTCTGTCGCGTTCACGATCCTACACCCACCACCCCCATCTGACACTGCTGTTTTCAGATAAAGACGTGCTAAAGCTCTGCACTCTGTAGGAAGTAAGTAAATAACATTCAATCTGGCTTTTATGTAAGTAACATATAAATGTTGATGTGCAAGTATAACAAAACAAGTGCACTTTTACTCAAGACTATAATCGAAGAAAAAAGTAACTCACAAGTACACTGCAGAGCTTCCTGTGTTTAAGCAACATGGGCATGCTCAAAAAATACACATGTAATGCCACGAAAAGTGCACGTAGACACTTCAGTTCGCAAGCATTGGTACAAGAATGCAGTCAGACTTCTTTTTAGGGTACATACACCGTCCAGATGTTATTTATTTGGATTTATTTTTGAATAAAAGCGCACTTTTTCTGTTGTATTTGTACCTTTTGTGAAAGTGTTTCTTTGATTTTTGGACTTCAGGCTTCACACATTATAAACTTCATGTTTACATTTTGTCAATTACTAAAACATGAAAAACGTTTCTTTTTTAACGATGTGTTTACATAGATCGCTGTAGACACGGAACACACATGAAATGGATGTGTTCCAAATAACGATATAGTATTTATAAAAGGTGTGATTTTGCTTGACCTCTCATTCTATACAACTCCAAGTAACTGACACACAGGTAAACAGACCTGAGCTGAGAAAACTGTGCACCGGTGGGGGATAGCGGACTGCTTGCTTCCTGCTGCTTATCAACACATTTAAAGGACAAAAGATGCTGACGGAGAGGTGAGAAGCGATTTAAGGTGGGACGGATCTACGAGTTTTTTTGTAGGCTCTGGTAATTCTATTGTTAAACTCCTAATTTGGAATTAATTTTTTTCTCTGCAGTGTATATATACTATATTTGTGAATATTGTTTATTTAAATACACAAGTATCTCTTCAATTTACATCAACAATTAAGTTATTCTGCAACATCTGCTCATTTCAACGGTATTCAAATAATAATTTGTAAAAATATAAACTGAAAAAATAACTGCATCATTAACCCGAAATGTAAAAGTCATAAAATGTCACAAAAATCAGGATTGTGATTCTAAAAAGCCAGGACAGAGTACTCTGCTTACGCCTTTCACCTTAAATTAGGCTAATAAAGCTGGCTTACCTGAATGTTTAATGCTGTGAGTGTTCTGACCACTGTTGTTTTGATCAGCTGCCTAAAAGGTAATGCGAAACAAAAATACATCCTTTAGAAGCAAGATCACATTTGTTTGTGTTAACTATAGTTTTTAAAAGATGTAATACAAGTCAAATGCTGTTAGAACGAAGTGCCTGGGCCTGAAAAAATAATTTGTTGTAACAAGGATTTCATTATAATGGAACTGGAACACAGCATGGTCTTTTGGCACAACGCTGTCTACAGAATGCTAAACTCAATGGCAACTTCAGTTTTCTTCTTGCTAGCATCAACAGTAGCAAGAAGTTACAAACTTATTTTTACTGGCACCCCTCATTGTCTATAGCACAACCAGTATTATTAGACCTTGTGGTCCAGGGGTTGATGTCCCCCTTGGTGTCCAGAGCAAGCACAGCTTGTTACATTAACAGTGTTCCTTGGTGTCCTTAATGTGTGCCCCTTAACCTCCATAAACACCGTCTCTCGGGTGACATCGCCAAACCGGTTGAACGGCTCCAACCAGCTGTCATCTATTATTTTATGTCACGTATTTATATTAAAAAAAAAAAAAAACCTTGAAAAGTTTTGCATAAATAGTTCATGATTTGAAGTTCTAGTAAATGAAGGTCACATTCATAAACAGGAATCAATGGATATATATTTGCGAGCAGAGAACTCAAAGACTTTAAAATGCAACAGTTTGTTTTTTTTTTTTTTTAAGGTTATGGCGTGCAAGTATTCATAGGATCTAATTTCAGCAAATTCATAAACATGCTGAAAACTGGTTGTGCAGCATAAACATGAGGGAAGCTCAGCAGTCAGCACTTTTGCTGAAGGCCAAGTCAAAAGTGAATCCTCAATCTGACCAATGTACTCCGTGAAATCGAATGAAACCTTAAGAAACCTGGAAATAAGTAACAGAGCATAGCTCTGGCAAACCTCCAGAGCTCTACATGTACAGCCAAAGTAAAATTGCATTGACATTTATCCTGCCCCTTAAATATGCCCACAATGCCTCTAGTCTGCAGTAATCCTTCCCGAGCTCTGCTCTGCTGCAAAGGTATGATGACTATCAAATAAATCAAGTGACAAACATGCCATTTAATTAGCTGTTCAGCAGAGCTACTGAATTTCTGGACCAACTACAAGAAAAGCGCAGGTTTTTCTGCATTTTTTTTTTAAAGGCTTGCTTCAGTTGTCAACAAACTCTCCCTATACCCTGTCCTACGCACCAGCCACTTCACATCTCTGCTGGTTGCATATGTGGATTTCATTTTCACCAAACAACAAATCTTTTAATTCTCGCAGATACACCTCTTCATTGGGAATAAACTCTACTTTTCACTAATGGCAACACGAATTAGGCGATCTACAAGTCTCCTACTTAAAAGTTTAAATCCGATCAATATATTTGATCTCTTTTTGCTGTTCTGTTATTTCACCAAGTAGTAATTTCCATTTGTTTGCGATAATGTGATCTTTACTATCATTTTTTTGAGACTTTCGGATTTTAGTACTTTCATTGGTCTACATGTGTATCGCACTAACATTTTTGAATTCTTTATGACATTTTACTTTGTCATTACCCTTGGTCTTTTATATCCAGACCACGGGCATGGTTAAATCTCTTGGCACGTGAAAGTATCTCTCTGAAAAAGTCGCGTCTCGTCTGAGGCTAAAAAGTCTCCTCTTGTGCCAGGATATTTTTTTTTTATTATAATGGAGAGAAATGACTTGCTTGTAATGAATTTTGCATTTAAAATGTACTTTTACTTTTTTTAAATAATATCACTATAGAAATTGGCCAGGGCCAAAAAAAATCAGTTAAAACAATTTCATTAAAACAGAGTTTGTTTATTGTAGAATCTGACCTTTTTTTAGATTTTCACTGATCAAAAAAAAAAAAAAAAGATGGCTCCATATCTGGTGTGAAAGATTGGGTGGGAAACAAATTAATCCAAGAGGGTGCTTGTGTATAACCACTGATGCTCAGACTGAAAGGAAGAAGTTATTCTCATTTGTGCATCTCACGAGAATGCCCCCTCAAAACTGCAAAACCAAAATCCAAAATCAACAAATCCAAATATCTATAAGAGAACTTTTTACAAGTTCTCAGGAACTGGAAATTCTTTGGTGGGAACTAGAAACTGCAGAAGAAGAAAGGGAAATTATCTCTTCAACCTGCTGCCAGTGCAGCATTCATCAGGAAAAAGAATAGTGCAACGAAATGAAAAAGAATATAATAATCAGAAACCAGTTCTGATTGCTAAGTTATATATAAGCAGTTTAATTTAATAGTATATAAAATGGGTTGCTGGATAGAATCATAATTAAAAAAAAAAAATGTATGACTAGCAACTTTTTTTTTTTTGTTCTTTATTTCACCTTATACAATTTGTTGTATTAGGAATTTGTTAGTTTTTGCATACGCCTTAGGGTCAGAGCGCAGGGTCAGCCATTGTACAGTGCCCCTGGAGCAATTGAATGTAAAGGGCCTTGCTCAAGGGCTCAGCAGAGTAGGATCTCTTTTGGCAGTGATGGGTTTCAAACTGCAAACCTTTGGGATACCAGCACAGATCCTTAGCCTCAGAGCCACCACTCCACCCAAAATCATCTGAAAATAATGGTCCTGTACTTGAAAGTTCAGTGGTTAATTAAAGAGTGCTCATAGCTATCAAATGTGTTTCAGTAACTACTGAACAAATGAAATTCTCTCACCCTATTCTTCTTTAACATGCCACAAGGAATGGGTGTACATACAACAAAATAAAATTAAGCTTGAAAGATTTTCATAAAAAAAAAAAAAAGGAAAAAAAAAAAAAGAAAAATGGAATAGGCCAGGAAAAACCCAGTTGCTGCACCTCTATTAAAAATAGTAAGCATTATAATCATAATTGCTTGTTTTTATTTTCTGTACTTACCAGCGCATTTTCCTGCCTCTTTTTGATAGCATGCTTATATAGTTTGTGTAATTTTCTAGCATCAAATTCTGTAAATTTTGACACAAATATCCAAAGATTTCTAGAAGAAAATGGTTAAAGTTGTATATTAATAGAAATTCATATACTCAATGGGGACACTTTTTAAAAATTAAAAAAAAAAACAAAAAACCCTCCTGACAGTAACAATAAATAACAATGATGCACTATGATCTAGGCAGCAGTAAAACTCATTAAGTTTACTCTTAAATATAAAATATATAGATTTATAAAAATAGTATTTAAAAAAAAAATTATGCAAGTTTACTTACTTTCGCCATTGCTTAATTTGTTCCGGATTAGTGTATTCTTTTAGGCATTCAGTAATGTGATCTCCAATTTTTATTAGGCACTGCCTTGTATGCTCCAGCTGTTCTCTCTCTGAAAGGCCTTTTTCTGGTCTATCTAACTGCTTTAAAGCTGCTTTTACAGGGCGCATCCTCTCTTTGCACTGAAAAGAAAGGAATAATATAAAAAAAGTTATCAAAACAAGTAATAAATCACAAATGGCATATAAATAAACACTATTTTGCCAAAAAAAGAACCTCTTATTACTATATGGGGTATTAAACAAGATGAAAAAGGAATGAAATACTGAACTTCGTGGTAACAACATGGCCTACAAAGTCATATTCAAGCTAAAATATAGGACCCAAAAACACGACAATCATTTATTTTCCTTTAGAATAAACACAATGAAGAAAGAATCCTAATTTGTTAATAGGCAATCTGATTTTGACTTTAGTTAAATGACTCACAAGGTTTAAAAACAGAAGTGAGCAACAAACACCAAATTGTTCTAAATTTTTCTGTGAATATTAATCCTTCAAAGCAATATAGCTTAATTTAACATGTAAACAAAAACAGTAAGTGCTACTTTACTGTTCATCAATAACCTTTTAGCTGTATGCATGTTTGTGGGAAACTGAAACCAACAATCCCCATTTAAAAAATATCCAAATATTCTTCAAACTTCTCCAGATGAACATTTAAAAAATATATATTATTTGAATGGTCTTAAAAAGAGAAACTAGAATGAAAACGTTATAGGCAACTTGTATATGAGACAATAAATTAAAGTCTTACATTTATAAGAATGTTTACTTGTACAAGAACTGTAATATACTGGCTTTTCAGACGGTAAGGTAAAATAATATCATGAAATAAGCCATAACTGAAATTAAAGCAGTGTGTTCCTTAAGGCTGTGTTACATTACATGACTTTGAAGCGATTTTCAGTTGCAGACTTCATTACCTTAATCCTTCTCCCATGACTTTCAGTCGTGTATAGCGACATACCCCAGTAACTCAGTCCAACTAGTCTACAACTCACCAAGACAAAAAAACATGTCTGATTTTGTCTTAAAACTCTAGCTAAGTTTGAATGTTGACATGAAATTAAGCAGTGTATAGCCTATGCAGAAAATGTACATTATAATAATAATCATGAACAGCAGAATTAGATGGCAGTATGGCTTAGGCTACTTTTGTTATTAATGTTAAATACAGTATTCTGCCATTGATATGCTTGATATTATAAGACATTGTATTTTTTTCATCAAAACTTAAAATTATCCATTTTTTAAGGGGTCAGTTCAAACTCATTCAATTAAAATGCTTTCTGCAGAATGCTTATGTATGCATTTTACAAACAACACTTATGCATTTTACATATGTTAAATGACTGAGCAACTAAACATAATGCAGATATGTGAAAAGCTGGGACAACAAATCATCACAAACCAATAATAAGTATTGAGATATTGTCAGGACAGAGTGCTGCCAACAGAAGATAAACTTGTGATGCGATTTAATGTATGCAAATACTTTCCATAGTTTATGATAATGATAACAACAGAACCATGGATTAATCATTAAGCAAAATAAACACATGCTTAGGTACCAAGGGGAAGGGGGGCACCACAGTAATTTTTTTAAACATTGGCAGAAAACTAAGATAGGGCTGCACAATTAACTTTATTGATCAGAATGCATTCCATTTAGTATTCCGACTAAGTCAGGAATTAAGCTTTCTCAATTACAGTCTGATCCCCAACAATATCTTTTAAAATGTGTACACTTCCTTCAAGTGCTTGTAGAAGTGTCCAGAAAAACTGAGAAGTAAAGTTGACCTGACACTTTTTAGTAGGGTTTAATGCCAAAATGAAGAGAATTGTCCATCATCTTGAATTATTTTATTTTCAATAGCAACAATGTTATTAAAAAAAACATACCATCTACTGGGCTGCAATATTCCCACTGTGATGCCAAAGACAGACTTTTTGCTACTGCAAGTGTTTGATATCTGATAAAGGTGGCAAAGTTAAATATTAAGTTTAGGAGGCAATTACATTTTCACATGGGTGACATAGGTGTTGGTGAACTTTTTTCCTTCAATAAATTAAATGATTGTTTATAATTATATTGTATTTACTAACGGTCTCTTTTGGATCATGTTGAATTTATTTCCAGTCAGAAACAAATGTTATAAGTAAAAAAGCACTGCATGCTTCTTCACCTTGCTATATATTCATACATTAAATGTGTTTACATATTGTATAAAAGAACTAAGGTTGTGCTTATATTCACTTCTTAATTGTTCCATTACTGCTATATAAGATTTTAGTATGTACTTTAATTTTTATATATACACAAACACTTTGTTTTCTCAATTCTGCAGAACCCCAATTTAACATTCCCAAGTTTAACATTTTTTCCACATCTTATATTTCTGAGTGTTGGTGATAGCTGGTTTTTCAAAAGTACCATTTGTTTATTGTAAAAAAACAATATTAAACAAATTTTATTTGTCAAATAGTCCACCACTTAATTTTAGAGGGAACTAATTAATTTAAGGACAAAGTACATCGTTCACTGTAATACTGTTAACTGAAACTAATGAGGGGAATAACAAAAGTCTATTCACATGGACTTTTGAATTTGTTCGCCATGGTCGATTTTATCATGGAATGCTATTCGAAAAGTAGTAATAATAATTCATTAAAATTTATCTAGCACTTTTCTCACCTATTCATAAAAACTTCCTGAAAAATTCTTCTTTGTAGGTTATGATGGGGACAAGGTAAAAAATGAATTTCTCTAAGGAGAACAAACAAGTCCTCCTGCTCTTTAATGACAGTTTATTGATGGCAGAAAGCTTCAAGAAGCAGGAAGCTCATCTTGGCGATCAAGCATCGCCTCAGGGGCCAGTCTAAAAGTGGTTTGTCCGTTTTCAAATATTTACACAAAGAAATTTTTGGCTGAAGTTTTAAAAAATCTCAAGAGCGGTTACCCCAATTGCAAGTTGAGAAACTGGTTTCTTCACAAGAACAACACTATTACGTACTGAGCCAACAAGATCACCCTCCCTCTTTATTGATGCCTCTGGGATCAGCCTTTTGAATGCCCCACCCTGCTTGCCTCACCTGAACTACTGGCTTTTCTTTAAAATGAAGGACATAATGCACATAAAATGCTATGACGACTGGGAAGGCGTGATTAATAAAAATGGATGGGATAGCATAGCAGGTTGCTTGTGCTATGTGACACATTTGCAAAGCAAACAGGCTGATGAAGAAGTGCAAAGGAATTTAAGGTGGCCCGACACTGACTTTTTTCGTAGGTTTCAAGGATTCTAGTGTTAATTCAGTGAATGAAGAGCTGGGAAAACTGAGAATAGAGAGGATTTTTCAGGGGCACTTTGAAAAATGGACCCACAAATTGCAGGTGTATTGAGGCTGGCGGCGACTAAGTGGAAAAATAGAGAATGAATAAAGTTTGAGGATAAAAAATAAAGATCTCTCTTAAAGAAAATGGACTTTTGGAACTCCCCTCATTTTAACAATTATAACATGAACGTCAATAGTGGATGGTCAGTTATTCATTTTATCATAATTGTGTATTTTAATTATAAATTTATAAGTAAAAAATTTTGATTCATGTATGCTGAAATGCTAAATATCTACAAGTTTAGAAAGCAATGGAATGAGAGATATTGCTTGGTAATAATTAAATTTCTTTATTAGAATTATTTTTTTAAAAAGTATGTTCTCAAGTTTACCTAATTTCAAGGGTGAAAACTTTCTTTAGTATGCTGGATTGTAGGGCTTGTTTTGCTAGCCAATGTTGAGGCCAATGTTCAGTATTTAGTCAATGCAGATGTATTTTTTTATTTTGTTTTTACATTTTCCTTAAAGTTCACAAAGATCTTTTGAAACAGAACATTAAAGTTCAGTGAGGCTTGTTTGCTTTTGTTTAGTGGAAAATCAAATATATTGAGGAAAACAGCTCCTTGAATACTTAAGACTATACAGTAAAAAAGAAGCAAGATTGACAATGTGCCTGTGCAATATACAGTGGGTACAGAAAGTATTCAGACCCCCTTCAATTTTTCACTCTTTGTTATATTGCAGCCATTTGCTAAAATCATTAAAATATTTTTTTTTCCTGATTAATGTACACACAGCACCCCATATTGACATACAAAAAAAAGAATTTTTAAAATTGTTGCAGATTTATTAAAAAAGAAAAACTTAAACATCACATGGTCCTAAGTATTCAGACCCTTTGCTGTGACACTCATATATTTAACTCAGGTGCTTTCCATTTCTTCTGATCATCCTTGAGATCACCTTCATTTGAGTCCAGCTGTGTTTGATTATACTGATTGGACTTGATTAGGAAAGCCACACACCTGTCTATATAAGACCTTACAGCTCACAATGTATGTCAGAGCAAATGAGAATCATGAGGTCAAAGGAACTGCCTGAAGAGCTCAGAGACAGAATTGTGGCAAGGCACAGATCTGGCCAAGGTTACAAAAAAATTTCAGCTGCACTTAAGGTTCCCAAGAGTACAGTGGCCTCCATAATCCTTAAATGGAAGACGTTTGGGACAACCAGAACCCTTCATAGAGCTGGCCGTCCAGCCAAGCTGAGCTACCGGGGGAGGAGCCTTGGTGAGAGAGGTGAAGAAGAACCCAAAGATCACTTTGGCTGAGCTCCAGAGATGCAGTCAGGAGATGGGAGAAAGTTGTAGAAAGTCGACCATCACTGCAGCCCTCCACCAGTCAGGGCTTTATGGCAGAGTGGCCTGTCGTAAGCCTCTCCTCCGTGCAAGACACATGACAGCCCGCATGGAGTTTGCTAAAAGACACCTGAAGGACTCTGAGATGGTGAGAAATAAGATTCTCTGGTCTGATGAGACCAAGATAGAACTTTTTGGCCTTAATTCTAAGTGGCATGTGTGGAGACAACCAGGCACTGCTCATCATCACTTGTCCAATACAGTCCCCACAGTGAAGCATGGCTGTGGGGGTATTTTTCAGCTGCAGGGACAGGACGACTGGTTGCAATCGAGGGAAAGATGAATTCAGCCAAGTACAGGGATATCCTGGACAAAAACCTTCTCCAGAGTGCTAAGGACCTCAGACTGGGCCGAAGGTTTACCTTCCAACAAGATAATGACCCTAAGCACACAGCTAAAACAACGAAGGAGTGGCTTCACAACAACTCTGTGACTGTTCTTGAATAGCCCAGCCAGAGCCCTGACTTAAACCCAATTGAACATCTCTGGAGAGACCTAAAAATGGCTGTCCACCAACATTTACCATCCAACCTGACAGAACTGGAGAGGATCTGCAAGGAGAAATGGCAGAGGATCCCCAAATCCAGGTGTAAAAAACTTGTTGCATCTTTCCCAAGACGACTAGTGGCTGTATTAGCTCAAAAGGATGCTTCTACTAAATACTGAGCAAAGGGTCTGAATACTTAGGACCATGTGATATTTCGGTTTTTCTTTTTTAATAAATCTGCAACAATTTCAAAAATTCTTTTTTTTGTCTGTCAATATTTGGTGCTGTGTGTACATTAATGAGGGAAAAAATTAATTTAAATGATTTTAGCAAATGGCTGCAATATAACAAAGAGTGAAAAATTGAAGGGGGTCTGAATAATTTCCGTACCCACTGTATGTTTATTTCTTGTTAAGTTCTTCACATTACATTATTTTGCATAATAAAGATTTTGGGATTTCTTCAGTTGATTAAAATGTTCATTATATAAAGAAACGTCACAGTAGAACTACACAATGTTAACCTATTAAATTGCACCAACAGAAGCACCTAAACTGGATTCAATATGAAAAATATGCACATATGCAATGATAGAAACCCCAACAGTGATAATTTTGAATTAACTCTTGACATACACTTTTAGCCATATCACCCAATCCTAATCTATACAGATTGAAAAAAAAAAATTCAAGAACGAGAACAATTTAGTTGTATCTTTCCAACTTTCATAAAGAGATGCCATTATTTGGATTAACTACCACATCAGAGCGTGGCGAGGCATGAGCCAGTGTTGCCAGACAGTATGGATTATGCAGCTCCAATGTGTTCAAACTACAGGCAGTGGACAGATAACCTTCAAAGATATCACAGTCAAGTGGCTACACCAGACCAGGACTAAAATACTTCTCAATACTCTTTCAGATCTGTCACCTGTATTGCTGCTCAAAACAATGCCAGACAATGTCCACACTGGTGATAGAAGAATGAAGGACAGGCTTAATGATGCTGGCCTTAAAGCAAAGCAACTTCTCAAACTTTTTACTCACTACTCCTAAAGATTTGATCTTACAGCAAGGCAACACAGCTTCTCTTGTCACAACTATCCTGAGGAATGCTGGTGTGCAGGTTTGCCTTTTCCCTTCATCTAAACTTCATACGGCACTTTTAGGATGTCATGGATTGCAGTAACCCGGAGACATGACACTCTGCCATCGGCTAGCAGGTGTACTGAGTCTTTCACAAGAATGGGGCAAAATCCATTGGCTCTATACACTTTAGAGCTATAGCAGTTGGCTTTAAAAGCTTTTAACAAACAGAACATACTACATTATTGAAGACAAATGTTAATGCTAATTTTCATCTCTAACTATCTGCAAGTCTTCATGATTTTGAGTTGTTCTACTATTTATTTATTGATATTTTAGAAAGGAAATATTAAATTTAAACCCAGCGAGTGTTTGCCCCCCTAATCAGTACATATTCTGCTGCAGAAAATGTGTTCAAGTTGCAATGTTTTTCAATATGAAATTCATATATAATAAGTGCATGTTACACATCTTATTTATTTTCATCTATACTAATAAAAAGCAAAGTCCTCACTGACTGACTCACTCACTCACTCATCACTAATTCTCCAACTTCCTGTGTAGGTAGAATACTGAAATTTGGCAGGCTTATTCCTTACAGCTTACTTACAAAAATTAGGCAGGTTTCATTTCAAAATTCTACGCATAACAGTCATAACTGGAACCTACTTATGTACATATATACCGGCCATAGCCTGCAGCTCGGTCACCGTGTGAGGCGGAGTTCCTCCCACGTAATTGAGTGCCTGCCCATATAAGGCCGTCCGTCAGCGTCAATCCAACAGAAACACTCTACCGCTAAATATTTGCGGGTTTAGGTCTGTGCTTAAGGAAACGAAGATGAGATGGTCAGGGTGGGGTTTGGCACAAACTTAGCGAAACTGCAAGAGAAACTTTTAAGTGTCGGGTCATAGCTAAAATTAAATAAAGCCGTGGACATCGCATGAGATAGCACAAAGCACAGCTCAGAACCTTTGATGCATGTAGTCGGAGCGGCTCACGTGAACTGCCTGTGAACACAGTACGCAGACAAAAAGTAAGGGATCCAAAGCGTGCTGAACAAACAAGCATTACACAATTGAGACGGCAGCAAAAGAATATGAAGCGAGTGACGCATACAAGCATATTCATAAGTGCAGCTACTGCGTAAACAAAGCACACGGTGGAAAAAGTCAATGTACAGCTAAAGGAAGACAGTGTATAAAAAAAAAACAAAAAAAAACGTGCATGCAGGGTGTGATGTCTCAAATAAAGAGGAAGACGAGCTGTTTAATGATGCAGTAAGAAAGGAATCGATGAATAAAACCAGATATCTTTACAACTGTTGACAAACACGGAATGTAACTTGAACACATCCTCCAAATACAAACTTGATTGAAAGAAATGATAATCAAATCCTTGATGACAGCAACACATAACAGACACAAAACAATTACATTGACAATCATGTTGCATATATATATATTCCAATCGAGATGGGGTGCAGTGAGTGTGTACGCCTGATGAGTCCAGAATTAGGGCGAAACAAGTGTCACGTACTCTTTGCATTATTTGACAGTAAAACTATTTATATATACATATATACTATTTATATATACATATATTATATATACACACACACATACATATATATCAGCGCTTCCCGATTCATTTTACCCTCGCACCCCATGTGATGGACGATGCCGATTTCAAACCCCCTTGGTTTGATAAGTAGTATGAAAAAATATGAGGTTAAGCAGAAAAACAGATCACCAATTGAAGCTTTATGAATAATGGATACTTTATTCGCCATCAATAATTGTTTTGGTAAAGCCATACTCAGTGCAATCCTCCTTCCATGTTGTAATTTTTTCACAACTAGCGATGATTAAATGAACGGTAAAAAAGTAAGAGCGAAGCGACGGTGACTTATTGAGGCAGGCAGGCGAGAGCACAATAGCACGCGGGCTCGATGTAGCGCGCGTCAAGTCGATCTAAAATGCGCGATCAGATTTGAAAAAATATATCTTTTCAAGTTCTATTTGGATATAACAGAAATATCTTTGGAAGGAATGTAAGTTGAATTTAGTCTTTAAATTTCTATGGTAAAGAAAAATGTATGCAATGATAACTAAATTTAACTTACATTCCTAACAAAGATATTTCTGTCGACTAAACAAAAATTACTTATATTTAAATTTTAATAGAACTTGAACAGATACGATAGTTCATAATACCCACGCAGCACTAAGTGCACGTAAGAGCGGAAGTCATCCGTTTTAACAAGCAGCGTATTGCACTGATACTGAAATAGCCTGCCCATTTAATTATTTAGGAATGGATAGATAAATTAAGATTTTGTACAAATAATGTTTTTCATTTTTCTTCCTTGATGGATTCTAGCACCCCAAGCAACAGCTGCTCGCACCCCAAAGGGTATGTGTGAATATATATATATATATATATATATATATATATATATATATATATATATATATATATATATATATATATATATATATAGTGAGCTGCAGGGCTGATCGCACCCCAAATAGATACAGAGCGCCCTGGGAAAACCACAAACCCTGAAACACTGACTACCACCCTCACATTGCTCCTTATCCTTGCACTATAGCGTAATACAAGCCTCGCGCGGTACTCCCCTGACTTATAAGCCTTGCGCAGCGCCTGTCAGTTTTGGAATTGATTGTTTGTTTTTATCTCTCTCTGCTCCTAGCGGAACTGTCATCTCTGACTTGTCATGGAGCACGTTTAAGCTCATGTGTTTGAATAAAAATCCTTCTTGTTTCTACGACCTCCTGTGTGTCTGTGCAAATCTATGTCCCAAGCGTGACAAGATAGATAGATAGATAGATAGATAGATAGATATAGATATATAGAGATATATATATATATATATATATATATATATATAGAGAGAGATATATATATATATATATATATATATATAGAGATATATATATATATATATATATATATATATAGAGATATATATATATATATATATATATATATAGAGAGATATATATATATATAGAGATATATATATATATATATATATACATATACACACACATACACATATATACATACACACACACACATATACAGTGGAACCTCTAGAAACGATCACCACTGTATACGAGAAATTCAAGATAAGAGGAAAGTATGAGCGAAAAATTCGGATCTAAATACTGTACGAGCATAGGCTTGCATAACGAGCCACGAGCCAGGCTGTGGTTATGCGTGACGCGTTTCCCAATCCGCCTCAACTCGGAGCGCCCGTCAGCTCACTCAGTGTTCCTTGTTCTCCGTGGCGTGAATATCTATACTAATAAAAGGCAAAGCCCTCACTCACTCACTCACACTCACTCACTCACTCATGACTCATCACTAATTCTCCAACTTCCCGTGTGGGTGGAAGGCTGAAATTTGGCAGGTTCATTCCTTACAGCTTCCTTACAAAAGTTGGGCAGGTTTTATATCGAAATTCTACGCGTAATGGTCATAACTGGAAGCAGTTTTCTCCATTTACTGTAATGGAGATGAGCTTCAACGCCGTGGGGAGTTTAGTGTGACATCATCACGCCTCCCGTAATCACGCAGTACATAGAAAACCAGGAAGACCTCAAAAGCGCTGAAGAAAACATGCATTATATAATTGAGAAGGCAGCGAAACAATAAGAAGCGGCGAGTGACATATACAACCATATTCATGAGTTCTGCTACTTGGAAACAAAGCACGATGTAAACCTACACTTTAAATTAAGTTCATAGACAGGCTGCGCTGGCGTTTGTAATTTAGTGCCTGCCCATATAAGGCCGTCCGTCAGCGGCAATCAATAGCAAACTGCCACTAAATATTCACGGGTGAAGGACTGTGCTTATGGAGAGGAAGATGAGATGGTCAGGGTGGTGTTTGACACAAACTCAAGCGAAACTGCGAGAGAAAGTTTTAAGTGCCAGGACTAAGGTAACATTAAATACAGCCATGGACATAGCGAGATGGCACCAGCACAGCTGGGAACCTTGATGCATGTACACGGTGGCTCCGTGAACTGGCGCAGTGCACAGATAAAAGCAACAGTTCCAAAGCTGAACAAAACCGAATTACACAATTGAAAAGGCAGCAAAAATATGAAGCGTCTGATACATACAAGCATATTCATAAATCCAACTACTGCGGAAACAAAGCACCGTTGGAAAAAGTCAATGTCCGCTAAAGGAAGACAGTGTAAAAAACCCGTGCATGCAGTGTGTCAGGTCTCAGATAAAGAAGAAGGCGAGCTGTTTATTGATGCAGTAAGAAGCGAATCGATGAATGAAACCTGTCATCTTTACAGCGATTGACAAACCGCGGAATGTAACTTGAACACAACACATCCTACAAATCGAACCTGATTGAAAGAAATAATGATAATCAAATCCTTGATGACAGCAACACTCAGTAACACTCACAAAACAAATACTGTATATTGACAGTCATGTTCGTTATTTTTAAAATGTTCCCTTTTCTTTTCTAGCTTTTTAACACACTACTTCTCGCTGCGATCGGGGGTATATATATATATATATATATATATCCCGATCTACATACTCGAATAATGGATACTTTATTAGCCATCAATGATTGTTTTGGTAAAGCCATACTCAGTGTATTCATTAGATGAGCGGTAAAAAGTAAGGCGAGGGAGGATGACTTATTGAGGCATGCAGGCTGTAGTCTTGGCGTCAACTCTATCTGAATTGCGCGATCACATTTGAAAAAATATATCTTTTCAAGTTCTATTTAGTCCATATGTGTCAAACTCAAGGGCGCGGGCCACATCCGGCCAGTGTAATTATATCCGGCCCGAGATCATTTTATATACTGTATTATTGTTATTAAAGCCGGGTATATGAAGCGCTGGTAACACAATAAACTACAGATCCCATAATGCAGCGCTTCAGCTGCCTTGCGAACACTTACGCGTTAATCAAGTCTACCTTATGATGCTGCAAGTTATTGCGAAGCTAGCTCACCGATGCTGAAGAGAAAGTTGATTCTGAAAATAGAGCCTTTAAAACCGATGGGAGGCTGAGTATATGTTTACTGAACCCGTGTGTCTCATTTGTGGAGCTAATGTGGCTGTAATTACAGAATTTAATCTAAGGCGGCACTATGAGACAAAACATCAGGGTAACCTGAATGAATGCAATGCAGAAGATACAGAAAGCAGAAGAATTAAATAAGAATCTGACACTTCAGCGGACGTTTTACCCGTGCACAATCACAAAGTGATTTCAAGTGAAGCTGCTTTTATGGGAGACACAAATGCACCAGTTGCTTTCCCTGTTGCCAAGTAATGTTAAACCAAGTCGTCACTACGGTGTTCCCAAATCGCACTTTGCTGATAAACTGGCGCACTGAGTTTGCGGCTTTGGTGACTTTGAAGAACAAAAAGTCCGTCTACATGCGGCTCGAACCTTGTGCATGTTTGGTAGCACATATCTGTGTGAGAAGCTCTTCTCAGTGATAAAGACTAACAAAACAGCACACAGGAGTCGCCTCACTGATGAGCACCTGCAATCCATCCTGAGAATCTCCACAACACAGAACCTCACACCAAACAGAAACGAACCTGTTGCCAAAAAAGATGCCAGGCGTCCAGCTCTAAAATGACATATGAGCAAAGACAACTGAATGATTTGATTTGTTATTGCTGAAAGGAACACATTTTATTTATATTTCCAGGTTTTGTTATGCAGCATGTTCATATTTGAATTTGTATAATTTTGACAGGATATATTTTTATGGAGAGCAAAATCTTTTGGGATATTTAAAATCTAAGTTTATTTTTATATAAAATTACATAAGAGTAAAGAAATTTGAATGTTTGTTCTTTTAATGTTTACTTTATTTCTAACTTGTATAATTTAGACAGGATATATTTTTATGGAGAGCAAAATATTATAAGTTGTTTAAGGTTTGAGTTGATTTATTCAGGAATAATATTCCTGTCTGTTTTACCATTCCTACCAAAGATATTTCTGTCGACTAAATAAAAATTCCTTCTATTTAAAATTTAAATAGAACTTGAACAAATCGATAGTTCATAATATCCACGCAGACTTGCGTAAGGCGGGAGTCATCCGTTTTAACAAACAGCGTATTGCACTGATCTGAAATAGCTGTGTGTGTATATATGTAGATATGTATATATATGTATTATATATGTGTGTGTGTATATATATATATATATATATATATATATATATATATATATATATATATATATATATATGTTATATGTGTGTGTGTGTAAATATATATATATATCACTCACACTCATCACTCACAACAGTGACAAAACAATTACATTGACAATCATGTTACGTTATTTTCAAAATGTTTCAATAACGTGAACATATTGTCAATATAATATTTTATCACTATTATTAGTGATGAGTGTTGTTGTCATATATATATATATTTACACACACACACATAAACAAATCGTATTTGTTCAAGTTCTATTTAAATTTTAAATAGAAGGAATTTTTATTTAGTCGACAGAAATATCTTTGGTAGGAATGGTAAAACAGACAGGAATATTATTCCTGAATAAATCAACTCAAACCTTAAACAACTTATAATATTTTGCTCTCCATAAAAATATATCCTGTCTAAATTATACAAGTTAGAAATAAAGTAAACATTAAAAGAACAAACATTCAAATTTCTTTACTCTTATGTAATTTTATATATAAAAATAAACTTAGATTTTAAATATCCCAAAAGATTTTGCTCTCCATAAAAATATATCCTGTCAAAATTATACAAATTCAAATATGAACATGCTGCATAACAAAACCTGGAAATATAAATAAAATGTGTTCCTTTCAGCAATAACAAATCAAATCATTCAGTTGTCTTTGCTCATATGTCATTTTAGAGCTGGACGCCTGGCATCTTTTTTGGCCACAGGTTCGTTTCTGTTTGGTGTGAGGTTCTGTGTTGTGGAGATTCTCAGGATGGATTGCAGGTGCTCATCAGTGAGGCGACTCCTGTGTGCTGTTTTGTTAGTCTTTATCACTGAGAAGAGCTTCTCACACAGATATGTGCTACCAAACATGCACAAGGTTCGAGCCGCATGTAGACGGACTTTTTGTTCTTCAAAGTCACCAAAGCGCCGTGCAAACTCAGTGCGCTCAGTTTATCAGCAAAGTGCGATTTGGGAACACCGTAGTGACGACTTGGTTTAACATTACTTGGCAACAGGGAAAGTGGGGCAAGTGGTTGTGTCTCCCATAAAAGCAGCTTCACTTGAAATCACTTTGTGATTGTGCACGGGTAAAACGTCCGCTGAAGTGTCAGATTCTTATTTAATTCTTCTGCTTTCTGTATCTTCTGCATTGCATTCAGGTCTTTCAGGTTACCCTGATGTTTTGTTTCATAGTGCCGTCTTAGATTAAATTCTGTAATTACAGCCACATTAGCTCCACAAATGAGACACACGGGTTCAGTAAACATATACTCAGCCTCCCATCGGTTTTAAAGGCTCTATTTTCAGAATCAACTTTTCTCTTCAGCATCGTGTGAGCTAGCTTCGCAATAACTTGCAGCATCATAAGCTAGACTTGATTAGCGCGTAAGTGTTAAAGGCAGCTGAAGCGCTGCATTATGGGATCTGTAGTTTATTGTGTTACCAGCGCTTCATATACCGGGCCATTAATAACAATAATACAGTATATAAAATGATCTCGGGCGGATATAATTACGCCGGGCGGATGTGGCCCGCGCCCTTGAGTTTGACACATATGGACTAAATAGAACTTGAAAAGATATATTTTTCAAATGTGATCGCAATTCAGATAGAGTTGACCAAGCCACTACAGCCTGCATCCTCCCTCGCTCTTACTTTTTTACCGTTCATCTAATGAATACACTGAGTATGGCTTTACCAAAACAATCATTGATGGCGAATAAAGTATCCATTATTCGAGTATGTAGATCGGGTATATATATATACATATATATATACCCGTGTATCGCAGCGGAGAAGTAGTGTGTTAAAAAGCTAGAAAAAGAAAAGGGAACATTTTAAAAATAACGTAACATGACTGTCAATATACAGTATTTGTTTTGTGAGTGTTACTGAGTGTTGCTGTCATCAAGGATTTGATTATCATTATTTCTTTCAATCAGGTTCGCATTTGTAGGATGTGTTGTGTTCAAGTTACATTCCGTGTTTGTCAATCGCGTGTAAAGATGACAGGTTTCTTTCATCGATTCGTTTCTTACTGCATCAATAAACAGCTCGCCTTCTTCTTTATCTGAGACCTGACACACTGCATGCACGGGTTTTTTTACACTGTCTTCCTTTAGCGGGACATTGACTTTTTCCACCGTGTGCTTTGTTTCCGCAGTAGCTGGATTTATGAATATGCTTGTATGTATCAGACACTTCATATTTTTTGCTGCCTTTTCAATTGTGTAATTCGGTTTTTGTACAGCGCTCTTTGGAACTGTTGCTTTTTGGCTGTTCATGTCAGTTCACGTGAGCAGCTCGGTGTACATGCATCGAAGGTTCCCAGCTGTGCTGGTGCCATCTCATGCGATGTCCATGGCTGTATTTAATGTTACCTTAGTCCTGGCACTTAAAACTTTCTCTCGTTTCGCTGAGTTTGTGCCAAACACCACCCTGACCATCTCATCTTCCTCTGCATAAGCACAGTCCTTCACCCGTGAATATTTAGTGGGAGTTTGCTATTGGATTGCCGCTGACGGACGGCCTTATATGGGCAGGCACTAAATTACAAACGCCAGCGTCAGCCTGTCTATGAACTTAATTTAAAGTGTAGGTTTATATCGTTCTTTGTTTCTGAAGTAGCAGAACTCATGAATATGGTTGTATATGTCACTCGCTCGCTTCTTATTGTTTCGCTGTCTTCTCAATTATATAATGCATGTTTTCTTCAGCGCTTTTTGGAGGTCTTCCTGGTTTTCTATGTACTGCGTGATTACGTGGGAGGCGTGATGATGTCACACGAAACTCCCCCCACGGCGTTCAAGCTCATCTCCATTACAGTAAATGGAAAAACAGCTTCCAGTTATGACCATTACGCGTAGAATTTCGAAATGAAACCTGCCCAACTTTTGTAAGGAAGCTGTAAGGAATGAACCTGCCAAATTTCAGCCTTCCACCCACACGGGAAGTTGGAGAATTAGTGATGAGTCAGTGAGTGAGTGAGTGCTTTGCCTTTTATTAGTATAGATATATATATATATATGTGTGTGTGTGTGTGTATATATATATATATATATATATATATATATATATATATATATATATATATATATATATATATATATATATATATATATATATATATATAGCAGAATACGCTAGCCTTAGGAGAAGCAGTGTGTTAAAGAAGTTATGAAAAAGAAAAACGTAACATGATTGTTAATGTAATTGGTTTGTCATTGATATGAGTGTTGTTCTCATATCTATATCTCTATATCTATATATATATATCTATATATCTATATATACCAAAATACCCGCGCTTGGCAGCGGAAAAGTAAAAAGAAAAGGAAACATTTTAATAATAACGTAACATGATTAACAATGTAATTGTTTTGCCATGAGTGTTGCTTGCATATATATATATATATATATATATATATATATATATATATATATATATATATATATACACACACACATACATACACACATGTGTACATATATACACACACACACTATGGGGTGCAAAACAGGCAAATACATTTGATTTTGTGAATATATAAAGTCACTGTCGGAATATATAAAGTCAAAACTTGAATATATAAAGTCAAAACTTTTTTCTGAATATATAAAGTCAGCGCTGGAATATATAAGCGCTGACTTATTACTGATATGCATGTATATATGTGTGGATGTATGTGTGTATGTATATTTGTACATATGTACATACATATATATATATATATATATATATATATATATATATATATATATATATATATATATAATTTCCCTTCTCATTCTTCTTGTCTTTTTCACTTGGTTTTTGTATAAGCATTGTGGATTCTCACAGTATATTACTACTACTTATTCCCCATTGTAAATAAACAAGTCCAAAGCTTTAAAGTTGGTGTTCATGCCTATACAAGGCAATGTGACACATTACTCATTCCCAGTAGGATCTGTTTTAAAATGTTATCCTTAATCAACATCACGCATTTGTCAAAATGTGCCATTGTTGCCAAATATATTCAGTGGCTGAAAATGGAATCATTCCTAGTATTAAGTTATTCTTTATGGAAAATCTCAGCATGACTGACTTAACTAAAAAAAAAACAAAAAAACAATGGAAATATAATAACTTCCCCACGTCATACTATCCACCTATTTTAGGCAGAAAGAAAGACAAATTTTGCTTAAGTCCATGTATTCGTGAGTGATATACACAGAAAGACTTTTTCATATGCATTTTATTAAGTATTTCACTCTTTCTGCACTGTGCCTGCTGAAGTAAACCACTATGTGCGACATATTTCAGGATAAGATGTCTTCAAACAAACAAGGACATAATGCTACTAAAGCATGCATCTTTGTGATAAACCTGATAAATTCATAAAATTCCTTCTTTGTATTATGTTGCTTTTTCTTGTTGCTCCTATCAGTTCACTACTACTACTCTTTATTTGTCTAATTTAATAAACACCCAACCTTCAACAAAACCTCAAATTCTAATGTGTAAAAGCTTTCTTATATTTGGTGGTTTTAAATGGTGATTGTTAAAATAGCTTCTATAGACAAATGTACAGTATACTTAATAGCATTGTATATTAAGATTTTCAAACTCAGCAGGCTCCAGCATATTTACATGGTCATAGTTTTAAGTTTAAATTAAATGTTACCTTAATAATACAATTGTTTATTGTACTTACCACACTAAAGGTTTTTTGATCAAGCTCCTCTGCCTCTTCAGAAATGGGGACAGGTTCACCAGCTGCAGTAATGTGGACAGGTGTGTCAGCTACCTTCTTCACTTTTTCTTTAATTTCAATTTTTACTTCTGTCACCTAAAATAAATGTTAAGTTACAGAACGTTTGTTGTGTCAAATCATCACTGTGTCACCAATCATGTGTATATTTTCTAAATAAGGGAAACGTGAAATATGCCTACTAATTTTATGATCATCATCATCAATTTGCTCACCTTTTCTTCCTTAATTTCATCCTTTTTATGAAGATGGTCTAATGGTCTAATTTCTTTTTTCTCACGCAAATCCTTTTTGTCTTTATTTTCTTCTCTTTTATCTTTTTTATTTTCTCTTCTGTTTTCCTTTCCTTTTGTTTCCATTTTTTCTTCAGTGTCTTTTTTAAGTGTCATATCAGGCTCTGACTCCACTTCACTCACTTTTTCTGCCTTTTCAGTTTTTACCCTTCTGTTTACAGATTTTGAGGAAACCACATCCTCCTAAAAATGATTGAAATCAAGTATAAGCTAGCCATTCAATAAAGCTTCAAATAAAGCAAAACATTAACAAGTTCATGCAGACATCTGTGAAAATGTTTATGGAAGTGTGCACTGCTAAGCAAGTCAAACAAACATTACAAGTATAGAGAATTAAGCACTACAGCTGCTACTGGAATGAACTGATATTTAACACAATTTTAAACACTTTCTTCTCATAATTCCAGCAAAACTTACCTTAACTATTTCCTCTTCTTCATCTTCTTCCTCCTGTGAACTCTTTTCTGAAGGGGGAGGTGAAGAGTCACTTTTCACTACTTCAGCCTTTGCTGGTTTAACTGCTTTATTCTTTTTATTCCTTGGTTTCCTTTTCCTTGAATTGGACTAAATATATAAAAATGTGTCGAGTTAATTGCAAAAAACTTATATTACTATAAATATTACTAATATTTACCCAAAATACTTATTTCCAAAAATATGCAGATTGCTTTTTTCTTATATTTAAAATAACTATTAGGACAGCAACAAAATCAATTGCAAACTTTGCATATCTTTATTTTCTAAATAGTACTGCTGAAGGAAAAACCAGTAAGATCAAGAATTTCATGAAAAGCGACAGACATCAGGTCCAAGGACTCCTAATAGGATACAATGTTAAACGCTCAATATTAACCAAGACAAACGCAAGGCTTACTAAATGGTGTAAACTGGAAATGAAAGACTTCTGAAGCATGTTATATAAGTTGCTTAAAATTACTTAAATAAATGTAGTTTGAGAATTCTAAATACAGCCGATACCAGTCTATGATCTAATGAAAATGTCCAGTGTAACTATCTTTGAATAATATTCACTAAGCAGTAGTACAAACCAAGTGCAGAGCTGGCCAAAAAAAATGAAAATCAAACTGAGGGATGACAAGATTGACAGCATTAGCTTTAAATATGTAAAACAGAAGTTCAATCACAGTCCATATCATTCCTCCCAAAAAAAATGAATAAATTAGACAAAAGAATAGTTAAATGTCTGAATAAAACATTTTATTACCAGGCCTGCTTGCCGCTGGCTCTCCTTCCTAGCCAAGTCTTTGCTTAGTAGCTTAATGAGGTAGTCTGCTCTTGTTTGTAACTGCTTGGCCTGTGGTTTCTTGTCTGGATCATCAGGCAATAACTGAAAATTACATCAAATTTATTTAAAAATACTGTAACATTTACATTTAGCATAAAATAGTTTTAAACGTGTATTAGCAGTTTTTAAATTTATAACAAATGAAATGAGAATTTCTAATGTATAATAGGAATATATCAGGGAATATATCAAACATATGAAAATTGTCATTACATTTTTTTTTTAATATTATAACCACTAGGAAAGGAAAAAAAAATCTTCACCGTACTGAGAACGGCCAGAAAAATAACTTGAAAACATAATTTACACATTTAATGTGTCTAGACGAGTACTAACCCCAAAGTAACAATACATGCAATACTGGAATGAGAGATTGACTAGAATTCATGTAATGTGTTGCCAGCTTAAATTGGTGTCTCAACACTAGCTCCACCTTTTAATTCTATTTTATATCAGAAATCCTGTTACATAGGATATAGCCCAAAAAAATAAGGCTGGAGTGACCCTTCTACTCAAAAAGAAAATTTAATGCAGGACCTTAGCAGCAGACGACCACTCACAACCAAGTTAAGCTTGGGTACTGCAATGAGTCAAGACTCGGTTAATAACATTGAGGTATCTAAGTAGGAGAGACCGATAAAGCAACCTGTTATTGAAAAATTCACTGATCAACTCATAGCAGACATTTTTTTATTGATTTTATTAAAACCACACAACATTCCACACAAATAAATCAATTTCTACAAACATAAAATCGAAACCAAATCAACCCCAATCCCTGAGAATGAGCACTAAGCCAGCAGGGTAAAACTTAAACCTAGTAAAAATAAGTAAGTAGATTAATTAATAAGTGAATAATGATAAATGTTATTTATTTATTAATGTTATTTATTTGGCACGGACATGCTCAAAAAATACATGTTTAATGCCACAAAAAGTGCTTGTCTGCCAAATAAATAACATTCGACGTTTTGAAGAAATCATTTTATGAAACGATTTACCTTTATTTATTTACTTACTTCCTAAAGCCTAAAGTCACAAGTAGTGTGCAGAGGGCATACTCAAAAATGTGTGTAATGCCACGAAAAGTGCCTGCTGACACTTTAGTATGCAAGCAATGGTATGTGCATTCTTGCTTCGATGTAGAAGGGAGCTGAGTTTACCTCTGTTACAGCGAGTCTATGTGAAAACAGCAGTACCAGATGCGGGGGTGGGGTGTGTTTGGGCTCGTGAATGCGGCTGAGATAATAAAACTGACTAAAAAAAAAAACCAAAGCTAACCTTTACAAGTATCATAAATTACACCGGCTGTTACAGACTGAAATCAAATGTACTGTATGTTTTTATTCTAAAATTATAAGACTAAGAGTAGTTTACTTCTCAAAACGGATTAGTGCAGGATCGAACTCGCGACCTTTTGATTTCCAGTCGGCAGCTGATTCTATTACGCCATGGAGGCAATCATAGCAAACGAGTGTCAATGTCTCATGTAAAGGCGGCTTTTTGTTTCTGCAGTTATATTTTTGAACAACAGCACAATTGTTGTGTTAAATTTGTATCTTTTGTGAAAGTATTTCTTTGATACATCAGGCTTCATACATTATAAAGTTTATGCCTACATTTTGTCATCTACTACTAGAATATAAAAAATGTTTCTGTTTAAACAATGTGTTTACACAGATTACTGTAGAAACGGAACAGACATGAAATGCGTGTGTTCCAAACAACGATCTATTATTTCCACTCTAAAACTCCACTTCACTCCCAGAAAATCAATCAAGGCATGAGCTGGGAGAAGTTTGCGCACGTTCTAAGTCAGTGGGGGGATGGAATAGCCGGCTGCTTGCAGCCTGATTTTTATCAGCAGATTTAGATGACAAAAGACGCTGGTGGAGAGCTGTGAACGATTTTAAGAAGCGATTTAAGGTGGGATGGATTTACGAGTTTTTTCGTAGGCTCTGGTAATTCTAGTGTTAACTGTACTTTGGTTCCCAGAATAATACTGCTTTGTAACCTAGCTTGTGTAAAGCCAGACAACATAATAGCACATGTCCTGGTTATGTTACTAGAACTGAAAGTAATAACCTGTATGACGAGTTAATTTGTAGCTTACATAATTTTATCCTCCTAACTCTAATAAGAAAACCAGTCACAAGGCAGAAGAGCTGTGAAGAAAGATAACAACATTGCATCAAAGCAGGTATACACCAAATTACTTGATGAAACAAACTAAAATACCAGACATGCAAAAGTTGCTCCTGAAGGAATAAGGTTTCATTGGACAATAACTTGTATAGTTATGCCCTTTTGATTGAAAGGAAGAAAACCATTTGCAGTAAGTTTTGTGGTCATCACTTACTGTCCTCTCTCTGTATATACCCTGCAAATACCTATCTTCTATTATCCACATGTTATGTATAAAATGTAGAATTCTGTGTATTACAGAAAGCAAGTTTGGGTTAATTGTCAAAATATAATTTATTATCATGTCCAAACTACAAACAACAAAAGTGAAGGTTGATTTGTGTGTGCTTTTTCCCATTTTATGAACTTTGTAAACTGGACTCCACCATTACTGACATACTTAAAGAGAATGGGTAAAAAACAATGGGGTGATGTTCTGGTACTGGGTGGGGGAGTGGTGTACAAATGGGAGTAAAATATGAAGTTGAAACATTAAAATCTTTTTGTTATCCTTTAAGCAAAGCACACAAAGCAATGACTATAAAAAATTCATAGTTGAAAATACTTTTAAGCACAATTAAGGACATAATAATAATATAAATATACACCAAAGAAATAAGAATATTTGCCAGGAAGAGGACTGATGCATGAACATACTGCGCCCATGTGAGAGACAAAGAAAAACCCAAATATTACAGTCTTTCAACTGCTGAGTTGATTGTATTGCCAGATAGATATATAGATATATATATAGATATATATATATATAGATATAGAGATAGAGATAGAGAGAGATAGATAGATAGATAGATAGATAGATAGAGAGAGAGAGAGAAAGAGATAGAGAGATAGAGAGAGATAGAGATAGAGATAGAGATAGAGATAGAGATAGAGATATATAGATAGATATAGATATATATATAGATAGATATAGATATATAGATATATATATATATATAGATATATATATATATATATATATATACAGTGGAGGAAATAATTATTTGACCCCTCACTGATTTTGTAAGTTTGTCAATGACAAAGAAATGAAAAGTCTCAGAACAGTATCATTTCAATGGTAGGTTTATTTCAACAGTGGCAGATTGCACATCAAAAGGAAAATCGAAAAAATAACTTTAAATAAAAGATAGAAATTGATTTGCATTTCAGTGAGGGAAATAAGTTTTTGAACCCCTACCAACCATTAAGAGTTCTGGCTCCCACAGAGTGGTTAGACACTTCTACTCAATTAGTCACCCTCATTAAGGACACCTGTCTTAACTAGTCACCTGTATAAAAGACACCTGTCCACAGAATCAATCAATCAAGCAGACTCCACACTCTACAACATGGGAAAGACCAAAGAGCTGTCCAAGGATGTCAGAAACAAAATTGTAGACCTGCACAAGGCTGGAATGGGCTACAAAACCATTAGCAAGAAGCTGGGAGAGAAGGTGACAACTGTTGGTGCGATTGTTCGAAAATGGAAGGAGCACAAAATGACCATCAATCGACCTCGCTCTGGGGCTCCACGCAAGATCTCACCTCGTGGGGTGTCAATGGTTCTGAGAAAGGTGAAAAGAATCCTAGAACTACACGGGAGGAGTTAGTTAATGACCTCAAATTAGCAGGGACCACAGTCACCAAGAAAACCATTGGAAACACATTACAACGTAATGGATTAAAATCCTGCAGGGCTCGCAAGGTCCCCTGCTCAAGAAGGCACATGTGCAGGCCCGTCTGAAGTTTGCCAATGAACACCTGAATGATTCAGAGAGTGACTGGGAGAAGGTGCTGTGGTCTGATAAGACCAAAATAGAGCTCTTTGGCATTAACTCAACTCGCTGTGTTTGGAGGAAGAAAATGCTGCCTATGACCCCAAAACACCATCCCCACCGCCAAGCATGGGGTGGAAACATTTTGCTTTGGGGTGTTTTTCTGCTAAGGGCACAGGACAACTTAATCGCATTAACGGGAAAATGGAGCCATGTATCGTGAAATCCTGAGCGACAATCTCCTTCCCTCTGCCAGGAAACTGAAAATGGGTCGTGGATGGGTGTTCCAGCACGACAATGACCCAAAACATACAGCAAAGGCAACAAAGGAGTGGCTCAAGAAGAAGCACATTAAGGTCATGGAGTGGCCTAGTCAGTCTCCGGACCTTAATCCAATAGAAAACCTATGGAGGGAGCTCAAGCTCAGAGTAGCACAGAGACCGCCTCAAACCTTAGGGATTTAGAGATGATCTGCAAAGAGGAGTGGACCAACATTCCTCCTAAAATGTGCGCAAACTTGGTCATCAATTACAAGAAGCGTTTGACCTCTGTGCTTGCAAACAAGGGTTTTCCACTAAGTATTAAGTCTTTTTTGTTAGAGGGTTCAAAACTTATTTCCCTCAATGAAATGCAAATCAATTTCTATCTTTTATTTAAAGTTATTTTTTAGATTTTTCTTTTGATGTGCAATCTGCCACTGTTGAAATAAACCTACCATTGAAATGATACTGTTCTGAGACTTTTCATTTCTTTGTCATTGGACAAACTTACAAAATCAGTGAGGGGTCAAATAATTATTTCCTCCACTGTATATATATAGATATATATATATATAGATATATATATATATATACATATATACATACAGTGGAACCTCGGTTCACGTACAACTCGGTTCACGACCAAAAAGATCGCCAAACTTTTGCCTTGGTTCACAACCACACACTCGGTATATGAACAAGCCAGGTTCCCTTGCCTGCCTGCAAGGCACACACATATATATACACACACACACACACCTGTAAGTCTAGTTCAGTTATATGCATGTGATTAGTATGGGTATTCTTGTTACTGCCATCAAGAACTAACTAATGGTGCCATTTGGTTCAAGTATGTCTAGTAGCAAGAAAATTTGGGTATGGATGGGACATTCTCTGTGCCTGGAAAATGCAATACAAGATATTCGTGTTAGGCAATTTTAAATTAAACAAGGCGGATGGGAATTTGTGAAGAATATTGCACAGTTACAGTATTTTTAAACTGAAGATCAAGCTGGTGGTGTTTAGCTTAGGAATTTAAAAGAAAACTGCATATTATCACATAACATAGTATCTTATAATACAAAGAGGAAAGGTGTTCATTTCACCCATAGCCATTGTTTTTTTCCCTCCCGTATTATGAATGCTGTGTAGGTTTTTTTTTTTCCCTTCTTGATATTGAAAAAAAGTGTTGTGGCAGAAGTTGCAGTTGTTTTAGCCTTCAAGTCATCACAAGCTGCCAGGTCAATAATGGCATGCTGACTTTCAATATTTACTATATACACTGTGTTTCACTCCAAATTATTGTATTTGTAATTTTTTTGTTAATCTGAATAAATTTAGGCTGATAAAGAAAGCACAATGTACACAGCAAACATCATGCAAAAGACTTGTACAGATAAACTATTTACCCGAGATTCTGCCTTTGTGTTTTCACAATATTTAGAACACCAAAAATAAATGTACCCATTTATAAATTAGGCTTAAAATAAACATCTAAAATCAATCTCAGTATCACAAATCCTACCACATTTTAAAATTAATTATGGACAAAAACAAGAAAAAAATACTTCCAATATAGTAGTGAGGGGTAAACAATGTTAAGCTTACCTTATGGGTTAAATTTAGATCTGGGTCCATTTTTATCATTTCCCAGCTACCATAGCCATACTCATAAATACCTATTAAAAGGTTTGAGTCATCTTCTTTGCCCCATTCAACATCAAAATGGGCTGCTTTTGAATGACAAGGGATTTTGTACCTGTAAATAAAGGTTTGCGTGGATTTGATTAAAAAAGTTTAACAAAATGTTCTAATAATTACCTTTTTAACATTCCTTATTGTACAGAGTCCAAGATACACAAATGATCCTAAAATGGCAACCAAAGTGTGTCAGCTTATTACACATGACTAAACCCCTTGCATGTGGATAGAATAGGTAACTCAGGGCCAAAAAACACTAAAAATATTAAAATGACTGAAAGGTTCTGCTGTAACTTTACATAAATTCTGGGCAAGGTGAAAGAAGATTAATTATTAACAAGACTAAGTTTACAATATAACACAAAAATAAAATTACAAATTAGTAATAATTGTGTTTCCAACAGATATTATTGCAATCTTCACCTTTTTCTATCTTCAGCATCTGCTGGAATGGATTTATGCAAAGGAGCCAATTCTTCTTCATGAGACATGACCAGTTTTGCATTGACCTGGACACCTGAAATTCGAAATGTGGGTCCCTTTACTTTACCTCTTCTGCCTCCTGCAGAATGGGATGGGGAGAAAGTTAATTGCAGTTCTTGTTGCTATCAATAAAATCCCACAGCTAATTAAACATTATTATTTAATAATCTTCAAAATGAATTTCCAAATGCCTATTTAAAAAAAAAAAATTTTTTTTTTAGCAAATCACCTAGTCAATGCGTATGAATTAACACATGCAATTAAAATATGTACACTGGTTTAAGTACTCTTTACAGGCAGAAAGTTACCAAGCTTAATTATTATACAAACAAAATCCAAAAAAATGAAACCTTGCATCAAATTATACCTTTCTACAACAAAAACTATCCCAATTCACTTTTACTAGAATAAATACACAGTACAAATATAAAACCTTTAGTAATCTCAAACACACACACACTAGCTATGATTGAAAATTATTTGTTAGCAGATCATTGAAAGTCGCATGAAAATTCACCTGTAGTAAGTGACACAAGCATCTTTAAATAGGCTAAATTTGGTATTTCTGAAGAATAAATGATTTCTCCATTGCTGCATACCTTTATTATCCCTGGAAAATTACACTGTAAAGTGAAGCTTTCATTACAAATTTAACTTAATCTGATTTAACTTAATTTAATCATTAACTTAAAACACAAGTACCAAACACTCCCTAGCAGTACTAATTATGTGTACATTTCTACATTATTTCTCTTACATTCAACTCAATGAATAACTAAACACAGTTTTCATTGAAACAAATAGCTTAATGGAGCGAAACACCTAATTAGTTTGTAAATTTCACATAATCAATTAGGAGCCAATAATTTAAATTAATGGACAATGTGCTGCACATTTTCTGGAGAGTGCGTCTGAACCTAATCCCAATCACTGCTGATGTGAATTTTTCATGTTTTTGCTCTGGTTTCCTCCAATACACTCAAAGCAATGTAGTTAAGGTTGACTGAGCATTCTACATCACTCCTGTATAAAATGTGTAGTGGCACAAATGTGCACTGAAATGGCTTGGTTTAATTCACATAGGATACATCCAACCTTTCAGAAGATCAAAAATTAGACTGCGGTGGTCCCTAAAGTCTGATTGATATTGGACATTTAGTTATAATGAAGTCAAAAACGGCCAGCTCAAAAAAAAAACCAGGGATGGGTACATAAACAAAATCACAAATGAATCACCAAAATTAAACAAAAAATATCAGATACAACTGTAATGCACAGAATGATTATCTCACTGAGTTTATTACCCCCAGTTCTCTCAGCACCTGATGAACTTTCTCTTAGAGCCTTTATACAGCCATTGTGCACTGTTTCAGCCAACCTCCTAAGATCATTTTCTGATTTATCGACAAGCTCAGCATCACGTGCAATGGCATCAAGTCTGTAAAGAGACAATAAAAACAAACAATAAAAGTAATCTCTTTTCAACAGAGTAAGTGATCTGTAGTAAATGCAAACAATCACACAATTAAAATAAAAAAACAGAAAAGAAAAAGACACCAACCTTTCAAGAGGCCCACCGAATTTTTTATAACTTTTAATGAACCTGAAATGAAAATAAAAGTTTTATCTTCTTGAATTGGATATTTTTAAGTGTGTCAACATAAGAACAGTGAAAAAATGATTATTAAAAATGCTTTATTTACAACTACATGTAAAACCAGGCACCCCCAGCATTCTAAAAGAAGAAATACACCAATTTCTTTCCACTGAAAACAACAGCTACAGAAAGAAAATAAGAATAGTTTAACAAATGATTGGTATTTGATGTTGTAGACTGGAAACAGATGGACGATTTGTTACTACTTCACTAGTTTTGGCTTTGATTCCTACTTAAATTTCTTGTAAATAACTGGAGATATTGGCTAGCATGATTGTTTGAAGAGACCATCTATTGTATGCCTAGGTGAAATCAAATACTTATTAATTCTGTTTGAAAAAAGCAACAAAAAAATGTATATTTAAGATTTCATATCCATTTTGCACAAAATGTTCCTGTATATTTTACAATTCAACAGGCTGTAGACTCACTTCATAAAAAAACAACCTACACATTACAATGGCTTTCTTGGAAAATGTACTGTAGTTTTCATACACAAAATACTTCAATAAACAGACAATCTAAATGGAAAAACATGACATGGAATTTATTATATAGAATATGAATAATGAAGGGTGGCACGGTGGCGCAGTGGGTAGCGCTGCTGCCTTGCAGTTAGGAGACCTGGGCTCGCTTCCCGGGTCCTCCCTGCGTGGAGTTTACGTGTGTCTGCGTGGGTTTTCTCCGGGCGCTCCGGTTTCCTCCCACAGTCCAAAGACATGCAGTTTAGGTGGATTCTAAATTGGCCCTAGTGTGTGCTTGGTGTGTGGGTGTGTTTGTGTATGTGTTTGTGTGTGTCCTGCGGTGGGTTGGTTCCTGCCTTGTGCCCTGTGTTGGCTAGGATTGGCTCCAGCAGACCCCCCCGTGACCCTGTGTTCGGATTCAGCAGGTTGGAAAATGGATGAATAATGAATGAAGGACAGAGTGAGAAATCAGCAGGAATAAGCAAAACATATTCAAACTTTACTTCTTGAAAATTATTTTATTGGCATATTATTACAAATTTTTCTTCCACGTTACATCAGCTGTACATGTCTAGGGGCTAATTCCAGCAAAACAACTAAAAAAGTACATTAAAATACAAAGCATATGGTACAAACTTTGCAGTGTGTTGTGCTTTGCCTGCAATGCACAATTAATTCCTAAAATAAATAAAAAGAATTTGGATGCAAGCATCAGTAGGCTTTGTGCCCTAGGAACCAAGTTACCCGAACTATTCTACTGTATAATTTATCAGTAATTTACTGCTCTGATACTGATCTTTCTGATCATAAAATACGTCATTACAAAAGCAAACAACAAGAATTCATAATTCATTTCAGAATTATGGTATTTGAGGGATCCTCTTCAGTGTCTCCCTCTCTTGCATGATTTGGCTCAAAAACTATTCAGCACACTCTCATCTCATAACAGGCTTGAGTTTCCAGTTTGGTATTTTTCTGTATAGCTATAATAGCTCTAGATCATCCTCACGAAACTGTGACATAGACACCCACATACACAGACAGACAGACATCATAGAGATATATCGTTTTCTGTATCAACGGACCCTAAAAAGTCGAGAACCAGAGATCGAAATTTTTGACAAATCTAAAAGTTGTCACTCCTTCCGCACAGCCGATAAGTAATGGAGGGTAAGGGCTAGTGGTGCAATGGATCAAAAAACTCACGGTTCAGATCGGACCACGGTTTTAAGTCACAGATCGGATCAATTTTCGGATCACCAAAAAAAAAAAAAAAGACAAATTTAACTCTCCATTTATTTAGTTAAGGATTTTTTGCCCATTAAAAAACATTCAACTCAAGACTCATTCCACTCAATTATATAAATACAAATTAAGGTGCAATATAGGGCATGATAACTATTGCTATTGATAACTAACTAAACCTTTAATGTGGACACAATAAAAAAACAACTTTAAATGCAATTTAAGGCATCATTGCTTCTTACTTTGAACATGGAGAGAGAAATAAAAACTAGCTTATGTCCACATCATCAAAAAAGAAGAAAGAAAGCAAAGCAGACCTGAGCTTATAATTTCAAATTTTTTTTCAAAAACATGAGTATGTCTACATTTTCTGGGGAAACTGTAGATCTCTTTGCTGTAACTATGTCCCCTGCTGTTGAGAACACCCTCTCGATAGGCACTGAAGTGCCAGTACAGGGCTTTGTGTCTCCCACTCTACTGTGATGCATTGAGCGGTCACGGTCACATAGCTTTCTGTTGCCCTGGAGGTCCACCCGTCTGTAGTTTTGACCACAGAAGATACCTGGGACAGTTCAGCCATAACTTTTGACTTTTGCTGCTCATACATACTTGGGACGATATTGTCACTGAAATGAGTGCAAGATGGAATATCATATCGTGGCTCAAGCACGTGTATCATATGTTTAAACCCTTTGTTTTGCACAACGGAATATGGCCTCATGTCTGCAGCAACAAACACCCCAATAGCTTTTGTAATAGCTTTAGCCCGGTCTGATTGGGCTGCAAAGGGCTGCTTAAATGCCGCGGATATCTTTGGTTGTTGCACAGCCATCGTCTTGGGTCCTGTCACATCAGGGTGGTGTCGTTTTAAATGAGTGGGCATGCCCCACGTGTTGCCAGTCTCATAGGGCTTTTATCCACCACCATTTTCCCATCAACATATTTAACAGGGAAGCCAAAATGCTCCCACACGAGACTTAAAATTATACTGGAGGTTTGTCGAGCTCCTCCGCTTGAAGTGCTACAGCTGGCCATGACCACACATATAAAGCGTCAAACCGGACAAAGATCGAGCAAAAATGTGCGAGAGAGGTTGAGTTAATGCGCGAGAGAAGTTTAATTGCAGTTCAGTGCGCGAGAGCTACCTAGTTAGCGCGAGAGAGGGTGCGACAGACGCGCACAATACAGTGGAATTTTTTTTTTCTCGGACAGGAATCGGTTCGGATCACGGATCAACAGTGATCTGTTGCATCACTAGTAAGGGCCCCAACTTAAATACAAACTCCAAAAAGAAATGTGTTTGGATGCAATATGCTGGGAGTGGGGTATTTTTTGATGAATGTTAAAGGCTAATCCCAAACTAAATTAAGATTTCAAAAAAAAGGGTGCAACAATTAAGCTCAGAGGAAAAGTCACATTATTTTTACTTTCATAAATTAACTGAAACTGTCTATCAATTCTATAAAAAGTGCTTGTGTCAAGTATCCCAGCAACCCGCTCAAGCTCTCTCGCTCTCCTACTCCGTGGCAAGCATAAGGCTTTGATTGTGCCTTTCATATCATATTTTTTCACTGTGTTTAAAAAGAGAGCAGCTTTCAGAAGAGCCCTTTGAGCTCATTCTATGACAGACTGGCACCAAGTTCAAGGTTGTATAAATTGGGCCAGGTGCTGCTGACCATTGACAGGAACAACTGTACCCCTTTAAACTTGATTTATGTAATGGACACTGCTGTAATAATTACAGATGATTTCAAGAACATTTCAACAAGAAGTTTTTTTATTTCCCAATCCATTTACTGGACTCGCCGAACTCCTACACAAAGTTGCAAGGGGCAAAAAGCCTATCCAAGCAATATCAAACACAAGGCAGGAGTCAACAACAGAGTCTGTGCCAAAATATTACTGCAAAAACCACAGAATGCAAAAATTAAAATCTTTAAGCAAATTTACAGCTGTGTTTCCATTTTGGTTCATTTGTGTTTTCAACAACGTTGTCAAAATATTTCAGCCATCAGTTAATTTTCTGAGCTTAAACTATGTCTTAAACTATGGGCCACAGACATCTGTGATTGGTCACCAACATGATTGTATAAAAAAAAAAATCACAAAAGTTCATCCAGTTTTTCATTCTGTGCAGAGTTAATATGCCTGCTGCTGTTTATCTAACTTTTTATTGGGAGATTATGTAAAACAATGCCATTGACGCATTACGAAGAGCTTTTTTTTCTGTGGCACAAAAATATAGTAACTGTTCCTCAACTTCCATCTCACAACCTATTAGATATTTATTCTAAGACTTATAGCAAAGATGTGTACAGGTGCTGGTCATAAAATTAGAATATCATGACAAAGTTGATTTATTTCAGTAATTCCATTCAAAAAGTGAAACTTGTATATTAGATTCATTCATTACAAACAGACTGATGTATTTCAAATGCTTATTTCTTTTAATTTTGATGATTACAACTGACAACTAATGAAAGTCCCAAATTCAGTATCTCGGAAAATTAGAATATCAATTAAGACCAATGCAAAAAAAGGATTTTTAGAAATGTTGGCCAACTGAAAGGTATGAACATGTACAGCACTCAATATTTAGTTGGGGCTCCTTTGGCCTGGATTACTGCAGCAATGCGGCGTGGCATGGAGTCGATCAGTCTGTGGCGCTGCTCAGGTGTTATGAGAGCCCATGTTGCTCTGATAGTGGCCTTCAGCTCTTCTGAATTGTTGGGTCTGGCGTATTGCATCTTCCTCTTCACAATACCCCTAAGGTCAGGCAAGTTTGCTGGCCAATCAAGAACAGGGATACCATGGTCCTTAAACCAGGTACTGGTAGCTTTGGCACTGTGTGCAGGTGCCAGGTCCTGTTGGAAAATAAAATCTGCATCTCCATAAAGTTCGTCAGCAGCAGGAAGCATGAAGTGCTCTAAAACTTCCTGGTAGACTGCTGCGTTGACCTTGGACCTCAGAAAACACAATGGACCAACACCAGCAGATGACATGGCACCCCAAACCATCAATGACTGTGGAAACTTTACACTGGACCTCAAGCAACGTGGATTCTGTGCCTCTCCTCTCTTCCTCCAGACTCTGGGTCCTTGATTTTCAAAAGAAATTCAAAATTTACTTTCATCAGAGAACATAACTCAGCAGCAATCCAGTCCTTTTTGTCTTTAGTCCAGGCGAGACGCTTCTGACGCTGTCTCTTGTTCAAGAATAGTTTGACACAAGGAATGAGACAGCTGAAACCCATGTCTTGCATACGTCTGTGCGTGGTGATTCTTAAAGCACGGACTCCAGCTGCAGTCCACTCTTTGTGAATCTTCCCCACAGTTTTGAATGGGTTTTGTTTCACAATTCTCTCCAGGATGTGGCTATCCCTATTGCTTGTACACTTTTTTTCTACCACATCTTGTCCTTACCTTCGCCTCTCTATTAATGTGCTTGGACACAGAGCTCTGTGAACAGCCAGCCTCTTTAGCAATGACCTTGTGCAACGTGTCAAAGGTCGTCTTTTGGACAACTGTCAAGTCAGCAGTCTTCCCCATGATTGTGTAGCCTACAGAACTAGACTGAGAGACCATTTAAAGGCTTTTGCAGGTGTTTTGAGTTAATTAGCTGATTAGAGTGTGGCACCAGGTGTCTTCAATATTGAACCTTTTCACAATATTCTAATTTTCCGAGATACTGAATTTGGTACTTTCATTAGTTGTCAGTTATAATCATCAAAATTAAAAGAAAACATTTGAAATACATAAGTCTGTGTGTAATGAATGAATCTAAATATACAAGTTTCACTTTTTGAATGGAATTACTAAAATAAATCAACTTTGTCATGATATTCTAATTTTATGACCAGCACCTGTATAAGAAAGGGCCAGAAAGGAGAAACTGAGAGGTGAACTGTGGTGCTAGATTGACAGAGAAGAAAAACATGTCCTGAAGACTGTTAAATTTAACTGTAATCAGCACATGTGACAAGGTGAAAATTCACAACAGTGCCTTGAAGAATTTCTCTCTATTTCTATGGTGTGAACACAGAGTCAGGGTTTTGAAAGCACATAAAGCATACGGGAATCAATTTTTCACTACAAAACAGTCTGCGTTGAGGGGCACATGCCCAGTGCAAGTGAATATTTGTGTTGTGTGTATAGAAATTAAAGAATTTCATGATACTAGAGTTTGCAGTTTACATCATCTATGTTGCCCTGGATTTGAAACAGGAAACAATCTTTAAACTGCAGATGTTAAAATCCTGAAATTCACACATCGGCAGTAAGTACACAGGTGATAATTAGTAGTCACTTACAAAAATGACCAATGAAAACTACACCTTCCACAGTCATATTCAACAAAAATGGAAGATTTATCTAAAATTGAAGGGTGTGGATTAGTATTAAAAGAAAAAGACTTAAGCACCTTCTTATTTCAGCATCACTGAAACCTTTAATGTTTTCCCGAGGAATTGTACGAGGCCTTCCTCTTTTCTTTGGATGTTTTCTGCCTGAAACAGAGTCACTATCAGACCCAGAGTACCTCCTGTTTCTGCTACGACGTCCTTCGTTTCCATTAAAACTTATCTGTTAAAAACAAAAACAGAGTGTTAAATTGCTTCCCTAAACTTAAATGACTGAACCTCCAAGACAACTTAGGACTTCTTTCACGTAATACACTGCTATGAATATCTATCAGAACATTTTAAATACCACTATTATTTTCAAACCAAAGTGATCCAGTTCAGGGTTACAGGGTCCTGAGCATTCAAAATAAATTCTAATTTATTTTGAATATATCTACAGCTTTTGGATACTCAAAAGTTAATAGCTGGCACATATGCTTCATAGGTCTTCCAGAAGATTACTTATACAAGTAAACATGGATTTTTAAGAAAGCAAGTCTCTGCCTTAAACAGATTATTTACCAAGTCCTGGTTAGGTGTGTGCATGTAAACACATTCATTGTAAATGGCTATACTGTATAATGATTGACAAACTGGTAGCTGTCCAGCAGAGCAAAATGCAATGCATAAGTTAGCTATTAGTGTGCCCATTTTGTCGGTTTTAATGCCATAAGTCATGCAAAGCCATATTTTCGGCAGCGATTCTGTCAGTCACCTAATGGTCAACTCCCTTTGCTTATCGTTAACACTAGAATTACCAGAGCTTACGAAAAAACTCGTAATTCCGTCCCACCTTAAACTGCTTCTTAAATCCCTTCACACCTCTCCGCCAGCGCCCTTTGTCTTCTAAATGTGCTGATAAAGAGAAGCTAGGAGCAGCCGGCTATTCCATTCCCCCACCAAATTAGAACGTGCACAAACTTCTCTCAGCTCATGCCTTGATTGAGTATCTGGGAGTGAAGTGGAGTTTTAGAGTGGAAATAATAGATCGTTATTTGGAACACACGCATTTCATGTCTGTTCCGTTTCTACAGTAATCTGTGTCAACACATTGTTAAAACAGAAACTTTCTTTATATTCTAGTAGTAGATGACAAAATGTAGGCATAAACTATATAATGTATGAAGCCTGAAGTCCAAATAGCAAAGAAAAATTTTCATAAAAGGTTCAAATATAACACAACAATTGCGCTTTTATTCAAAAATATAACTGCAGAAACAAAAAGCCGCTTTAACATGCGACATTGACAGCAGTCTATTATAATTGCCTCCGTGGTGTAATAGAATCAGTTCTTACCTTGGAATGAAAAGGTCGCGAGTTCGATCCTGCACCCCTCCATTTTGAGAAGTAAACTGCTCTTAGTCTTACTATTTTAGAATAAAAGTATACATTTGATTTCAGTCTGTAACAGCCGGTGCAATTTATGATCCTTGTAAAGGTTAGCTTTTTTTGTTAATTCACTTTTCATTCTCTCAGTCGCGTTCAGAATCAATCCATACAACTCCATCTGAAACGGCTGTTTTCACTAAAGACTCGCTATAGCTCTGCGTTGTACCACGATGCATACTAACGCCCCCCCTCGCAACCTCCTCCCAACCGGGTTCTGACACACAAACGCTGGCGAAGTATGCATCGTGGTACACTGCAGAGCTATAGCGCGTCTTTAGTGAAAACAGCCGTGTCAGATGGGGTTGCATGGATTGATTCTGAACGCGACTATCTGCGATACTCCATCTGGACCTGCTATATGCTATATGCTACACCGATCCCTCTCCCACCTGGACAGAGGCAGTGGTGTTGGAAGAATTATGTTTTTGGACTTCTCTAGCGCCTTCAACACCATCCAACCTCTGCTCCTTAGGGACAAGCTGACTGAGATGGGAGTAGACTCACACCTGGTGGCATGGATCGTGGACTATCTTACCGACAGACCTCAGTATGTGCGTCTTGGGAACTGCAGGTCTGACATTGTGGTCAGCAACACAGGAGCACCGCAGGGGACGGTACTTTCTCCGGTCCTGTTCAACCTATATACATCAGAATTCCAATACGATTCTGAGTCCTGCCACGTGCAAAAGTTCACTGATGACACTGCTATTGTGGGCTATATCAGGAGTGGGCAAGAGGAGGAGTACAGGAAGCTAATCAAAGACTTTGTTAAATGATGTAACTCAAACCACTTACACCTGAACACAAGCAAGACCAAGGAACTGTTGGTGGATTTTAGGAGGCCCAGGCCCCTCATGGACCCCATGATCATCAGAGGAGACTGTGTGCAGAGGGTACAGACCTATAAATACCTGGGAGTGCAGCTGGATGGCAAATTGGACTGGACTGCCAATACTGATGCTCTGTATAAGAAAGGTCAGAGCCGACTATACTTTCTTAGAAAGTTGGCGTCCTTCAACATCTGCAATAAGATGCTGCAGATGTTCTACCAGGCGGTTGTGGCGAGTGCCCTCTTCTATGCGGTGGTGTGCTGGGGAGGCAGCATAAAGAAGGACGCCTCACGCCTGGACAAACTTGTTAAGAAGGCAGGCTCTATTGTAGGAATGAAGCTGGACAGTCTAACATCTGCAGCAGAGCGACGGGCACTAAGCAAACTCCTGTCAATCATGAAGAATCCACTGCATCCACTTAACAGTGTCATCTCCAGGCAGAGGAGCAGCTTCAGTGACAGACTTTTGTCACAGTCTTGCTCCACTGACAGACTGAGGAGATCGTTTCTCCCCTACATTATGCAACTCTTCAATTCCACCCGGGGGAGTAAATGCTAACATTATTCAAAGTTATTGCCTGTTTTTACATGCATTTTTATTACTCTTTAATTTAATATTGTTTTTTTGGTTTTTTTGTATCAGTATACTGCTGCTGGATTATGTGAATTTCTCCTTGGAATTAATAAAGTATCTATCTATTTAGAATCCTTAGATTTATATTTGATATCACTTTCATGATGAAATGCATTAAAGTATGTATGTTACATTTTACAGATAAATTGTTAATTTCGTTTAAATAATGAATACTGTTAATAATTACACACATAGGGGTGACACGGTGGCTGAGCGGTAGCACTGCTGTCTCGCAGGGAGTCGCATCACTGGAGTTCCCTGCCTGGAGTTTGTATGTTTTCCTTCTGGGTTTCCACAGTGTGCTCCGGTTTCCTTCCAAAGATAAGCAGATTTGGTGACACTAAAATGACGCTAGTGTGTATGTGAGTGCTTGTATTCATCTTGCGATGAGCTGATGCCTGTTCAGGAATTGTTTCAGCCTTGTGCACAATGCTCGCTGGAATGGAAAAATCCCTGGATTGATGGATTTAATTATTAAACATCCTTTTAAGAGATACTGCGGTAAGGTGTCATCGGAATTTAATGGGGGTTCCCGGCAATTCACAACACAGCAAAGCCAAACCAGTTCCCGCTGTGATAATATCTCGCACTGCCACCTAGTGGATTCCTCCAGATTTCCATAAAGTACACATACAAGTATAAACAGTAAAACGCTTCCGTAGCAGGAGCGTCCGCTGCAGCATGCGTCGCATCGCGTTAAGTATAAACCCGGCCTTATTGTTGACAAATGTGATTAGCCACTGTATGAAGGACAGTACCCAACACTGGCACACATTCACCCAGAAACAATTTACAGTCACTAATCAACATAATTTGCACAACTCTGAGATGGGTTAATTCTACTGCCTAACTTTACATCCCCTATGTCTAATATTTACTTGCATATGTACTCTCCGTGTAAAGTTTGCATGTTTTCTTAGTGGGGTTTCTTCCATTTCCTCTCCCATCCAAAAGACTTGTCAACCAACCAGACTGGAGACATTAAACCGGCTTTTGGTGAATATGTGTTGCTGCACCCCAAACTGAATTATATTATGCAATTTAATAAAACAAAGTACACTTCTAGCTGCTTCACTGAAAACACTGACAAGACAAGGTGACTTTGCATGAAGGTACAATTTACAAACTGGACCCAGTGTTGGCTGGGATTGGCTCCAGCAGACCCCTGTGACCCTGTGTTCGGATTCAGCGGGTTGGAAAATGGATGGATGGATGGACATGTAGCAACTATATATGAGGTCACTGACATATCAAACATAACAGGGGCAAAAACATATAGGCTTCAATATAGGTACCAGCCCAACAGCAGCAAAAGTATTATTAATAATAATCTTCAAACTAGAGTAGCACAGGAGATACAGACATGTCAAAATAACAGTAAATGATTAACATGTCAACCCTAGCCTTTTACCATATTACTAAAGGCTAAAGAAATTCAAAGTATAAGCATCTCTCAAATGGGCTTAAATTCTTAAATTTAAGCATCTCCACATGTATTTGTTACAGTTGTTAGAGAAATGTTATAGCTATGAGGTACCCATGATAATTGGTATGTCACTTTGCAACTCACTGAAGGACTCATTAATGTAAAATGATCAGTAAGCCAAAAAAAGTTACTGTTCTTTAAGATTACTGGGATATTAGCTAAATGGGATGTCATATTAACCAACTTACAGTCAACTGGGTCTGTCAGACTTGCTGACTATTGTTGCTGATCTTGTCGCCATGTCAATTTAAACAACTGAAAAAAAATTGGGCACGTCACATTTAGTGACGGTGTGCTGGCCTTCCAGCAGTGGTGCTCATTCTTTTTTTTGACAACTAGTAATGTGCAGCCTGCTACAACCGGCACTGTATAAAGGCTTAAAAACTACACCAAGTTCAGCAGCAGTCTCTGCCCTTTTTTCTTTATCCCTTCTGTCATGTATAAAAACCACATCAGACAGACAAGCATCTTTTTTAATTGTAAGGTTTCAATCACCCACATTCCTTATTCATTGTCATTGCATTATATGCACTGTACTCTCAGATTAGCATTCACTGAATGTTAGCGCTCATGCATACAGAGGCCAACCCTACCAAAAAAAAAACAATCAAACCCATTTGATTTTGTTGGAGCAAGTCATGGACTAATTAGAAGTTAAGTCGCCACGCATTTCAGGGGAACAGGCAGCAGGCTGCCGACTGCCTCCAACATGCCAAGATTATGTAAATGAAGGCTAAAACTGAAAACAGATGGAAAAAGTCATTATGTGGCATAGTCTTAAGACAAACCTGTTTGGCACACTTCCTCATCCTAGGCAGTAAATATATTTCTTCTAGTTCCTTCTGTCTTTCTTCTTCTTCTTGCCGTCGTCTTTGTTCCTCAGGAATAATATCTTCCCAGCTCTTCACATTTTTGTCACTATCAAGACTTATTTCTTCATCTTCCATGGTTGAAAAGTTTGCAACCTAAATGGCAAAAGAAAAAATGGAAACGGTAAAAGGATTACAATATTGTAAAACAGTCTAAAATAAAGAAAACATGAATGAGTTTTCACTAAATCTTTATGTGTTAGTTGGAAGAAGATTAAGTCAAAACATGCAAATCATTCTGTAAAACAAAACAAAGTTAAAAAGGTAACTCAGACCTTACCGATACCCAAAACATTATATTTTAGAATTACTGCAGTGTATTTTCAACACAGTTTGGAAATAATCTTTCAATTTTTTAAGACAAGAAATGTTAATTATTTTAGAATGCAAATTAGCTTAAAAATCACAGAAGTAGAAATATCTGTTTTAAACATTTTATTTCTTCGCCATCCTTTAGGAGGACTTTTCCAAACTGTGACATAAAAAACAAATGTTGCTCATATACATTTTTAAACTGATTTTGAGCAGTTTAAAGTCTTTTTTCTTGAGATTGTGGTCCACAGCTCATGTCAAAAAGGCCACTTTTTAAAAATAATTGCCACACTTGCAGCTTAGAGAAGGGACATAGTATGTGAGGCCGAAGTGGTTCCCGCGTGATTCGGACAGTCCTCAATTAAGGGCACAGGTGAGGAGCCGTCCGCATCCATAATTGGCGCCGGGAGCTACTAATTGCCACACCTGATCCACGTCCCCGTAATAAACAGAAGTGTGAGGCGGCTAGGAGAAAGAAAAAACGGACGAAGGAGAGAAGGCAGAAAGCAGGGAGGAGGAAGCCGGTGCATAAATGAGAGAAGGTGCTCAAAGTAGAGAACATCTGCAGCTGAACAGTGAGCCTGGGTGTTTGGCCGGTACGCCGAGAGCAGGCAGTAGTGGTCGCTCCCGTTGAGCATTATTGAGGAGCAGGAGTGACCGGAAAGAGAATGGCTCACCGCATAAGGCCGGGAAGGCAGCAGGAGTTGAGACTTGGGATGTGAAAGCTCCAGTGTGAGTGCCCTGGTCACTGGGGAGCCCAAGTCGCAGTCAGGCAAAGCCCACCAGAGCCAGGGATCGGCAAGGCGAACAGACCAGCAGTAGAAGGTAGAAAGAAGGTCAGCTGCAGGTAAGGTGGCTCCCCTAGTGCATAGCCTTAACAGGAGAAGCAGGGGAGTCACCAGTAAAAGGTGGCACCAGGCTTTGTTTTAAAAGACTGCTTCCAGCCATTGTTTTAACCTCATTGTTTTTAAAAGGGTTTTTTTTTCTTTTGGATTTTAACCTCCACAATTCACAGCTTTTTATTGGATTTACTTTGAAGCACTGCACTATTTATTTGAACACTGTTTTGTTATTGCTGTTTTTAATAAAAGCACTTTGCACTTTTTGCACCATCCCTTTGCTTCATTGTTGTGCCTCATTGCCTAGCTCATCGGTAACATTACCGTTGGTGTCAGGTTTGAGAGCTCCCAGAAGCAAGATGGGCGCATGGAGCAAACCTGCATCATCACAGAGATATGCTATTAGGATTCACAAAGAGAAGATAACTATCAAAATATACAGTGCATCCGGAAAGTATTTACAGCGCATCACTTTTTCCACATTTTGTTATGTTGATGCCTTATTCCAAAATGGATTAAATTCATTTTTTTTCCTCAGAATTCTACACACAACACCCCATAATAACAACATGAAAAAAGTTTACTTGAGATTTCTGCAAATTTATTAAAAATAAAAAAATTGAGAAAGCACATGTACATAAGTATTCACAGACTTTGCTCAATACTTTGTCGATGCACCTTTGGCAGCAATTACAGCCTCAAGTCTTTTTGAATATGATGCCACAAGCTTGGCACACCTATCCTTGGCCAGTTTCGCCCATTCCTCTTTGCAGCACCTCTCAAGCTCCATCAGGTTGTATGGGAAGCGTCGGTGCACAGCCATTTTAAGATCTCTCCAGAGATGTTCAATCGATTCAAGTCTGGGCTTTGGCTGGGCCACTCAAGGACATTCACAGAGTTGTCCTGAAGCCACTCCTTTGATATATTGGCTGAAGTTATTCTGTACGGAGGAATGGGCTAAAATTCCTCTAAGCCGGTGTGCAGGAATGATCAAAAGTTACTGGAAACGTTTAGCTGCAGTTATTGCTGCAAAGGGGAGTCACACCAGATACTGAAAGCAAAGGTTCATACACTTTTGCCACTCACAAATATGTAATATTCGATCATTTTCCTCAATAAATAAATGACAATGTATAATATTTTTGTCTCATTTGTTTAACTGGTTTCTCTTTATCTACTTTTAGGACTTGAGTGAAAATCTGAATATGTTGAAGGTCATATTTATGAAGAATTATAGAAAATTCTAAAGGGTTCACAAACTTTCAAGCACAACTGTATGTAGTAGATCCATCAGCATCTGGCTGAATTATTACCCCACCCAAGTTCCCTTTCACAGAGGGTCATTCTTCTTGGTGATTTCAAGATCCATATCGATATTACTACATGTAAGCGGAGAAATTAATTCCTATCCTTACTGGACTATTTTCACTTTATGCAGCATGATGATTTTCTTACTCATTCTGGGGGTCGTATACTGGACTTGATCTGCACATCTGGCTTATCTGTTGGGAATACTTATAGCAGTGATTTGGAACTCTCTGATCATAAAGCAGTACTTCTCACGGTGTCACTATCCCTCCTTTTACCTGTAAACATCAAGTATCATTCAGAAACCTTAAAAATATCTGTCCTATCCTTGCTAATTCAGTTTCTGATCTGATTTTCTGTCTACACCTATTCCATCAACACTAGATAGCCTTGTTGACTACTATAACACAGCTGTTCTTTCAGCATTAGATAAAACAGCTCCTTTAAAGCATAAGGTTTCCATTAAGCACTCAGCTCCATGGTACAATTCAGAGTTACAGTCTAAGAAAGCAGCTGTCCGATGCCTTGGGAGAATGTCACATAAGACTGGCCTCAGTGTGCATATCCAGGCTTTCTCTACCCATCAAAGAGCTTATAGGGATGCACTAACAGCAGTCAAAAGTACACAATATGACAGAGTAATAGAAAGTGGCCATGATAACCCAAGGGGTTCTCTGTAGTTAATAAACTACTTTAACCTGCATCTGGCCCAATCACCTCCTCTACAGAAGTCTGTGAAAAATTCCACTACTTTTTCCGCAATAAAACTAAAGATCCAAATAATTCAACTAACATAAATCCATCATCTATTTATATCTTTTCCTGTCTTCCCACTCCATCCATCCATGACCTGCTTTAGAAGATGAGGCCCACTACCTGTATACTGGACCACATCCCCACCACAATTCTTAAATCCTACCTTCATGCCATTATCCACACTGTTACAACAATAATGAATACATCCCTTGACAATGGATTTGTGCCAGCCACTTTTAAAGTCACTTCTGTAACCTCACTGTTAAAAGTGTCTGGTCTTGATGTTAACAATCTTAACAATTTTTGGCCAATTTCTCACCTTTTCTGTCAGAAGTTCTTCAGCATGTCACAGCCTCCCAACTCACCAATTACATAACTTCTAATAATTTGATGGAACCCTTTCAGTCTGGCTTTGAAACTGCTCTGCTTTGGATAACTAATGATTTGCTAATGACAACACACTCTGGACAAACCATCATATTAATTTTGTTAGATCTTAGTGCAACATTTGAAACTGTCAGACATGACATTCTACTGTCCAGAATAGAGAACATGCTGGGTATCACTGGGTGTCAGTGTTTTAAGTCCTATTTTTAAGTCCTATCTGACTGACAGGCAAGAGTTTGTTAGTCTTGGCAACAGCAGATCTAGCTCAGTGCCGGTCACACAAGGGATTCCTCAGGGCTCCATCCTCAGCCCTTTGCTCTTCTGTATCTATATGCTTCCCCTTGGCCATATCATTCATAGCTATGGACTGGGTTATTTTTATGCAGATGATACTCAACTCTTATTTCAATGTTAAAAGTAAAACTTCATCAGGGCTTTCTCAGCTCACAAATTGCCTCAGTGAAATTAATACCTGGATGGAGCAGAACTCTTTAAAATTAAACTGCAACAAAACTGAACTCCAGCAAATTGGAACTAAAGCACAACTTAAGAAAATGAGCTCCTTTCCAGTCACTCTTGACAGTGATCTCATCAGACCTTTTTCTAATACATGGAATTTTGGTGTCATTTTTGATTCTTCCCTTTACTCCACCCACATAAACCACATTAAGAAACTTTTATTACTTTCATCTCTGAAACATATCCCATGTTGGCTCATTCCTCTAATTTCCTAACGCTGAGAAATTTGTCAATTTTTTATCACACCCCACATCGATTATTGTAACTCTCTTTTGACAGGTGCCACTTCAAATCTTATATCATAGCTCTAGTTGATTCAAACATCTGCTGCAAAAGTCCTAAAATAGAGTAGCAACAGGAAGCACATAACACCCATCTTGCTTTGTCTCCACTCGCTCCCTGTGTCTTACAGAATTGAATATAAAATTCTATTATTAACCTACAAAGCTTTAAATGGATGCGCACCAGACTACTTCAGTGTCCTTTTCCATCACTATGGTCCTGTTCACCCACTAAGGTCCTCTGATTCTGGCAATCTTGTTGTGCCCCATACTAACCTGCACTCTATGGGTGACATGGCCTTTAGCTGTATAGCATCCAAACTTTGGAATGACCTCCCTAAATTAGATTGGCACAGTCCATTCTTTACAACTTAAAACTCATCTCTAAAAGAGGGGGTTTAACTTAACCTGCCATTCTGCCTCCTCATTCAGTCTTCCTCTCTGTCCAGATACTCTGCATAATTTTTGTGTGTTATAGCGCAAAGGGTGTTATTTGCTAGGCTTTCTTTTTGTATTGAATTTAGTATTTTACCCAGTTTAATGGTCTCATATGCTATTTAATGCCTTTGTATATCCTGTATCTATGTTTTAATGTTTGATTCAGGAAACATCTGTATCCAATGTTACATATACCTATTGTTGAATATGAATAATATAAATAATGTTGCATCAGTGCCACAATGTTTTCCGAAATGTACTATACAGGTCATAAAATGAGTTATTCCAAATATCATATATACCTATGTCTCTGTTTTTTGTCAGTGCAGCTTTGACATCATGGACCATAAGGTGCATACTAATTCAGTGTGAGCAGAAACACTCAGTAAAACTGAACAAAAAAAAATTCAATTGACGGTGTGATGCAAAGAAGGCAGATTCGCCAGCGTTTGTGTGTCAACTTTTATCCCTCTAGATCAGAGAATATCTAGTTGCATTGTTTCAAAACACCACTCACATCTACAGTTATGCCCAGTTTCAGATAAAAAGTAACCGCATCAGATCTGGGATGGGGGATGGGTGTTGTATCGTGATCGTGACAGAGAGTAAAAGTGGGGAAAAAAAACCGCAAATTATTACAAGTACTATAAATTTATTTGTCCATTCTGAGGCAGTGGGGGGGGGGAACAGTATAGCAGGCTGCTTGCAGCTTATTGACACATTTAGAAGACAAAAGACGATGACAGAGAGGTTTGACGTGATTTAAGGTGGGCCAGATTTACAAGGTTTTTCGTTGGCTCTGGTAATTCTACCGTTACATGCACAGACTACAGGAACTGGGGGTGGGTGTTTTAGGAAGAAGCTCTGTGGGTGTAGCCCAGAGACCAGATTTCACCACCATTCACTCTTTAACTAGTTGACTCTAGATGTGTATTCTCGTTTGAGAATAACATCTGGTCCTGTAAGACTATTTTATGATTAATATATTTTGATATGCATAAAACATCCAGTCTCCTCATCCCTATTGAGTTTTGGATGTATATCCTTGTTGGTAATAAGCAACACAGTGAAATGAGGTAATCAAATTTGGGTTTGGGCTCTATGCTCACTCCAAACGTTCTATATCTTGCATACTTGTGTGTGTGTGAGTTGTGAATGACGTATTATAGGGATAAGGTCATGCTACAGCATAATTACATAAACAGGAATATCTTAAACTAAAAATACTATTTTAAAGTTCATGTTACATGTGTATGACTAAAGATTAAAACATACTAATCAACTATAAAATCTGACGAAAAGAATAAGCAAAAAAAAAATCAATGCACGAAAGAACCAAAACATATGCAAATTCAAATTTACAAGGCAAAAATTAAATTTAGCTTTTTGTTAACTATGTTTTCAAAATGTCCAACAGTCTCACATGTTAGACTGAGAAAAACCAAGAAATGTATTTCCTTTATTCTTGCTATGCCTCACCCACCTTGATGTGCTGTGGTGTGAAAAAGAGAGATAAATTCCTCTCAAACTATGGCTCATACATGAGTCAGAAAACCAAAATATCTGACTCCAATAGTGATGCATGCTAATATTAAACATGTGAAAAAGAGCAAGACAAATTCTTAGCATGGACTCGTTTCAACTCACCCTCTGTACCATGTGAAGGTGAGAGATGCATGTCTCCTGTACTATTTTCCCTGAAGGATGCATCTTCTTCTGCTTAGATCTTGACTGTCTACCTACATTTTCTGAAACATTGGTCTGTTCTAACTCTATAAACTTTGCATTTAAATCTATTGATGTGCATTTGTATTTGAAGCCAAATACAGAAGATATACATATGGAATTAATCTGAATAGGTAAAATCATGTTTAATGTATTTGTGAGGTAATGTAAGGGGCTATACAGGGACATTTAACTATATATGATTTTTCACTATATTTAATGCTTAAAAACACTTGCATATGATAATGTTACACAGTATAATTGCATTAAAAGCCTTACTATAATATCTACAGAAGCCAGTTTTGATTCTACAATAAGTAAATGTGCCTAAAAGGCATAAATAAAAATACTGTCTCAATTTGAGAATGGAAATAGAGAAATCATGGAAAATTTAATTGAGATGCTTCTACCTTAAACTGTGATAACAGTTCTTCTCCAACAGTGGAAGGACCAGGATCATTCTCTCTGGTTTCAGCTCGTTTAAGAATTTCATCAATGTCCATTTCCTGAAAATTAAAAATTGTACTTAAATTCTGAGTCAAGAAGTGGAATAAGAATGTATACATTTTATACAACACAATTTACAAACCTGTGGCTCCTGTTCTTCACCTTCTTGCTCTTTAAAAAGTTCCTCAGCACCAAATTTCAAAATTGCAGAAAGTTCTTCCTTATTGAAAGGAGTAGAGCTTTAAGAATAAAAATCAAACAAACACAGCAATTATGTGGTGAATTTTATTAATCCAAGACTCTGACCCAAATACTGGAAAATACTGAGTTCTACCTTTCACTTACAAAGTGACAAACTTGGGGGGACACTTACATTCATTAAAGGTTTAAAATATTAATCACCTTGAAGGAGCAGACCCTGTGTGAAGTACAGTTTTCCCAGTTGTATCCATTCTTTGAATCACAAGATGATCCAGTACCATCTTTTTCTTTGCCCGCTCAATGATCTCTTCTTCTACTGACCCCTTTGTTACAAGTCGATAAATATTAACCTATAATTCAAACACAAAATATAAAAATATAAAGGAAAAAAGTTTAATCAGATAGGTTGACCTTTATTTGTCCAAAGGGGGAAATTTGGCTTTTTACAGAGGCTCATTCAATAAATAAATAGGTAAATAAGTAGGTACATAATTAAATATACACACACACTTTGGTCTGAGCACAAACCAGAACAACTATAAAGCATTAAAATTCAAATGAAAACTTCAGACTTGGCTGTCATAGTCACAATGAGGCATTATGTAGACGTACTGCTGTTGGCATAAAGGAGCCCAAGTTGTGTTTCTTGACACACTTCTGCTGAATCCTAAAATTGAGCTTTCCCTTTTGATTAGCTTGTTGATTTGGTGGGCCTCTTTTAAAGTGATGTTACCAGCCCAGCACACCACAGTGCAGAAAAATCACACTGGCCATCACAGAGTTATAGAAAATATGAATGATGTCACTTAAAGAAACACAGGCTCCTAAGGAAAAAGAGTTAGCTGTGCCCTTTCCTATGAAGTTCCTCTTTGTTTCAAGAACAGTCCAAATCTGTCATTATTATGGACCCCCCCCAAGTACTTGTAGAGTGAACCACCTCTATATTCACTTTCTTAGATCACTTAACATTCAAAAGGCTCAAGAATTGAAAATGGTGTACAGGTCGAGAATCATTCTCTTTGAGAAATGTATTTGTCAGTTTAAATTATCATGCAGCGCACTGAAGATCAAAATGAGTTATTTAATGTAATAAATGTTTAAAGTTACAAACATAAGGGGAAAGGGCAGCATGCAGTTTGTTTAAGTATTCATTCCTAGATTTTAAAATTTTGTAAAATCACGTTTTAAGCATGTATCATCTTGGCACATTAATTTCAGATTGTTCACGTTAACTATATGACACTTGTGCAACACACTCTTCATATAGTGCTGCAGATTTTCAAACAGGACAAGATCAATACTTTGTCTCAGATACTGTAGAACATTCCCCATTTTGTCTTAGAGCCATTTCAAGGTTACCTTGGCCATGCTTTTACCCTGCTAAAAAATAATGTTCGCCCGAGCTTCTGTTTTGTTTTTTTTTTTTTATAAAAACACTGAACATGCTCTCATTTAGTATTTGCTTCTATTTTCCATTCTTCTTTCATTTTTAAACATATCCACAGTCATTTCAGATTAAAGGGAAGCAACACAAAATAATATTAGTACCAATGTCACATTTAACTGTATATTTTGTAATTTAATTTTTTATTTTTTAGGTGTGGACACGTATCACTTTCATGTGACCACAAAACATTTATCACATTGTAACTGGATTACCCCCATGCTTCCCAGGCAACTTGAGACATGCTTTCACATAGTGGTTTTAAATTAATGGAATTATTTTATGTCAGCATCCCATACAGACCAGTACTTTGCATATCTCTTAACCAGGCAGACAGGTGCACACGTATAACATTTTTGACTACTTGAACCAACAGTTTCCAGTGGCACATGCAAACACTTGGACATTGCTTTGAACTCTTAACCTAGTATATGCCATATTTCATTTCTAACCTGTTTAGAAGGCTCTTAAGTCTTTATTTCTACAGCAATTCTTAAGATTCAAATGATTCATTAGCCACCTTTTATTAATGAAGAATATCTGGTAATTAATTTAGTGAAGGTGGAGAATTCTAAGTTAACTGTATCTTCATTAGGCAATTTGTTTTTCACCTGTATGAATTTAGAATTTTTCATCACATAATAACTGAATAGTTATGCAATTAACTAAAAGTTTTTTTGATAGTGCCTGCCACTAAAATACCAGTTTTGGCTTTTTTGAACCTAGTGCTGCAAACTTCAGTAGAATACTGTACCAAATGAACAAAACTGCAACATGGTCATTTACTATATTTACTTCTTCTCCATGCATACCAGTAATGAATTTACTTTTTAGTTAAATAGTCACTTGTCTGCGGTGGGCTGGCGCCCTGCCCGGGGTTTATTTCCTGCCTTGTGCCCTGTGTTGGCTGGGATTGGCTCCAGCAGACCCCCATGACCCTGTAGTTAGGATATAGCAGGTTGGATAATGGATGGATGGATGGTTACTTGTATAAACATGGGGGTTATCTGACTCCTGACTGGAAAAATAAGCATGTATTAACTGTTTTAGTTTGAAACCTGAATCTACTATCAGTGTTATATGGGTGAAAGCAAGCCACAGTTCTCCTTTATGGAAGAAAGCTCAGAGAAGATATTGTGATATGCAAAATTGTACACTTGTATGTTAACACAAACAAACACATGCCTGTTTTTTCTGTCCAATTCTATGTGCTCTAGCTTGTGCTTGCAAATCATTCTGAGGATTCCAGTCAGAATCAAAAATAACAACAGTATCTGCTGAAGCTAAATTTATACCAAGGCCACCAGCTCTTGTAGATAGTAGGAAGCAGAAATCCTAAAGATAAAAGAAAAAAGATAAAATTAATTCATCCCACAGCTATACAGTAAGAACATGATATTTTATGTGTTGAAAAAGATAGATTGTACTGTATATAAAAAACCCTTAACTTGATTATCATTAGCATAGGGCAGGGGTTCTCAAACTCGGTCCTGGGAACACACTGTGGCTGCAGGTTTTTGCTCCAACCAGATTCATAATCAGTGACAACACCTGATAACATTGATTTAATCTAATTAGCTGGTATTTTTTTCTCTTATTCTACATTCAGAAAAGCACAGCAGCATGATTTTTACATTTACAAGACATTTGAAATATTTCAGCTTTTACTATAGATTTAAATGCTTAACTCTCTTTTGTTGATTTCATTATATTTTTCCCTTTCAGTTTTCCCCCTTCGTGGCATCTTATTAATGACAATTAAAAACGAGCAGAGCAGACACACAGGCAAACACTGAATAATAAAAGGCTGCAACTACTTTAGCGTCAGTCCCATTAATTAGTAAATAAAGAATTAAACAAACAATTAGAACACATGGAAAAGTAGAATGAAAATCAAATGAAAATAAAAAGTTTAAATAAGGGGAAGCCCAATGTACAGTTGGAACTGTAAGAAATGCAGGATACATGGTGGCAGAAAAAAAGCAGAGCAGGTAGAACACTATGAAAATATACATGCCACCTGTCAGATTGTGGAAAATATAGAGGTATTACACTGCTGTTTATAGCAGGCAAGATCTTTGCCCGCATTGTCCAGAACACACTTGTCACCATCTTGAAGAGAAATCTGCCAGAGGTACAGTGTGGCTTTTGGCCAGAACAGTGAATAGCAGACAGGATATCTGTCGCCAGACAAGTCCTACAGAAGTGTAGAGTAGAAAAAGGCCTTTTAATCTGTCTTCATTGAACATACAAAAGCATCTGATACTGTGAACAAAAACACACTCTAGATCATCACAAGACACTATACATGCCTGAGGAAGCTTGTGAACTTGATTCAGCTTCTCCACAATGAAATGACAGAGCAGGTCCTTCACAATTGTGATACATCAGCTACAGTGCCCAACATTATGTTTCGGACAAAAACACATTTTTCCTTCAATTACCTCTCTGCTCCACAGTTTAAAAGTACAGATCAATGATTCAGACGTAATTAAAGTGCATATTGCAGACTTTAAGGGCATTTGCATACATTTTGGTCACACCATGTAGAAATGACAATACTTTTAATGCAGGGTCACCTCATTTGAAGGCACCATGTTTGGGACATAGAAATGTCAGGTATATTAAAGCAGTCTTTTTTTGTACTTTGTTGCAAATCCTTTGCATGAGGGATTGTTTGAGGTTTGTGATTCATAATTATCACCAGGTGCAGGTATTTCCAGCTCCTGCCTGTTTCAGAGATTTGTCCCCTCAAGTTTTCACTTCAACATATGGAGGCATGCTCAACTGGCTTTAAATCAGAGGACTTGCTTGGCCATTCAAGAAGTTTCCATTTTTTAACCCTGACAAAACTCCTGTGTTGCAGTACATTGAGGATCATTATCTTGCAGGATGAAGCTCTGTCCATTGAGTTTGAAGGCATTTACTGGAAATTAACACACCTCAGAATTTATTGTGTAATTACCATCAGCAGTAACATGAAGCGTGTATCAGTACCTGTGGCAGCTAAACACGCCCAAGTCATAACTAACCCCCTGCATCCCTCACATCAAGTTAACAGATGAGGTGGTATGTGTCAATTCTTGAGCAGTTCATTTTCATCACTACTCTTTGCTCTTGCCATCACTCTAACACAGGTTAATCTTTGTCTCGTCTGTCCTCAAGAACGTTTCCAGAATTCTGCTTTTTATCTAAATGAGGAATGTTTGGCACAGTAGTCAATTGAAGTGGGCATTTTTTCAAGATTTTCCACCAAGTTCAAATATTTTCACTATCCATCCAGCAATCCTATAGACATGTCTTTTTATCAATCTCTACGAAGTGGTTGACTTTAGAACATAGCTGTTAGTAGTGAGTACTGCAGGATTACTACTATTTGTCTATTTTGTTCAACACTCTTAATAAAGTTACATGTTGATTTTGTCAAATGTACCTTACATCTTTAATGATCATAATTATGTACCTTTGTATTGAAAATATCCAATTTATATAAAAAAAGTATCAAGTTTTATAGATTAATAAACAAAAAATACCTCTGAGCCTTCAGCATTGAAATGGTCTAGGGCTTGCTTTCTCATTTCTCCCTTTATGGATCCATCCAATCTCTAAAGCAAACAAAACAAATAATTCAGTTATTACTTCTAATGCAACTCTAAACTGAATTACAGTACAGTAATTACAATTGAAATGTATACTGTTTAAATAAAAATATCTACCAAATGTTAAGCATATCAAATATTTACAGGTTTAAAAACAGATGCACGAGACCTTTCACCTTACCTGAAACAAAAACTGTCTGCTCTTCAAGTAGTCAGCAAGAATATCCAGCATGCGCACCATCTGAGAGAAAATAAGAACTCTGTGCCCTCTATCTTTTAGGCGAATCAGAAGCTTATCAAGCAAGATAAGCTTTCCACTACTCCGGATTAGATGCTAACAAATTAAAAATGAAAACAAAATATATTTAATGTACGCAGAAACAATATATTTTAAACAAGCTGAGATTAGCAGTGAGAAGTAAGGAAACACTACTAGGTCAAGAAAAAACACAAATGGAATGAACTTTGCATTGCAATAGATAAAATCTCTCACAAATTTCTTTATCTTCCTAAGCAAGGCTTTTGTTGCAATGGCATTTAAATAATATTAGAAGTTATGACATAACAGGAGCTGAAGATGGCTGCATTAGAAGCTTGGAAGAGCATCATTAGAGAAGACACACATGAAACAAAGTAATAAATATAACTGCTTTAATATTCATATGATTGCTATGTTCCAAAAATTATAGTGCCTGAAATTGGCGGGGGTTGGGCATCTATGTGACTGAAATGTATGCAAATCCCAAATAAATTAAATCCTGCAAAGTGCAGTTTAATCAAGTCTAAATTGTTTGATTAGTAATTTTTTACTGTGGAGAAGAGGGATAAATCAAAGAAAAATTTGTACCACACATTATGGAGGGCACTATATGTGTGTGTGTGTTGGATAAGATAATGGGTCCAAGTTATTGTGTCATCAGTTAAGAGTATTTATCAGAGGTACTATGCCTTTCTGCATTTTTATACCAAGGGTTAAAATTATTGTCCGTTAGCATGCTGTAGTGGTTAAGGCTTTGGACCTAGGATTTCAAAGCCTGAGGTGGGGGTTCAAATCCTGCTACTGAAACTGGATGACCATAAGCAAGAAACTTTACCTGCTTGTGCTCCAAATGGGCAAAAAAAAAGAAAAATAACCAACTTTATCCCAAATGTTGTAAGTCACCTTGGATAAAGGCATCATTCCAATAATAAGTAATAAAATTACTGCTGTTGGCTAATGTTGAATATGCTATACACCATTGATACTCAAGTCCAGCCCACCAACCTGATATGAGTGTGAGAGCAACAATGTCTAACTGGGGGGTGGGGGATCATCCAATAAGCCTATACTATGAATTTATAATTAGTGGACAGAGAGAGTAATGGCGAGCATCAACAAGTATAGAAAGGGAGATGGAGAAAACTAAGCGAGCCAGCTTCCACAATGCTTTTCTGCTTGGTAGCCCAGCCACACAAGACAGAATTGCTTCCCTGAAACTTTCCTACGAAAGCTCCTCATTTCTGACAGCAGCAACAACTATACAAGAGACTATACAAGAGAAGACCACAGCAGCTTCATTTTGTGTTACTTGGGAATCAGCTAAAAAGAGCAAGCAATTTTTGAACGCTGAACTTGTAGAACACTGTGTTTTGGGTATGCTTGATGAACTCAATGCTGGTAATAAAAATAAAAACGAGATTAATAACCGAGTGAATCAGGTAAACAACTTCTGACCCATTAGAAGCACGCAGGGTTGAAATTATGTATGAAGACTGTTTTTCAAGTCAACTGATCACATACATATCTCAGCTGATGAGTCAACGGATAATACAGAACAAGCCCAACTGTTGAGATTTAGCTTCTTTCTCGGGACTGCAACATTATTAAATAAATGCTAAACAGCACCTTTGTTGCTCTGTAATTTTGAATGGTGTACTGACCACACAATAGTGTTTGCAAATTTACTTTTTTTTTTTTTCTTTTTTCTTTTATAATATGGTTGGGACTGTCTTGTTGGTTTTTCGAGAAGTTAAAATTGCATTTCCTTGTAAACATACTCTGGCAGGGGACAATGACAAAGTTAAACTGAATATAAAAATAATAATACACACATAGGTTGTGTGTATGTTACAGTTAATAACAACTGTGGTACATCTTTACATATCTCATGAATAACTGCACATCACAATGCTTTTGATGTTTTTATAATTCTCAGTTTTCCTTGGCACTATTCCATACTGCATGGATACTAACATTTTGCATAGAGAGTGACAAACAAAAAAATTCACCACAGTTGAAACAAATGTTAAAAACAACTTTCAGGGCAAATAAGATTTGGATATAAACTTATCACCTATAAGACTACAAGGCCTGCAGCTCATTAACCACCACATCATCACCCCAGCCTCACTGAGGCATTATCAAGCTGGACCATTTTTTACAATCAGTTCAAAAACCAAAGTTCTAGGAATGTTTCTAAAAAAAAAAAAAAGGATACTGTTAACAAAACCTGTCTGCTAGTGAGAACGCAGCACTATTTAGCAAACATCAATTATTGAGATAATCTGGCTTTTTCATGATTTGCTTTAGAAAAAGGTTTAACCAATAAAATTAATAAAAAAAAAAATGCAATGATAAAATTCCTACCTGTACTTGAATTACTTGAAAGCAAACTAAACATAAATAAAAATACAATAAAGAAAAAAAAATTACATTGAAACTCAGTAATTTGAAATTTATATTTGTCAATTTTGAATAACCTGTAAAGCATCTTGTCTGTTGCTGAAATCGTTATCTTCTGGTGGTTTAATGAGGTAGCAATGATTACAGCACTTTTTCAACTCCATCATTATATTCAGGAATCCTGAAGTACTGCCCTTTGTGCCTTTACTGAGAGCTTTATAATTCCTGGTTAATATCCACCTATTCAAATAGAAAAAAAGTAAAGAAAAATAGGATTAGGTAAGGTTTACAAAATTAAATGAAACATGTAATAAAAATAACATTGAGTTGAAATTTTCTATGGTAGATGATAAACATGTTCTACCTGGCAGGCAAAAATGCAAACTACTCCCCCCTTAAAAATGGCCTAAAAGCTGTTACATGTACATGAAAAGAAAAACTTTCTGCTTTGCTGGGCACTTTGCATACTATATTTAAGAACAGTGCTTCTTTTTACTTTTACACTAGTTTTTGCTTTTCTGTTGTGCATCTTATTATTTTAACTGTGCTGTAATGAAAATTAACTGTTTTCTCAAGCTGAACTGACTTTTTTTAAAGCCATGTGCAACTCTTCTTGTTTTCTCATTTTAATAAGCAGAGTTATAGGAATAAAAAACAAACTTTAATAAATAAGGAACTATTTAAAGCACTTTGAAAATTTGTCCCCAATTCTCTTCAGCATGTCATTTGGTGATTGGCACAGCTATTCTTCCACTCTTATTATACAATTACAATTCACATCATTTCTGATATCGTTTCATTTTGTGGTTTAACTATAAAAAAACAAAAAATAAAAAACATGTTTTCTCATTGGTAAACAGGATGCCCTTTTTTGAGTAATACTTGCATAACAAATCTTTGGTAACAGACTTACACACCAGACTCTCAATACCCTTAGTTGTAGAACACAGAAAAAATATTTAAAATCTTTAAATCACAGATTCAAATAAGCTATAGATGCCATAAACCCTAACATGAAGATAGAAAAACCATGAACAATAAAAATACTAGACATACAATTATTCAGACAGAGCTTAATACATTACCTAAAAATAAAGAGTGTAAAGGTAAACCTGCATACTGTACTGCTATGTCTCCCGCAGTGCTAGAATGTAAAATACTGATATTACAGCTATATGTACTGTAATTCATGCAAGCGTGTTTTCATTGCCAGAAGCCTAAGATGGTGCAGTTCATTTCGGCGGCATCTTGGGGCTTTAACTCTTAAATTGCCACATACTTGGGGGTTAATGCATCCCTGGACGCCAAATACTTTTTTGCTGCACTTTAAGTAAATGTCACAATTAACAAAGAAAAAGTGAAATTTTAAAGTAAAAAAAAATTTTCATGCAAAGAGCATCACAATTACAGTGATCCCTCGCTATATCACGCTTTGACTTTCGCGGCTTCACTCTATCACGATTTTTTTCTCATACACGCTTACGTCACTACGCATGCTTTCTGAGAACTTTTATCTAAGCCCTACGATGGCTCCTAAACATGCTGCTTTTTCTAAGCCTTCTGACAATAAAACTAAGCGCCGGAGGAAGATGCTTACTATCCAGGAGAAGGTGAAACTCTTGGATATGATAAAAGATGGCAATACCCTACAAATCAAGATGTTCTTCAGTCTCGCACCCAGACACCCACTGCCTAGTACTTCTTCACTGAAGACAACAACGCACCTGCTGAAGATGCTGCACCACCTCTGAAGACTCTCCTACTGAGGTCGTACCTTCATAGGTTAGTGGTTGTGTGCAATTAAATGTACAGTACAATAATCTACTATAAAAAAGCGTTCGGGATTGTCCTTCCGTCCGTGAGTGCAAAGCGTAGCGGTATTCCGCTTATTACAGACTTACTACTTGCAGCTTGAGGTACGAAGCGACGCGACGTGAGCAGAGTTCTGGTGCTGTCATCGTTCCCTTGCTTTTGTGCGCGATGCGCTGGAAAAATAAACAAAATTATGTCTTTGGAAATAATTAATGTTCATGGAGTACAAATGCCCCACCGCGTAGTAAATATCAGGGGAGATGGTGCTTGCTTATTCTCATCTATAGCTTATTTAGTGCATGAAACTCCGTCTTTAGCGGTACAGATTCGGGCTGACATTGTACGACTTTGGACAGGCACTTGAGGGGATAAAAAAAAAAACTTAGATTTTCGGGAGATGTTATGAATGGGCACTTTGATGTTCTCATTCCCTACACTTACATGCCTGATATACACATGGAGCGCACAAAAATTGAGGATAAAAGTCGATACGAAGCGGCGCAATGTGAGCAGAGTTCTAGTGCTCTCATCGTTCCCTTACTTTTGTGCGCGATGCGCTGGAAAAATAGACAAAATGATGTCTCTGGAAATAACTAATGTTGATGGAGTACAAATAGGGTTACCACTTTTAATACAAAAAAATAAGGGACGCGCAATTTCATTCTCAAATACGGGACGATTCCATATTTTACAGGACGGGTGGCAACCCTATCACAGAGAACGCTCTCCGACAAATTGTGCAATTGGCTTGATAACAATTTCCGCTAACACTCTGCAGCCAAGTATTGGTTTCCTCCCACTATCTGCGGTATTTTTGCAGCCGCTTGCATTTAAGCTCTGAAACTTTAAGACGCGGGGGGTTACCTGGAGAAGCATCTGCCATTTTTTTAATATTACTCTCTGCCAACACTTTGCAGACTCTACTTAAAAGACTCGCCCTCCTCACTGGACAGTTAAAAAGACCAATCAAACTAACGATGACATCAAGTATTACCCAATCAAAAGTAGGAAAGGAGGAATCTTCATAAAATGCGTGTGGGATGATTTGCATGAGACGCTGCTTTAAAAAAAATGATGAAAAAAATACAGGACAAAACCCGTCCCATATTGATTCAAAACGGGACGCGCAATTTCATTCTCAAATACGGGACGATTTCGTATTTTAAAGGACGGGTGGCAACCCTAAGTACAAATGCCTCACCGCGTAGTAAATATCAGGGGAGATGGTGCTTGCTTATTCTCATCTATAGCTTATTTAGTGTATGAAACTCCGTCTTTAGCGGTACGGATTTCGGGCTGACATTGTACGACTTTGGACAGGCATTTGAGGGGATAAAAAAAAACTTAGGTTTTCGGGAGATGTTATGAATGGGCACTTTGATGTTCTCATTCTTTACACTTACACATGGAGCGCACAAAAATTGAGGATAAAAGTCGGTTACCTTAAAAGGCGAGTGCGCCTAGTAATATGATATTTGTAATGTTTAATATGTCTTATTTTCTCTTATTTTGTCTAATATATTGGCTAATACAAGTGTAATGGTGACTAAAGGGTGTTATTTCATGTCTAGAGGGCTCTAATAATGTTAAAAAACGTATTTAGAAGGTCGTAAACAGGTTTTCTATACTCTAACTGCGAAAATATTCGATTTATAAATAAAGAATCCTACTTCGCGAAAATTCATTTATCACGGTAGAGTCTGGAACGGATTAACCGTGATAAACGAGGGTTCTCTATACTGCAACACTGATCATTTTACACACTACTAATGGAACTGTAAAAACTATTTTAAAAACTACTGGAACAATATGTACAAAGTGCAACTGGCTGCAAGCAAGCACACAGAGGTAAGTGCTATTGCTGGCAGGCTAGTCTTAGTGCAGCTTGGGTCACAGAATTGCACACAAATTTCACAAATTAAATGTAATGATGAAAATAGATAGTCCAGAGATCCGCACATTCAATGGGAATGTACAGATAGTCCTACCAGTAGCTCCTGAAATGGTGAGACGCACGAAACGATCCAGGACAAAATGAATAAGTACTGGTAACCCAACAGAAGGCAGACAGACAGGAACTTGAAACACAAATTACAAAAACTTTTTTTTTTTGTCACCGGCCCCCTTTTTAAAAGCCGTGCTGACATCCTTTGACCTCAACAGCCCCAGCACCCTCAGCACCAATCAGAGCCACTGCAGTTCTGCTGGGAGATGCAGTTTCAAATTCTATTGGCTACCTTCACCATCCCAAGTCGCGGTTTTCTCTACACCTGCTTCCTGTTCTCTCTACAGTACAGTATTGCCACAAAAAATCCATAAAAATTGCGAAGGATATTTGCGGTTTCCACTAACAGTTATTAGTTAGGTTCTAAGGAAAAATCCGCGAACTCTGAACCGCGACTTCACGGGGGTTTACTGTATTCCCATTTCTGGGCAAGAGAATAAAATAAGATTGAGAAAGAATGCAGATGGAATGAACGTCATATGCAGTAAGCTGAGGAGGTCAAAAACAGAAAAACTCAAAGATTAAATGATGTTTCACCATATTTAAAGGAGCCACTGGAAGTAATCTACACATGTGGTAACAATGCCCCTTGAGCACTTCACATAGGAGATGTAACAGGTGCGGCCCAAGACACATTGGTCTGGAATCGGTATCTTGTCTTCCCAGTTGAGCAAACTGCCATCTCTACTCTAAAACAGGACATGAAGATGAAGTAAGGGAGACAGTGTGAATGAGTAAGAAGTAGAGACTTCTCATTCATCAATCATTACCTTGGAAACTGCAGTGAAATTCAAGGTAAATTCGTATGTACTGCTAAAGATACCCAAACAGTAGTGCCTTACATTAGCTTTTAATAAAAATAATTAGCTTAAAATGGAGCAGAGCACACAACAATCTGACACCACTCATGGATTCCAGAGAATTCACATATTTGTGATTTATTTATTACTAGCAAAATACCCGCACTTCGCAGCGGAGAAGTAGTGTGTTAAACAAGCAATGAAAAAGAAAAGGAAACATTTTGAAAATAACGTAACATGATTGTCAATGTAATTGTTTTGTCACTGTTGTGAGTGATGAGTGTTGTCATCATATATATATATATATATATATATATATATATATATATATATACATACATTTACACACACACAAACATATATATATACATATCTATACATATACACATATATACATACATACATATCTACATATATACACACACAGCTATTTCGTATCAGTGCAATACGCTGCTTGTTAAAATGGATAACTCCCGCTCTTACGTGCAAGTCTGCGTGGATATTATGAACTATCGAATTTGTTCAAGTTCTATTTAAATTTTAAATAGAAGGAATTTTTATTTAGTCGACAGAAATATCTTTGGTAGGAATGGTAAAAACAGACAGGAATATTATTCCTGAATAAATCAACTCAAACCTTAAACAACTTATAATATTTTGCTCTCCATAAAAATATATCCTGTCTAAATTATACAAGTTAGAAATAAAGTAAACATTAAAAGAACAAACATTCAAATTTCTTTACTCTTATGTAATTTTATATAAAAATAAACTTAGATTTTAAATATCCCAAAAGATTTTGCTCTCCATAAAAATATATCCTGTCAAAATTATACAAATTCAAATATGAACATGCTGCATAACAAAACCTGGAAATATAAATAAAATGTGTTCCTTTCAGCAATAACAAATCAAGTCATTCAGTTGTCTTTGCTCATATGTCATTTTAGAGCTGGACGACTTTTTTTGGCAACAAATTCGTTTATGTTTGGTGTGAGGTTCTGTGTTGTGGAGATTCTCAGGATGGATTGAAGGTGCTCATCAGTGAGGTGACTCCTGTGTGCTGTTTTGTTAGTCTTTATCACTGAGAAGAGCTTTTCACACAGATATGTGCTACCAAACATGCACAAGGTTCGAGCCGCATGTAGATGGACTTTTTTTGTTCTTCAAAGTCACCAAAGCGCCGTGCAAACTCAGTGCGCTCAGTTTATCAGCAAAGTGCGTATTTGGGAACACCGTAGTGACGACTTGGTTTAACATTACTTGGCAACAGGGAAAGTGGGGCAAGTTGCATTTGTGTCTCCCATAAAAGCAGCTTCACTTGAAATCACTTTGTGATTGTGCACGGGTAAAAACGTCCGCTGAAGTGTCAGATTCTTATTTAATTCTTCTGCTTTCTGTATCTTCTGCATTGCATTCAGGTTACCCTGATGTTTTGTCTCATAGTGCCGTCTTAGATTAAATTCTGTAATTACAGCCACATTAGCTCCACAAATGAGACACACGGGTTCAGTAAACATATACTCAGCCTCCCATCGGTTTTTAAAGGCTCTATTTTCAGAATGAACTTTTCTCTCAGCATCGTGTGAGCTAGCTTCGCAATAACTTGCAGCATCATAAGCTAGACTTGATTAACGCGGTAAGTGTTCGGCAAGGCAGCTGAAGCGCTGCATTATGGGATCTGTAGTTTATTGTGTTACCAGCGCTTCATATACCCGGGCCATTAATAACAATAATACAGTATATAAAATGATCTCGGGCGGATATAATTACACGCGGGCGGATGTGGCCGTGGCCCTTGAGTTTGACAAATATGGACTAAATAGAACTTGAAAAGATATATTTTTTGAAATGTGATCGCGCAATTCAGATAGAGTTGACGAGCACTACAGCCTGCATCCTCCCCTCGCTCTTACTTTTTTACCGTTCATCTAATGAATACACTGAGTATGGCTTTACCAAAACAATCATTGATGGCGAATAAAGTATCCATTATTCGAGTATGTAGATCAGGATATATATATATACATATATATATACCCGCATATCACAGCGGAGAAGTAGTGTGTTAAAAAAGCTAGAAAAAGGGAACATTTTAAAAATAACGTAACATGACTGTCAATATACAGTATTTGTTTTGTGAGTGTTACTGAGTGTTGCTGTCATCAAGGATTTGATTATCATTATTTCTTTCAATCAGGCTCGTATTTGTAGGATGTGTTGTGTTCAAGTTACATTCCGTGTTTGTCAATCGTTGTAAAGATGACAGGTTTATTTGCATCAATAAACAGCTCGTCTTCTTCTTTATCTGAGACCTGACACACTGCATGCACGGGTTTTTTTACACTGTCTTCCTTTAGCGGGACATTGACTTTTTCCACCGTGTGCTTTGTTTCCGCAGTAGCTGGATTTATGAATATGCTTATCAGACGCTTCATATTTTTTGCTGCCTTTTCAATTGTGTAATTCAGTTTTGTTCAGCTCTTTGGAACTGTTGCCTTTTATCTGTGCACTCGTCAGTTCACGTGAGCCTCGGTGTACATGCATCGAAGGTTCCCAGCTGTGCTGGTGCCATCTCGTGCTATGTCCATGGCTGTATTTAATGTTACCTTAGTCCTGGCACTTAAAACTTTCTCTCGCAGTTTCGCTGAGTTTGTGTCAAACACCACCCTGACCATCTCATCTTCCTCTCCATAAGCACAGTCCTTCACCCGTGAATATTTAGTGGGAGTTTGCTATTGGATTGCCGCTGACGGACGGCCTTATATGGGCAGGCACTAAATTACAAACGCCAGCGGCAGCCTGTCTATGAACTTAATTTAAAGTGTAGGTTTACATCGTGCTTTGTTTCCAAAGTAGCAGAACTCATGAACATGGTTGTACATGTCACTCGCTCGCTTCTTATTGTTTCGCTGCCTTCTCAATTATATAGTGCATGTTTTCTTCAGCGCTTTTTGGAGGTCTTCCTGGTTTTCTATGTACTGCGTGATTACGTGGGAGGCGTGATGATGTCACACGAAACTCCGCCCCCACGGCGTTCAAGCTCATCTCCATTACAGTAAATGGAGAAAAACAGCTTCCAGTTATGACCATTACGCGTAGAATTTCGATATAAAACCTGCCCAACTTTTGTAAGGAAGCTGTAAGGAATGAACCTGCCAAATTTCAGCCTTCCACCCACACGGGAAGTTGGAGAATTAGTGATGAGTCAGTGAGTGAGTGAGTGAGTGAGTGAGGGCTTTGCCTTTTATTAGTATAGATATTTGCATCTACACATAACTTCCCTCTCCTAGGTATGATGTCTATGTCTTCCACAAGGCTCAAAACAATAAGATTTAAACACTCCACATTAACACTGTAAAACTGGAGGACCTGTAGTATCGTGACTAAATGTGCCACAGGCTAAATTTCAGGACCTATATGACTATGTACCAAAACAAAGGCTTATATATCCCAAGTGTTGCCTTATGTTGACAAATACCATGTTTCCAGCCCTTTTAAGTTTAAAAGTGAAACATTCCATTTCTCTGTTTTAAGAATTTCTTACTAATGTCACTCACTTTGTATACAAGTTTCCACGTTAGACAGATGGCAGCTTTAGTGTGCAAGTTCTTTTTCTATGAAATTGCATTATAAAAGCATTTAAAATAAAGGCTATAATTTGGATGTAAGCATAAATAGGCTTTGCGCCCTAAGAACCAATTTACCTGAACTATTCTACATTTCAGTAATTATTCACCACTCTGATACTGATCTTTATGATCATAAAATAGTTTCTTATGATAGCAATTGACGAGAAGAATTCATAATTAATTGCAGAATTATGGTATTTGAGGGCTCGTCTACAATGCATCCTTCTCTTACATAATTTGGCTCAAAAATTCATCAGCAAATCGTCATCTCATAACACACTTACATTTCAAGTTTGGCATTTTTCCATCCAGCCATTTAGCTCTAGACCGTCAATAAGAAACTGTGACACACAGACACACATACCCATCGAGATATGTATGTTTTCAGTATCAGGGGACCCTAAAACATCAAGATCTGCCAAAAACCGGAGATCGAAATTTTTGATAAATCTAAAGTTTTCGCTCCTCCCCCACAGACAATAGGCTATGGTGGGGGAGGATGCAAAGTAAAAATAAAAATGGTTATAGAGATTTCTCAGTATTTTTTTAGCACCATTTTGTACTAGTGCAAAAATGCTGCAATGCCCCACAAATTATTTAATCAGAATACATTTTAAATGTCTGTCATGTATTCTATTATGAGGTCTACTATTCGTTGACAGCTTATTTTCTTAATAACTCATAAATATATCACAGTAAAGTACTACAGTAGTGGCTAAAGATTTTGGCCATGACACAAATGTGTTTTACAAACTTTGCTGCTTCAGCATATTTTTTTTTTTTTAAAACATGTTTCTATGGTATACTGAATAACAATTATATACATGTCATAAGTTTCAAAGGCATTTACTGGTAAATACATCAAATTTATGTAGAGAGTCAATATTTACAGTGTTGATCCTTCTTCATAACTTCTGCAATTAGCTCTGGCAGGCTGGATATCAGCTTCTGGGCCAAATCATGACTGATGGTGATACATTCTTGTCTTTTTAGTGTTTGGAGCTGATCACAATTTGTAGGATTCTGCTTATCCACCTGGTTTTTGAGAACTGACCACAGGTTCTCAATGGGATTATGATCTGGGGAGTTTCCTAGTCACAGGTTCAAACTTTCAATGTTATGACCTTCGAGCCACTTCACTATCACTTTTGCCTTGTGACATGATGCTCCATCATGATGGAAAATACACATATTGTCACTAAATTGCGGCTAGATTGTCAGGAATAGTTGTTCTTGGAGGACGTTTGATACCATTATTTATGGCAGTGTTCTTGGGCAGAATCATGAGTGGGCTCATTTCGTTGGATGAGAAGCAACCCCACACGTGGATTGTCTCAGGATGCTTCACTGTTAGCAAGACACACGACTCATGGTAGCTTTTAACTTTTCCTTCTCCAGGCAATCATTTTGCCAGATGTCCCAAATACTCAGAAGGAGGATTCATATGAAAAAATTCCTCTGCACCTGTCTTCTGCAGAATTTCAGAATTTTTCAGTACTTTATACTAAATTGCAATATTGATGGTATAATATAAAAAATGGATTCTAAATATATACTTAAATATTTGAAACAGTAGCAAAATTAACTCACTGGGAATATGAACTCTTCACCCTGACAGCAAAGAGGAAGCAGAGAACAGAAATTAACAGTGTTCTCCTCAGTTACGACATCACCACACAGGGAGATCAACTTCCCCGGAAAAATCTCCCGTAAAACTTGCATGGATCTCCACGCCGTATAAGCTGTTGCTCCATCCTGTTGAAACCAGGCATCCACCACATCCATTTCTTCAAGTTGGAGCTGCAAAAAGTTCTCTAGCATTTCAATATAATGTTCTGAAGTGACTGTGACCGTTGCTCCCTCCACCTCAAAAAAGTAAGGGCTTACAATACCAAATTCTGCAATGGAGCACCAAACTGTAACATACAGTATTTACTGTGCAGGGATCTCTGATGAAGTTCACGATGGTTGGTTTCAGCCCAATAGCAAAAGTTTTGCTTATTTATGCCACCATTCGAATGGAAATGTGCCTTATTGTTGAACAAGACCATGGCATCTCAAAGAACGGTTTGCAGAATGTTCGTGCACAACTCTCTATGGCTCTCCTAGTCTTCAGTGAGTTCCTGCACTACCATCATTTTGTATGGGTGGAAATTAAGGTCCTCATGCAGAATCCTTCTCAAAGACATGTTAGAAATTCCTAAGGCAGAAAGAAGCATGCTTGCATGCTGAATGTCTAGGAGAATACAAAATTGATGCCCTTACAGCTTGTATGTTTTCAGGCGTTCAAACAGTCCGAGGACAGCATGAAGATTTTCTGTTCAATGTTGTACCTGTCTGTTTAAATTTAGCCGCCACTGAAGAAATGTTTTCCGATTTGGGACGTCACAGTTAGCAGGAGTGCTGAAGTGCGTTTGGAAAGTGTGTTTTATAGTGATGATGTATTTGTTATTTTTGAAGAATGCCTCAACAGCACAAGCATGGTGCGCACCGGACCAAGGCATGTTGCAGACTGAAAACTACAAGGGATCACCTATCAAAGAGCCCCCACCCCAACCCACTCAGCCGCCTTTACCTTACGCAATGACCTTGAGAAATGTAGTATTACATTTTGGCTCACCCTGTACAACCTTTAAAGGCAATCACTGCAAACAAGTGATTCACGTACCTCTCACTGAAACTTCTGCACCTGCAAGCTGGTAGTGTGGCAAACTCTTCCTGAGAAAACTGCTTAGTTGTGTCAGGTTTGAAGGGTGCCTTCTCACCAAACTGCATGTTTCGTCTCTTTCCGTAGATGTTTGATATGATTTAAATGAGAGTTCATAAAAGGCCACTTAAAAATATTTCAAAGCTCCAGTTTTGTCTTATCTGGACAAAGGGCATTCTCCCAAAAGCAGTGTGGCTTCTCATTTCAGCAAATTCCAGTCTGGGTTTTTGACATTTTCCTTTCAATAGTGGCGTCCTTCTAGGTCTTTTCATTCAGTCCACTGTCACTCAAAAAGTGACGGATGTTAGCAATCAGAAACTGATGGACCTTGACCTTGGAGTTCAGCCTATATCTCTTTTGGAAGTTGTCTTAAACTTTTTATCTCCCATTCTACCTATCCTGCACATTCTGGGGTCGATTTTCCTCTTACATCAAGGAAGAATGGCTACAGTCTCATGGACCATAAATTTCATAAATTCTTCTGTCATAGTGACATCAAGCCGATTGGAAATGGTCTTACAAACTTTGCCTTTAACATGATTGTCTATAATTTTCTTTGATGATCACAGCCTATTCTCTTCCTTTGGTTTCTCTAGTCCATGTTCAGTGTGGGAAATATGATAAAACAAAACAGCAGAGGGAGTACTTTTCTCCATTCAAATAGGCTGAATTACTTATTGCAAGGTTGGAGACATGTGTGATACTAATTCAAGAGAACAGCTATTATGAAAAATTCACTCTAATACAATTATTTATAATCTTTTCTAGGGCTACCATACTTCATAGCTTCTCACATTTGATTTGCTTTACTCAAAGACAAATTAGAGGCATACAGATATTCATGTTTTTTTATTTAAATCTCTTTTAAGAGGAGGAATACAGGACTTTTTCCAATGAGCTTTAATGGTACTAAGAAATTCTTTCACATCTGTATAAGTCATCCAGAACATACCAATGAATATCAAGGATGTGGTGAATTAGTAGGTATACCACATATTCCAGTAATTGTTTAAGTTCAACTGTCCCCAGAAAAACTATCAATAAAGGTACAAAATCAGACTTTGAGAACAGTAGGGATTCAACTTATGCGTAAGCTTCTTCTTTCACAGCCAGCTTAATGTGGCAATATCAAGTGTTAGCAGTAGCAAAGTACGGTTTGTGTGCTGACTGCGTTCCTAACAAAAATAGTTAAGTGTGGTAGCTGAGTTACCTGCTATAACACTCATACTTCTCAATATAATTCTATTTCAATTGCTTTGAACACTTTCTACCATTCCACAAGTGCCAAATTCCAAAATGTTGCACAGACGAGTAATCAAATTCTTTAAGGCTGTGCTTAAGTTCATTGATTGTGTCCTAATACATAGAGAGGGGTAACGTGATTACATCGGAAATCCTCCATTTACAGTATTAACAACAATGGAATGAAATAAGAAATTAAAACTTTTCTAGTCACAAAAAGGTGCTGATGAACAAAGATCTTCTGCTCAGCCCCACTTCTGTCAATTTTCTAGTCATAAAACTGTGCTGATAAACAAAGATCTTCTGATCAACCCCACTTCTGTCAAACCCACTCAATCCAATTCAGGGTAATGGGAGGCAAGAGATACCCTCTGACACATAAGGCACAATTCTAAAACAAACTCTGGACAGGTCACCATTACATTGAAGGACTACTTAACACACACAAGATTATCAATTAACGTAATATACACGTCTTTGGTGATATAGAAGAAGAAAATAGGAGTACACTTAGGAAAATTAACTATGACATTAGAAGAGGCTGGGAGCATGTGCTGATAATGCATTGTCACATCCATCACATAACGAACCACCTGGATTGGAACCCGAGTGCAACGGGTGACTCCTCAGCACCACACCAGAACAGTGTAAAGGTATTTAAATAATAATAAACAATGGGGTGGAAGAAAAAAAAAAAACAGTGGCTGGAGTGCCAATCCTGCCACCAGTTCCCAAGTTCTCTGCAAATTGGAAGACATGCCTGTAGGACTAGATGCAGATTAACCTTATACATAGGATGAAGTAATTGCAAGTTAAAGATGCTCAAGGGCCCAACAGAGTAGAGTCACTTCTGGTGTTTGCAGATTCCTAGTCTCAGAGCCACCACTCAGCCAGACATTAGAAAAAGCAAATTCAACACAACCAGCAACCAGGAATGAAGTTCAAACACAGGATTCCTGATGCCTAAGACAACAGAACGGGAAAAAATAAGCAATATTTGTTTATATCATGTAATATTTTGTATCCTGTGATGTAGAGGAATCCGGGATTGAAGACTCTGTCGAGAAGTTGGTTTTTCCCTTTATACAGTTGAGTAGGCAGTAGTTGATATTTTTATCATATGTATTATTGCTACTTATTTTCTTAGGTATAAGTTAGACAACTATTAAGAGGTTTGCAAAAAAACAAAATTAAAAACACACACACACAAAAAAAAAAAAAAAAATTTTTCATATAAGATTTTAACTTTGATGTCATTTTTAAAGACAGCTATTTATAGTAGGCCAGACTGCCGTAACTCCTGTGTAATGCCTGGTCTATACTTGACACATCCATGCCGATTGTTACAGTAGCACAGCAAAAACGACATAAGACACGATATGCCCTGGGTTTTCATCATGTGCTGTGTGTAGCAAAATGTAATTTGTCCAATCTAACATTCATGGCTTTCATTTATGAACTTTCCCATGATTATTACATAGTTAATAACATACCGGTTAGCATACCCCACAGACCAAATGCACGGTGGATGCAGTAGGGTTAAGACTATTTTCAACTCCCACCAAGCCCTTTCTAATTTTATGTGACTATCATGAGAAAATGGTGAAGTGTACAATTAGTTACTTTTTAATGAGATCTAACATGCAGCTTTTGAATGATTTACATTTAAAGTTCAATTAAAAATTTAGTGTTTATTCTTTTAACACTGTGCCCCAGCATTTTAATGTAATTCAGCATAGTGTACAACGTGATCTTGAGTATATTCTGGGTTTTAATTTAATGTATTACTAATTGTGTCTTGCAATGGTGAGATATCACTTTGATTCATAATTTGATAGATGTTGGAGGGAAGCTGATTTTATGACACCCTTTTCTTTATTTCTGAAAAGGCATGTTATTTTATTTCTTGTTAAGGACATATAATGAGGCTATATCATATACTAATAAAAATGTGAATAATATTTTGTAATCAGTTTTGCATTTAACATGCATGCTATATTTAATAAAAAATTTTTTAAAAATGCATAGCAGAAGCTATGTTTGAGATAAGTTGTTTTCATGGCGCCTTGTTCTTTTTTTATTTCTGAAAAGGAAAATAAATTTCTATTCCACCTCTACATGTTTCTCAGTTGACTTTATTTTGACACGATATGGAAAGGGAAGTGTTCCAGTATGCTATATGCGCACAGAATTTTTTTCTAACTACACGGTGATACAAGAGGGGGGCTGTGTACTTTAAATAGTGAATTTTGAGGAAAGGCTGGTTATGCGAGTGCCAAAATGATGAATGAAGACCTGAAATGATGCAGTAGATCATCAAAGCACAAGGAAGATATGCACATTATCAAATCATGAGATTCTGCCTCTTTTCTGTACTTTAGCAATGTAAAAGCTTACAAACATCAATCCGTTTATACACTCCTAAACCTAAACAGAATCATCTGACTATACATACTCGTATTTATGTATACAGTATATACATAAGCAAAACAAGAAACCTTACTTGTAGTACTGCTTTTGTATTGCACTCATCTCAACTCTTAAGATTTGTTCTACTTTAGCAGGCAGAGACTTTTCTACATCCTTCTTCACTCGGCGTAGCAGAAATGGCTCCAGTTCCTTATGCAGACTTGTATATCCAGAATCTCTGCCTTTTCCATGCTCTTCCTCAAACATTTCCCATGAATTAAATCTGTGATGGTATTAGAAATGACAAAAGGAATAAAAAATTGTGGCATATGCTAATTAAACAAAGTCAACTTTTTGAAAGTGCTATTTGAAATTTATTGGACAAAATTATTAATTTGTTGGGACATGATGCAACTGCACATTTTCTTAAGCCAAAACATGCCAAAGATAACTCCCTAAATGTTTAAGATGAACAGTCACATTTCTCTACTCATTAATAATGAAAAATACTTTTATGTGGGGGCTCAAAAAAAAAACAAAAACTGGCGCGAAACGATGTAGCCATTGTTGTATAAATAGCCAAAGAACAACAGACTGATTATATCAACTAGTCTTAAACCCCAAGAACCTATGCAGTAGTTGGGGGGCCGCTCTGGCCATGCATGGCACAGCTTAAGCTAACATGTTGATCCTTAAGTTTTGTCCTCTTCCACTAGCTCAATGCTAAAACAGTAGTGTCATCTGTCTGCTCTTCTCTGGAAACTTTTGATAGAAAACAGTCATGTTTTTCTAAGTGACATAGTTATTTTAAGTTTAATCAAGAATTGTTTCATTTATATTTGTATATCAATGGTCAAAGACTTATTTTACTTTAAATATATGAATCACTGTTTTCTTCTAAGTAACAAAGCAGTTGCAGGCTAAGTGTTCTATTTTAGGTACACCTATCTAAAAGAAACTAAAAATGGCTTCTGCACTTAGGAACTTGATGTCTTTTGCAGTGCACATGTATGGACAGTATGTTAATACAACTGTTTCTTTTAAAACGTGGATGAAAAATAGAACAATGAAATCAAAATGACACAAAAAATACTCTATTTTCATACTGTACTAGTTATGTTATCCACCCAGCCTCATTCGGGAAGTGTCCTCAGACAGTGTTACTTGGTAATAGCACCATCAGTTAATCAGTTATCTTAAGTACTATATAACTCGGCACTTTTCTGCATAAAGTATTTCCTTTAAATAAGAGGCTAATATCATTAGATTATGGAAGCTTATAATTGTTCAGCACACTACATACAATTCTCCCTTAAAATAAAACTTTCCTGCCATAAACCAATTCCTGCTTTTCCTAGTGACTGACCATGGCATTTGTCAAGGGTCACTGTAAAATTGTGTTTTAAAGGAAACTGTACATTTTTTAATTCAAACAGGTGATTAGTAAGAATAATGGGAATTGTGTATAAATACACACTGGCATATAAAATCATTCAATCCCCTTGAAAGTCATCATAATTTTCTGCATGACAAAAAGATATGTACACATTCAGTATTTTTAATATGAACTTTTATGCTGTAACAATATATTTTCAAAGTCAAAATAAACCATTTTCTGTAGATATTGAACAGAAGAAGAAAAACTCACCAGTTAGTGTTTGCATAAGTATTCAAGTCCTACACATTAACATTAAACGTTTTGCTGCAATAACAGCCTAAATTATTTTGGGGTAAGTATGTACCAGTCATGCACATTGGTCAGGAACGATTCTTCCCCATTCTTCTTGGCAGAATTTATAGATATCCTCTAGGTTTGTGGGATGGCACCTCTGGACAGCAGCTTCCAAATAGTGTCAATGATTCTCAATATAGTTACGATCAGGGCTTTGACTTAGGAGGAAGAGTTTAGGAGCATGCACTGACAGTGTGCTGCTGCACCCACAACACGACAAACTACCTCAGGGTTCCAAATTGGAACCTGAGCACAGCCACGCAACAGGTGACCCTTAGCACCACACTAGTTCAAATGGAATGGAACAGTGTGAGGTATTTTACAGTGGCTGGAGTGCCAATGCTGCCACAAAACCCCAAGTGCTCCCTGAAGTTTGGAGGACCTGCTTACAGGGCTGGATGCTGGTTAACGTCATACTCTGAATGGAGCAATTGCAGGTTAAGGGCCTTCCTCGTGGGCCCAAAGGACTGGACAATTCCAAAACATTCATCTATGTTTCCAAGCACTCCACTGTCACTTTGGCCTTATGCTTAGGGTCATTGTCATGATGAAGATCAATCTTTTCGCTGCAGGTTCATAGCAGACTGGAACAAGTTCCCCTGCAATATTGTGCAATATTTGTGTTCACCCACTGTCCCTTGAACTCTGAAGAGACTCCCATTCCTAGCAAATGAAAAGCATCCTCGTAGCATGATGCTGTCATTACCATATTTCATCATTGGTGTTTACGGCATAGACAGTATTAGTTTTACGCCACATATACTTTTTGAAGTCTGGCCAAAAAGTTGTATTTTGGTCTCATCTGACCATAAAACCTTCACCCACATCTTAACTGACTCTTTCGCATGGTGTGTAGCAAATGCCATACTCTATGCTTTTATGTGGACCTTCTTAAGGAATGGCTTTTTTGTCGCTTCCCACCCATAGAGGCCTGTTTATTGGAGAGCTCTTAAAATTGTGGACACATACACCTTCATTCCAGTTTCAGCCAAAGAGCACTGCAGACTTCTGAGAGTGACAGTCAGATTTTTAGTTGCTTCTCACACCAGCTGACATCTTGCTCTAATGTTTAGTTTTGAGGGAAGGCCTGTTCTGTCACTCCCAGTAGGTTTGTATTTAAGAATCAGTGCAAGTGAAAGAAAGGGTTCTTTTCTTTCTTCCAACCCACTGTCACTCGTAAGTGTCTCACACACCATGCCTCCATCATCCAGGCTTACTGGGATAATGGGCAAAGACCTCAGCAACATTTACATACAGCTGCTACCTCCAAAATGTCTCCCAAGTTCATCCATTCTCAGACTAAAGTCTCTCACTCTAACCGTGCCTTAAAATCCTTTACTGTTCCTTCAAGATCAGATCCCCTCTATGTCCATTGCTCCTTCACTCCAAGTCACCAATTCCATCCATTACGCTCTACACTCCATTCTCTTCTTTGTACTTGTGTCTTGCTTCTGCTCCACTTGTTCCTCCTTTCCACCACCCAACCTACATTTTTAACCCCTAGAGCTAATTAGCACCCATTACTTCATCAATTACTTAGACACATGTGGATACAGACTAATCTGCCCAGGATAAATGGGTTCAGCTGCGACACCTTATCTAGCTAGAGGCACATGCATCACAGAGACATGAAAATTGCACATTGGCATAGCCTACTTGCTACAGTATTATCAAAAAATCAAAAAAAAAAGGTCAGCTAATTTTCTTTGTTTTCACTATAATATTGCTAAAGTTCAATTAAATCAGTCCAAGCATTTTAAGATATTGGAATTTTTAGTTTGTCATTTGCAGGGGCTAGTTTTACCTCTAAGTATCAATATATCAAAATGTCCTTTAGTGGGTACATATTGCCCTTGATGTACAATCCTGTCAAATCTTAGCTTTTATACTAAATGGCAAACAGTGTTTTTGTTGATAAATCAGTGAATGAACTTGCATTTCATGTATGTAGATGGATGGATGGATGGATAACTAACCTAACTACAGGTTTTATTTATAGAGTAAACATTAAATGACATGTACTCTGCTGCCACATAATGTGCAAAATACACACGTGGACAAAATTGTTGGTACCCTTCAGTCAATGAAAGAAAAACTCAAAATGGTAACAGAAATAACTTTAATCTGACAAAAGTAATAATAAATAAAAATTCTATGAAATTTAACTAATAAAAGTCAGACATTGATTTTCAAACACTCCCTTCTCCCCTGATCGCTCAGTTTAGATGGCTGGCCAGCTCTAGGAACAGTCCTAGTGGTTTCAAACTTCTTCCACTTACGGATGATGGAGGCCACTGTGCTCATTGGGACCTTCAAAGCAGCAGAAATGTTTCTGTAACCTTCCCCAGATTTGTGCCTCAAGACAATCCTGTCTAGGAGGTCTACAGACAATTCCTTTGACTTCATGCTTGGTTTGTGCTCTGACATAAACTGTCAACTGTGGGACCTCATAGAGACAGGTGTGTGCCTTTCCAAATCATGTCCAATCAACTGAATTTACCACAGGTGGACTCCAATTAAGCTGCAGAAACATCAAGGATGATCAGGGGAAACAGGATGTACCTGAGCTCAATTTTGAGTTTCATGGCAAATGCTGTGAATATTTATGTACATTGTGCTTTCTCAATTTTTTTCTTTTTAATAAATTTGCAAAAATAGTAAACTTTTTACACGTTGTCATTATGGGGTGTTGTGTGTAGAATTCTGAGGCAAAAAATGAATTTAATCCATTTTGGAATAAGGCTGTAACATAACAAAATGTGGAAAAAGTGATGCGCTGTGAATACTTTCCAGATGCACTGTACGTCTCGCGTAAGCGTTAGAACCTTGAATCACTTGGTGTAAAAGAGCTGTCAGTGCTGTCCTTCTTTGGAGAAATTATGTCTGAGTGCATGTTTTCAACAATTATGAAATATCTACACTTTACAAACAATGAAGTCTTTGATGGGAATACCCATCTAGCACCCAATCTAAAGAAAATTTGCGAGACATACCAGGCCATTGTAGCAGAATTTCAGAGCATTTAAATTCCAGACCGTGATCAGCATCAATGAAAGTCTCATGGCGTATAAGGGCAGACTGTCATGGATACAGTACATCACGTCAAAAAAAGCAAGATTTTGTATAAAGTTTTACCAGCTTTGTGAATGTAAAACAGGAAACATTTGGAATATGGTTTTGTACACAGGGAAAGGGACAATGTTTGATCAAAAATACAATCAGTACAGCACTGCTATTTCACTGGTGCTGATAGATGCTCTGCTGGATTAAGGTTACTGTTAAAACAATTTTTATACTTTGCTAGAGGTACTTGACATCTTGCTGCAAATAAAGACTGACGCATATGGAACAGTGCGTCCCAACCGTCGCAGCATGCCTAAAGACTCTGGCAGTTTGGTCGACGACAAAAGCAAGATGGGTGGCATAGACCATGTGGATGAAGAATTGACTTTCTATCTCGTTATGCAGAGGCAACAAAAGAAATAGTACAAAAAGACATTTTGTCACCTGATGGAACAGTGCATTTGGAATGCACTTGTTTTATATAAAGAAAAAGCTGGCGAAACTGTATCTCATGGCATCATTCAAAGTATCTGTAACTAAAAGGTTTACATATAATCATTTCATGCTATGCAGCTGCAAAAATACTGAATACTGGTTTTAAATCAGTCTTCTTTTAGTGAGATGCAAGTTGGCCATTGCCTATAATATGATGTCAACTTGTACGATTTATAATGTATAAACATTTTTAATCTGCTTTATGTCAAAATATGCCTAGCAGGTATTCATGATGTCTACAATTAGTATCTACATTAATTTAAGATGGATTATTTTAAAAACTACAAGAGATCATTTGTAACACTTAAGTCCAAAAGAACCCAAAAGTGTAATTATTTTGACAGTTGCACTGCTCACTATGTTAATAAATTTGTGTTTTTTTGTTTTTTTTTTTTTAATATACAGTTGGGGTTTTTTGACTTAAATATTTTATGGTTAATAGTGCTGCTTCGTTTTCTTGTTGGACTTATTTTATTTGTGTTTTTCTCATATCGTCATGTTTTCAAACATTAAATACAAGCTTGAATTCATTATTTAAATACAGCACACAATCTAAGGCCTATTTGAATTAAGTTGTCAAAATTGGTCATTACATTAATTGATTAAACAGTAAAACAGTTGAAAGATTAATCATTTACAAATTAATTCTTTGTGGTGTCCCTAAACCCATTATTAAAAAATTAAAAGTTTTATCAACCACCTAATCACAGGATGCTGGCAAGTACCTTATACAGTTAAAGATAAATATTCTCCAAAATATATCTGTAAATGTATTTTGCTAAGCCTGACATTTATATTCACTAATAATACAATAAAGAATAATTTCCGCGAAAAGATAATATGAAAAGGAAATAAACAACAAGGGCTCATTTTGTATAGTGTTGTTTATCTGGCACATATGAAAGAACTTGAGTACTGCTTAAAGATATACTACTTTACTTGTTTGTACTCCTTAGTGAGCAAACCAGATAGGGCTGCATACTGTAAAATACAATACCTTAAAAGCTTAAAAATAAGTTCATTTTTCTAGTCCAAGCTATTTCTTCATAATATTTGCATATAAAAGTCTGCCCCATGAAACTGTGTTTTGAAGTGAAGCATATTATTATACAAATTTAAAAAAAATAGCTAGCCTGCTCTTGCGTTTTACAATGGAGCTAATGTAGACAGACAGACAGATACTTCATTGATCCCAAGGGGAAATTCACAAGGGTTCCTTTGAAAAACCTTAAAACTTACTCCATACGTTAACAATGGCGCAGCCTAGGACTCGATTTAAGAAAGCATGATTTCCATGTTTGAGGCATGCTTATAACAACAAAAGTAAAGTGAAAATAAATTTTATCAGAGATCTGTACGTCTCTGAAGAAAAATATGTTCCTTGCTCATTTGTCTACTTGCAGTGGCAACTGTGGGTGGAGATATGACAACCCAACACTGGCCTGTTACTTTCTATATGGTTATATTATAAAGCCTACAGACTGAGATGCACACAGTGTGTTAGCATGGTAAAAAACATACATCACAGTTTCATTGCACCCATGATAAAATATCTGAGTTGAACAGAATATGCTGCTCTGTAGTCTTAATGAAACCCTTACAGTTTTAAAAAGGCCCAGCAATATTTTATTTAGTGTGGATTGCACATGTAAGAAAACAGATACAATTTCAGCAATATGTGTATAATCTCAAGACATAAATACTTCCTAACATTTTTGGCTTGAAAAACTGACTCATTAAATATTAAGGCTTTTCTTGATAAAGAGACACCACTAACAAATGCCACTTAAAAAAAAAAAAAACACACACACAACACGCTGGGGCAGGCCGATTATTATTTATTTATTTTTTAATTTAATTTAAAAGATGTGCTTCACATTTGAAAGCAATTTCATGTGGCAAAATAATATATGCCATGATTATGAACAGCAAATAACTGACTTAGAAAATTCCAAACGTATCCTTCAGGCATACACAGGTATAATATACTAGTATCATAATATACTGGTCAGTTTTAGCATTGCTATCATATTACTGGACCATCTCAGTGACATCCATAAAAAAAAAAAAAAAAAAAAAACAATTGCTGATACTTTCCAAAAGCTCTGAAAATGTATGAATTTAAACACAAATCTGAAAACATACATGTTAATGGTGTTAGAAAATGTGGTATCTGTCATCTTTACTAGTCATAGTAAAAAATTTCAATTTATAATCCAGTCATTCTGAAATAGTGTATACAAAAAGTGTACACAAAAAATAAATAAATAAATAAATAAATGAAATCAAATACAAAATTACTTCACCTACTTTTCTGGCATTATAAAATGCAAAAGTGACCACAGTTCCTTCAGGGAATTCTGCAGAGGTGTACCAGTGATTAGAAGGCGATGGTTTGATTTGAAGTCAACCAGAGTTTTATAAAGCAGGGAATCATCATTCTTCAAACGATGAGCTTCATCAACTCCAATAAAGGCCCAGTTAACATTGCCAAGAAATGTCTAAGTAAAAACATGTGAAATCATCAAGGATTGAAAAAACCCTAAATGACAGCGTTCTTTAATGAAAAATTGTACTGAAGACAACAAGTAGCAGACAAACTTTACATTTAATCACAACAATAACATGGAAACTGTGAAAATAATGAAAATAGATACCTTATCTTTAAGTAAAATTTCATAAGTTGTTAGTAAGATGTTGTACTTCAAACGTTTAGTCTGTAGATGCATCCATTCATGAGTTCGAATCTTCATGAAGGGGGGTGGGGGAGAGAAATACACAAAAACACTTTGTAAAAGAAATCACATTTTTAATACACTGCAAACTAATTTAGTATAACATATTTACAATTGGCCATTCTCATGATTAATATTTCTCTCAGTTTAAATAATTACGTTGTCCATATATTTAAGGATCTACGCTGTCTTTAGATTAAACACATAAGATAGACTAAACAAAGATGTGTTTCAAATATTCTAGAACCATACCATGCTCCTGCTGTTTATATCTCCCAGATAAACTACAACATTCATCTGAGGAGCCCATAGTAGAATTTCTCTTTGCCATGAAGTAAGGGTAGAGAGTGGAACGACTAGTAGGAAGGGTCCGAATAGCTGATGTTCATGGAACAAATAGTTGAGGAATGAGATTGTCTGAATGGTTTTTCCTAGTCCCATTTCATCTGCCAAAATACAGCTGTTCCCTCTAAATGGGGGGAAAAAATTGGTTTAAGAAACATAAAATAGCTATATTACTTTTTTTGTACACAATGCCTTGTGAAAACCTGCATCTTATGTTCATTGTACTAGATACAGTAGATTACATTTTACATTGCAATAGATCATGTTTCACAGATATCACAAATTACCATTATATGTAAGAGCTGTTGATTTTCTCTTTGTCACTCTCCCATATGTTCCACATATTTAGATGTATATGTTCATTGTCTAATAAGCATATTAAGTTCAGGGTTGTAGGAAGCTAGCACCTAAACTACAAGTAATATGCACAAGTTAGGAAAAAAAAAGCCAATTTTAATTTCTGAGAAAAAAAAAAATTCCCTCAGTCACGCATCCTTATGATACACTTTTACAGCTGATTTCAAAATTTTCTGCTTGGTCCGTTTCTACAAACTTACCATTACGGGTTTCTGGGTGGGAGGAAACTGTTTCCTTGTGACTCTCAAATTTACCTATGGGAGGCCCATTTAAATTATGGTAAAAGCAATAAAATAGAAATTTCAATAATTTAACTTTCACAGTTAAATTGTGAATTAAGTAGATTACTGTAACAAACTCTTACTTTAAAAGCATTCCATTTTATCTTTAACATGGAATGGATAATTTATATTGGAAAAAAGTTAGTTAGCACTTGTGTACCAAAAACATGTGAATTTAAAATATATACCAGAAATTTGCATGTTTCTTGTTCCTAAGTCAACATGGATGCATTAAAAAGTAAGATGAACTGCAGTAATGTGTGCCTTCACTGAATTTCCACAGACTGGGGACTAGCTATTCTCGCTTCCAAAGACTTAATAACTTGTGATAGAAGATTTGCATGTTAAGGCAATCAAGATTCAGCTGATCCTTTTACATGAAAATATAATCAATTTCAAATATAAAGAACAAAACAATTTAAAGATAATCACTAAATTACTCTGTTTATTTTCAAGCCTGTACAGCCACCCTATTCAAATGGAGGCCCGTGGGCCACATGCAGTGCTGAAGCAAACTCCAAGCAGCATAGCCGAAACAGAGAAAAACCAAGAAAAACACATTTCGCAAACTTTCAGAAATTCCTACATACTGTAAATTCCTAAAGTAGTACAAGCCCATGAATGTAACACTCCACATAGCCTAACAACATTCAACCCACAAAGCTGCACATTCACACTGTTGTGTGCCTAGAAGTGGTGTTCGTTGTCTGTGATACTGTGATTTTTATTTTTTTTTGGTGACAGTATGTGCAGTTACATTGTACCAGCCCTTCGGCCATGAGAAATGGTTGGCATCTACTACATAATGAATGATTCTAGAATCAATTGTGTGCTGAGACTTAGTTCTGTTCCATTTTCATCACATGAGTGTAATCATGGGTTTTCGCAAAAGAACCTAATTGTTCATGATAAGCAGTGTCTCCGCATTTCACCTCATACGTTTGGTTGGCCCTCCACTCACAAGCTTCGATCCTGCAGATTCATGGCTGTTATGAGGATCACCCATTGACAAGCTAAGACCGAATTAGCAAGACTATTTGATGAAAACAAGCAAAAAGTTTGGAATTTTCTTTAAAACACAATCAAATTAAGCACTGCTTGCTTTGCAGAACTACTTAAATTATTAGAGGAATGTAAAGCTTGCTATTAAGCTGCGGTTAATACCCTTCAGTTTTAGAAATTAGGTGTTTGTAATTTTAAACTGTCAAACACATTATTATACAGTACATCTATGTGAGTGGGGTAATGATAGGGCCACTGCTTCGCAATAAGGAAATCATGGATTCATTTAGTGGGTCCTCCCTGCGTGGATTGATTAAAGTTCTATATACATGTGTAGAATTATTATTATACTTTAAAAAATCTTCAACGTTATGTTTTTTCACCAAATCTACAAACCATGTAGGCCTAGGATACTAGGCCTCTATATACTTTCAGAGTACCTAAAACTTGATACAAAAGGCAAAGTATACTTACCGCCAGCTTTTTGTTTACAAAATAAGCACTGCTAATCACATGTTGAATTAAAATGAAACTACGCTCGCCCAGTGTGCAGTAGACATTGTATTCATGTATGTTAGTTACTGCTGTCACTTGAGTTTGTGCACTGACAGCTTTGATAGAATTGATAGTTCTTTATTCCGTTAAATGCACTTTGTGATGTGCCAGAGTCATATATGACCAAAACATTTTATTTCAAAAGGGAAACAAATGTTACTTCTAATACTGTGTATTTTGTTTTTATGCACTTTGAGATGTGCCTAAGTCAGACTTGACCAAAATGTTTTTTTTTTATTTTTATTTCAAAAGTGGAAAAACGTTTTGCCACTACCTGAGATTCTATTCTGTTACAGCTTCTTTAAGTGTTTTATGTACTTGATCTGCCTGTGTCAGATGTGACCAAATGTAAAAGGGAAACAATGAATAAACATTACTAGTTTCTCAATAGATTAATCTGTGTTGGTTTAAAATTTGAAGTTACATGCTGTTTATCAGCCGCTGAAAATGTCTGGCCCAGCTAAATTTCTTGGTTTGAAAATCTGGTCCAACTGAATTTGTAATTGAACGGCTTTACTGTACATTGATCAGAAAGCTTTTATAATTGATGCTAGAAACCTTGCATACACTGGTACTTCATTTGTAAATTTTTCATACACTTAGTCATCCTTTAAGAAATTACTGATAAAACAAATTTAAAAAGGTATGTATTTAAATTAAGAGTAATGAAATAGTTTCCCCCTTCCCCAGCTTTTAATGTTAATCAAATTTTAACCTTATTTTCTTACTACAAAGAGAAATATTAACTTTTATCTCTGACCAGTAGATTAATTTTTAATATTTAATGCCTAAAAGGAATATTCCATGCAAAAATTACATTTTTTAATATGTTACAGCATTGGTTACCATTGGTTTGTACTACATTATAAACTATTTGCATAAATAAATTTCTCCACCATCACTATAAACCACAAGGCCAACATATAAATATATATACAATTTGTGGGGGGACTACTAAAGTTTACAGACACAACACAAAAATTAAAAACCTAGGCTTATAGCAGTGTTTGCTTAAAGAGTGATGGACATTGCCAAGAGAGGTATAACTCAAACCTCTGACATATCAAACACTTGCAATATTTTTGCCAAACCCAGATTTATCAAAGATGTGTTTACTTACTTGCACCAAGAATGAGCCATCCAATTTAAACTATCTAACTGGTAATCACGAAGTTCTAGACCATCACCTCCAATGTATGAAGGTTGTTTTTTCATAGGAACAAACCTTGGCCTTTGTTTCAATACCTGGAAAGAAGCAATAAATAAAAAAAGAAAAACTTTTAGATTCTTCCGTCTTTTATACCTGGCTAAGGATATGCATTTGTTGCTCATTAAAATATTTAAACAAAACAAAAACTTCAAAAAAGAAAGTAAGCATCAGCAATAGTTAGTGACCTCTATCACCAATTGCATGATCAGTACCTCCTACTACAGGGATGCAGTTTTAAAGAATCATTTTGTAAAATGTTTAGGACTGAAATGTATACCTATATTTAATTGGCATGCTGAGAAAAGGACTTATACTGGAGGTTAGTATTATACTTGCAAGTTTGCACATTTACAGTTGTTAGTTTGTGTATTACATATTTTTGTTGTTTTGGCTAAGGCCGACATTAGGTTTTCATATCAAAATTTAATGCCAAGTAAATGATTATTATTTTTTTTATTCCATTTTACTCACTCTGACAAATCTACAGGAGCCATCAAATGTTACAAAGAAACAGTTAAAAAAAGCATAAAGTCTAATGCTCAATATAATTCTTGGATCAGCCTGAAACTTCACTAGTTGCTCACCAACTCAGCTTGTAAAATCCAAGTTTAAACTTCATAGAAATCCTAATTTAACTTATAGATGTATTTTATATTACATACACTGTTCCTTAATCAATTCTCTGTAATTACCTAGTAAAAAATGTTAAGACTTGTTATATATGTTCTGTGATTTTTATTTCAAAGCAATAAGACTAAAAATGATGGCCTTTAATGTAACGTGTAGGCTGTGTTAAATTTGCACCAGTCATTCTTTAGTTTTCAAAACAAAATGTCATCTTTATCACATCTGACCATCAAATCTTTGTTCATAGTGTAGATACATTACACTCCAGATGGGCTTTAAAAGGATTCTTTGAGTAACAGTTCATTTTATACCATACTCCCAATACATGCTAGTGTTACGTAGAGCTCCAGACATGGTGAACAAAGTTTTTTTTCATAAATCATGTGTCTGTATTATTTTATATCCACCTTTGGCTTAATTTTTAAACTAAAATGTTCTCCTCCTACTTATTTGTTTTATGCTTAGTGACGGACTTTACCACCAATGACATTTCACTACCATTCACTGTAAAACTGTAAGTGACAAATAAATCTAAATCTTTCTTTGAAAGCTATTTGTTCTACATTTTAACAGTTTTACTATGCAGAAAATGTGGCAATTATTTTAAGGATTCACTGTGCAAAACGTACAACTTTCTGAACTAGAGAGCCAGGATACTTGTGCAAAAATCCTAATTCTTTAATATTCTAAGCATTTTCTCATAACATTAAAAAATGTCAGATTACTAAAAAACAATTTGAATTTCATTTCTTAGAAATAAATATGTCTCAAAAGAACTAAATTTCAGAATACAATTTGTATTTCATTAAAATTAAGGAATTGGTATTGTGAAAACTACTAGAAATATGAAATATAGACAGCTAAAATACAGGTTAAATAGAAAACCATATTCGGATAAGCTTAGTACCTTACAGTCTCTGGATGGAATTGTTTTTGACTGATTTCTGCTCATATAATCATCAATAAATTTTTGAAATTTCCTTGAAATTAATGCCCCATCCTCCCAGCTACACTCAGAGTATGGAAGACCCTGCCATTTACAAAGATAATCTGGATATCCAGCAGCTGATTTTTGATTAGAATGAGCTGAAATAAAGAAAAAAAAAAGAAAAAATACATTTGGTTAATAAATGAAGTTTTAATGACAGATTAAAAGTATAAAAACCCTGAAAAATATTCATAAAATGCTAACAGCAAAAAGTGAACACTAGAACCTATAATCAGTTGTAAAATATGCTGGCATTACAAAACAATATTCAGAAGATTTCTTCGCAAATGGCCACTCAAATACTGTAAACATTTATTTAGGTAATTATTGGTCATTTGTGAAGTAAGCTGAAAATAAAGGCAGTAAGTAATCTGATTAAGCACAACAAATCAAAACTGCAAGCTAATGTATGTTAAAAATAAAAACAAAAAAAATAGCTAGCTGAAGGTAATAGCTTAGTTTGAGCTCTTTTTTTCCCTTACTGTTGACACAAGTGTAAATTTCATCGATATGAAAAGTTATAAAAGTACAGATAACATTTCAGTAATTCAAAAAGAGAAAGCAAATTAAAAACCAAGTAGTTAAAATAAAAAAAGAGTGCACTTTCATAAAGAGAAGATTTGACATAGTCACCAACAAAATCTGACCTCTAGTGAAAGGCTTTGATTACCAAACCAGCAATAACTGCAGACAATTGCAAAGGGTAATTATATTTTTACACCAAAAATTATGAAGCAAGAGGTGTTTTCCCAGTATAATCCTGAACAGATTCAATTTGTCTGTAGCACCGCTTGGGCTCTTTCCTTATGTTTACAGATGATAGATGGTTTTAAAGGTTTCCATGTGTGATATCACATGTTCCCATTTTGCTCAATTAATTTAAGTTGTTTTTATTAATGAAAACCATAAGTAAAATAATTTAAAAAAAGGATCTAAGTGGGAAAAAAAAACTGAAATTAAAATTGTATATTCAAAAACAAACTAAAATAAACTAAAAATAGTAAATGAAAATCTTAACGTTTCTATTTTTAAGCATTTCTGGAAACTCCTGCTTAAAGCTTACAAAAGAGGGACAGCAGAACAGCCCTGATCTCAGGATTCAATTATTAATACTGTATCATATCCTTAGAACACTGACATTAAACTGACAAAATTATTGTTTCTTATAGCCATTCATTCTGAATGTCATTTGCTTTGAAGTAACGTTGGTTTGTTCAAAATTTCAAAGCAGCATATATCTATATTTATATCTATTTATACAGTATCTACTGTATATATTTATAAACATAAACACAATATCTGACAAAAGTGAGTACACCACTCACATTTTTGTAAATATTTAATGATATCTTTTCATGGGACAACACTGAAGATATGACACTTTGATACAATGTAAAGTAGTCAGTGTACAGCTTGTATAAATAACAACTGTCCCCTCAAAATAACTCAACACACAGCCATTAATGTCTAAAACGCTGGCAACAAAAGTGAGTACATCCCTAAGTGAAAAATGTCCAAATTGTGCCCAATCGGCCATTTTCCCTCCCCAGTGTCATGTGACTCGTTAGTGTGATGAGGTCTCAGGTGTGAATGGGAAGCAGGTGTGTTAAATTTGGTGTTATCACAGATTTCATTTTCCAGCAGGACTTGGCACCTGCCCACGCTGCCAAAAGTACCAATACCTGGTTTAATGACCATGGTATCACTGCGCTTGATTGGCCAGCAAACATGCCTGACCTAAACCCCATAGAGAAACTATGCAGATAAGCTAAAGGCCACTATCAAAGTGCATCTCCATAAAGCTTGTTTGTAGAGGGAAGCATGAGGTGCTCTAAAATTTCATTGTACACAGCTGTGCCAACTTTGGACTTGATAAAATATAGTGGATCAACACCATCAAATGACATGGCTCCCCAAATCATCACTGACTGTGCAAACTTCTTGGATTCTGTGCCTCTCCACACTTCCACCAGACTCTGGATTTCCAAATGATATGCAAAATTTACTTTTATCTGAAAAGAGGACTTTGGACCACTGAGCAATAGTCCAGTCAGTTTTCTCCTTAGCCCAGGTAAGGATACGTCTGTGTGTGGTGGTGGCTTTTGAAGCACTGACTCCAGCCACAGTCCACTCCTTGTGGATCGCCCCCAAATTATTGAATGGGCTGTGCTTCACAGTCCTCTCAAGGCCAGAGAGTTATCCCTGTTGCTTGTGAAATAAATAAAATTTTCGATGATATTCAAATTTACTGAGATGCACCTGTATATCTCTCTATCATAATTTCAGTTGCTATGGTCTGTGCATTTGTCACATAATTACTTGGAAGCCACTATGGCTAGAACTTTGATCATGGTTTTGATTAAAAGCTCATGACCAGATACATTACTGAAATTTCAGGTAACAGCAACCAGGGCAAAGTGATCTGTAGGAGGAGGATTATAACAGCAAAATGATCTCAAAACCAAGTGACAAGTTGTAAAGAAAATGAATGGCAGCAACATTTACTGAGTATCAAGAAAATTGTAGAGGCCAATTGTGACAGACAGTATCACAATAGTAAAAAGAGCAGTGACATCTACTGGGTGTCAAGTGCCGAATTAAAAAAAAAAAAAAAAAGGAAAGAACTACTTTACAAAGATGGAGAAATGAATATGACTGTCAAAGAAGTGTTCAGAATTCATAATCAAATGTGAGATCTTATGTGTGTAAAAAACTGGAAGAGAGTTTACTGTTCTTTATATTTAATCTTTTATGTTACGTTACACAAACTGCTCCCACTGCTTACATACTTTCTAAAAACAATGCATTCCCAAAAACAATACAGGATTTTTGTTAAATGTAATTACTGGTCATCAAACTTTATTAAACTGCATAAAGGGCGGCAAAGTGTGAACCAAAAATAATTAACTTGGGTGGACCAGACAGGACTGGAAAAACATTTCTTTGCCGCTCCATGATACACCAACTAAAGGCAATTGGGGAAAATGTCATAGCAGTGTCTTCAACTAGCGCTGCAGTGCACACTCAGCTGTTGGGAAAACAGTACATTCCATTTATAAAATCCCACTGAATCTGCATAAAAGTTTAACTACAAAGATAAGCCCAAGATCACAGAACTATCAGAGACGCTTGATTTTACTGATGAAGCTTTGATGCTCTGAAGCCTTGCCTTAACATTTACTGCTCAAAATCTACAAGACATTTCCTACATGAACATACCTTTTGCAGGCAAAGTGGTCATATTTGGTGTTCATTTTAAACAAGCCCTGCCTGTTGTTCGCTACAGAAACAACAAATTAATTAAAGAAGCCTTTTTAAGAATAATCCCATTTAGATAATCCTATTTTGGATTAACCACAAACATGATAGTAGACCACGAAAAAGCTGATTTTGTGCTTCAAATGGGGAATGAACTCCTCTGTCTTAAGAGCAACACCTGCTTTGACATTAACATACAATTAAAAAAAAATACATACTTCAGTTCAGTTAATATTACTTCTGAAGACGAAAATGATAACCTTATATCCCCCCTTACATTCATTAACCCTCTGACACCTTCAGGACTGCCACTGCACAAACAATCTTGAAAAGGAGAAATATACATGGTTCTTAAAAGCCTTAATGGCAAAAAAGGAATGATCAATGGCACCTCATATATGATACAGAATCTCCTTTTATAATGTAACTGAAGTTTAACTGAAGTTGAGGTCATCACTTGATCTTTCATTGCTGAGATGATATTTTTTTAACCTTGCATGGATCTGCCTACTGAAGAATATATTTTTATATCTGTTAATTTATATATTTTGCTACTTTGTGACATATTCAATGTTTCATGATTTTCTCTTTTTTCAATAAAAGATTCTTTCATTTTTAACTTGCACTGTCCCCACCAACTCATTTTCAGCTTGATCTATATAAGCCAGAACAAGTAATACATTATAACTTCTACAGGAACTAAAAGAAGTCAACTATTCAGAACATAAAAGTATCAGCAACACCTAATTTATAACAAAACTTTTATTTACATTTTATTTCAGGACCACGGGCTTACTTGTTTCACTAACAACTAAATATTTTAACAAAACACTATTTGAGGAAGAAAATTACTGTCTGATCAGAATTCAAGCAATTAAATCAGAGTATAGCCCAAGTTACAGCTGTTTAGGAAAAATCAGGTCCACCATCAACATGACAAATATTTCAACAAATACTCAAAACTTATTTACAGTAAATTGCTGGTCTGAAGACCAGAAAAGACACTTTCTGTAAAATGTACATAAAAAAATGTGTAATAAAGTGAACAGTGGAGCGCAATAGATTATGATACAAGATCAACACTGAGCACCTCTTATCAGATTCCAGTTACAACAGGCTAAATATCTCCATGTCCTTTTTCTTAGTAGTTACTTTTCTAAATGTCTAAATAGCAATGATGCATAATTTTATCTCCCTCACCCAAATTTCTTGCATTCTTTTCTTTTTGGAGAGCTAACATTTTTGTGTCTGGTTTGATTTCTGTCTTATGGTGTTGGGTTAGGAACTGATGGATGAGGCAAATCCAAGTACAGTAGGTCTTTGGATGCATGTAAAACATTGCTGCATATAAAATGAAATGCGTTTCTCGCTGTATTTCTGAAATTCCAGAATATGTTCCTGCTTTTTTAAAGTATGAATGATTTAATAATTTAGTTGAACATAATACGCTATTAAAAAAGGTACATGGTTAAAAAATCTGTATTAAAAATTCCAGACAGACAAGTATATTTGTTCAACTTCATGAACAAATGAACGGCATGGTTTGGGCCGGAATAGTTTAAATAAAAATGGACTTTCAATAATACATTTACTGTATATACTCGCATATAAATCACATCTTGAAACCCAAAAAATCGATCATAAAAATCAGACCCGACTTATACTGTATGCCCATTCAAAAATGCGACACTTATTTTTTTTATTTATTTATTTATTTTTTTAAACATCTTCGTACCCCCTCCAATCTCACATCAGTTTCTCAGACACATCGAATTTTGTTGCAGCAGTGCAGTTACCAATTTCTTCCGCTACTTCAATGACTTTTGATTTAAAACCAACTTCATATTTTCTTCTGATCGATTGCTCCATCATAGATAAGGGATGCTCTTACAATAAAGGTGTATGAGGGTGTGAGATACAAAAAATAAAAATCAATGCAAACATTGCTTCGGGATAGTTTGGGTACATAGGCATTATATTTAGAGATAAAGAAGGCATATTTATACTGTAAAATTTGCAAAACACTAAAAGTACAAAGTCAGAACTGTAGAAAGTATAATACAAATAATAAAAATGAATAATAATATGAACAGCACACAGCACACGTGCGAGTGACATGAGTGTCTCTTTTGGATTCCAAGAATCATTCGGTTTCACTGTTCATTTTAACTTCACTGCCTGATGACATATTCATTTCATCATCAATGCTGATAAGAAGCATCTCGCATTATGAGGCCTGGAGAAGACGTGTTTGCGCTGTTGCCCTGGTAACCTTTGGGCCTGACAGTTATGCAAGACACACCTATATCGTTTCCTGAGTAAGACTCGCCACGAATATTGTTGGCACTTTTACAGCCCGACTAAACCTCGGGTTTGCCATGAGATGCACCTATACCCTTGTGCAAGTGACACTTGGGACAAACACTTTTAGAACCATTTTTACTGCCAGAGTGACGCTTAGGCCAAAATAATAAAAAAGACCCCAAAAAACTCTAAAGCACCTTTTAGAATATGAAACATGTTATTCTGTCAGCTCAGCTGTGCCACAACCAAGAAAAGTCTTTAGTGAAATGTATTTTTTATTTATGGACAAGAGTTTTTTGTATTGTTAAACAGTGATGGGTGCAGGGGGTGAAGGTTTGGGTGGGAATGATGTTAATCAAAAGAATGCTTAATTACCACAAATGTTGCTGAACAGCTACTTTTTACTTGTTTGTGCCCCTGATATCGCTTCATTCCTACCAATTGGTCGTGGCACCAGAAAAATAATATACAACCAAGGAAATGCTGAAAAGTAATTGGAGTGTACATTACAGGCCCTCCCTGCATTTTCTACCCGTGTCTGCATGGGTTTCCTTCAAGGTGCTCCAGTTTCCTCCCGCAGTGTAAAAATACGTAGGTCAGGTGGACTAGCAACACTAAATTCGTCAGTGCGTGTGTGTCTGTTCATCCTGCAATGGGCTGGTGATCCATTCTTGCTAGGTCAGGCTGCATACCCCCACAACACTGATTAGGATTAAACAGGCTTAAAAAAAATAGTATAGTACATTTCTGGTGTAGCACCTAGCTGTCTGCTTTTCATTAACACCACCGAACTGTACTCAATACTGCTTACTACTTAAAGGTGTTCTCTTCATGTATTTGGATTATGACTGTGTTATACAAAATCTAACACCGTTTTAGTTTATTCACTTTCATTATACACTACACTGCTTAGTAATTCTCATAACATGTGAAGTCACCAGTAAATAATGCAGATTATCTAAGGAAGTCAATACTGGCTCTTTGTTGTTACCTAGTGAAAAAAAAGATGTTTTCAGTTAATGAGGAAGGCAGAAGACTTACCACTGATTATTTAATGATACACTACAACATTTATGTAAATGCAGCTGTATAAAACTTGACAGCATCTCCAGTGCATGATTTGCATCATAGCATACTTAACTATACAAACATCAACAGGGCTTTTGTGATTACATGAGGAACGGGGTATACATAGCTCATTTATTGCAGTGTTTCTTTCACATTTCAATAGCTGAGACTGGCACTCTCAGCCATATGATTAGTGCCAAATAACGATGACTACAAAGAATTTTTTCCACATTGTTTGTCTGTTATTTTGGGACTTTGGCAATGCGTATGGCAGATTTCTCTTCCCCACAAGCACATCCAGAGTCAATCTTTCTCAACACGGAACATTTCTAGTGTGAACTGTTACTTAGTTATTAACTGTTATTAACTGTTACTTATTTTAGTAATTGGCAATAATGGATTCAATGAGGTTATCAGAAATAAACTTGATGCACTAGGATTAAAAGTTAAGACGGAAGTAAAAAATTTAGGTGTAACCGTTGACTGTAATCTGAATTTTAAATCGCATATTCATCAGACCACTAGGACAGCATTTTTTCACTTAAGAAACATAGCAAAAGTTAGACCTCTTATATCATTGAAAGATGCTGAGAAATTAATTCACGCTTTTGTTTTCAGTAGACTAGATTACTGTAACGCACTCCTCTCAGGACTACCCAAAAAAGACATAAATCACTTGCAACGAGTGCAGAATGCAGCTGCTAGAATCCTAACTGGGAAAAGAAAATCTGAACACATTTCTCCAGTTTTGATGTCACTACACTGGTTGCCTGTGTCATTCAGGATTGACTTTAAAATACTGCTTATGGTTTATAAAACCTTAAATAATCTCGCTCCATCTTATATATCGGAATGCCTGACACGTTATATTCCAAATCGTAACCTTAGATCTTCAAATGAGTGTCTCCTTATAATTCCAAAAGCTAAACTTAAAAGAAGTGGTGAGGCGGCCTTCTGCTGTTATGCACCTAAAATCTGGAATTCGCCAGGCAAATACAGTAGAGCACTTTAAAACACTGCTGAAAACACATTACTTTAACATGGCTTTCTCCTAACTTCACTTTAACTTAATACTGATACTCTGAATGTTCAATTCATCATAATAACTATTCATAGTGGCTCTAAAATCCGTACTGACCCCAACTCTCTCTTCTGTTTCTTTTTCCGGTTTCTTTGTGGTGGCGGCCTGCGCCACCACCACCTACTCAAAGCATCATGATGCACCAACATTGATGGACTGAAAGCCAGAAGTCTACGTGACCATCATCATCAAGTTCTTCCATGAAAACCCTAAATACAAAGAGGACTGTTTGACTTATGTTAGGTAGATTGCCCAGAGGGGACTGGGCGGTCTCGTGGTCTGGAACCCCTACAGATTTTATTTTTTTTTCTCTCCAGCCTTTGGAGTTTTTTTTTGTTTTGTTTTTTCTGTCCACCCAGGCCATTGGACCTTACTTATTCTATGTTAATTAATGTTGACTTATGTTTATTTTTTATTGTGTCTTCTATTTTTCTATTCATTTTGTAAAGCACTTTGAGCTACATTTTTTTGTATGAATATGTGCTATATAAATAAATGTTGATTGATTGATTGATACTGAATTTCAAATTTCTGCCCCCAATACCCATTGGTAATGTGAGCTTTGCACTGCATTTTCACACATCTGACGAGTGATCAAAAAGTTTTGAGCCTAAGCCTGTCAGTGGTATTTTATTGTGCTGATTTTTAAATGGCCAAACATAACCTCCTGTTTATTAATATATGAGAACAACAAGTTTCTACTATTTGTTTTAGAAACGATTCAACATTTCTGTCAAAAACTGCAAAACCAAGTACTGTGCTCACAAAATTTCTACCAACAGACAACTGGCCTAGGATCAGGGCCAGTCTTCTTAATACGTCACCATCAAGAGTTGGACTGCAGAATGCAGAGGTGACCTAATGTCTCTCAAAGATGGAATAGTCTAGCTGGTGTTCAATGCCACAAGAAAATGTTACCAACTAGAAGCGAGTCATAATGAAATAGTGAGAATTAAAGGTGCATGAGATTGCAGAATTAGTAATGGGTCAGATGAGGTCATTCTTCCAAAACAATTAAACATGAACATCGTGGCAATTAGTAAAATGAAGTATCACAACATTACATTTTCAAAGGAGAATATCAAGTTGATTAATTTGAACTGGCACAAACTTGAACTGGGTATGAAAATTGAATACAGTTAAAATTCTAATACAACAAATATTTTTACAACAAAGTATTTTTATGGTCCCGACAGCTTCCCCATACTACGAAGTACTTTCAACAGATACTTTCATTACAAATACCTGAATGAATCATCCACAGCGCAGTTAGTTCTGTGGCCGCAGCTCAGTTGTGCCCAATGATCCCCAAACAGAAACACTGTGATGCTTGTTCAACATTCCTATTAATGCAGCACTCATTCAAGAAAATGTGAGGTTTGTAAACTCTCTTGGGGCCTCCCCAATTAGACAGCACGCCGAAGAGCATCCCGAAGCGCGATCACCGCGTCTGTACGGGGCACCAGCAGGCTTCACAGCTATCGTGCATCTCTCCGCCAAAATAAACAGAAAAGGTCTCGATGGGTGATGCAAGGTTAGGAGCATGTAAATTGTGATTGCAGATAACAGGATTACTTGGTCACTGACCTGGGGAGTGGGGGTCTCAAAAGAGTTCAGAAACCTCACAATATGAAGAAGGATGATTCAGCTCCTGATTGATAACTGTGCTGCCCACTACATGCTTCCACATTTAGATAATGTTTGCATTGAATTCCTCCCACCCAATTGCACAGCAGTGCTTCAGCCATTGGATTTGGGCATCATTTGCACCGAGTGTATTATCGCAAGGAAATGCTGAGAAAATGCCTCGTCAGCATAACTTGTAGGCAGGAGGAGATTAAAGTTAACACGAAATAAGCTATTGAAATGATTGCAAACACCTGGATACAAGTTAAAGAAAGCACTATAGTAACAAATACAGAATCTCATTGCAACAAAATTTTCGTTACAACTAAATATTTTTTAGGTCCCTGGGAGTTCGTTGTAACGGAATTTTACCTGTATATCAGCATTACTGAGACAAAGTATCAGATGCATGGCAATTCTCCAACACCAAAGAAATTCTAGAAACATCATGCTTACAACTTTTATTGTGATGTTGGTGCTGTGATCCATACTATTTAAATGCCTTAAAAGGCACATATTACTGATTGAAATTATTTCAATTTGCTTTATATTTTGTAGCAATCAGAAAAAAGCAGAAGAGAAAGCTGCAAGTATTTTAATTTGCTTTATACTTTGATGCAAACGAAGCATAGAAAAGAAAAGCTGAGGAGAAAGCTGGAGAATATCACCTTTTCGGTACATGACAATGTACCCACTTCTTGGGTTACAAAAGGTGATCTGTGAATTAGAAGATACTACATTCACCCAGTTCTCCAGACTGTTCAATCTGCCTATTACCCTTAAAAGGTCAGGCTCAAAACTTTTGATCACTTGTTGGACAAATGAGTCTTTGGCAAATTTTCAATTATTGTTTCAAGTTATAATTTTACTATTACAGTACTTTCAAATTCTGTACTGTAGAAAATAACTGATCAATGTAATTAGTTTAAAACATTGGGTCCGCTGTATGAAAGAAAAATTACTTACAGATTATTCTTTCCACTATCTGATATTGTGAGTGAAGGTCATCCATAAGTTCTTTCTGGCAGTTTAAATATTCTACATCTTCAGGAGATGCTGATTTTAGCCTAGTAGAAAGAGATATATAGTATTAGATGTGACACTGCAAGGATTAAAACACAAAAAAATGAAACTGATGTTTAATGATTTAAAATTCTGCTATGGACTAGGTAAGGAACACACTTCAATTCACCTGCATTCCAGGTTTGTTGTGCAACAGATATGTGCAACCCAGGGAAAGCAATCACTGACTGATTCAGAGTTTTAGTTTAATGATTATTCATACTGTGACACCACCTTGTAAGAACATCACGGTCTTCAACAAAATGAAAAAAATTGGACAGGCTCTAAAGTCTAGAATTTGGATCAACCCATGTTCAACTAAAGAGGAACAGAATAAAATAAATACCACAAGTTTGCGTTGTGTTGTAGAATAACAGCAAAGCTAAAGAACATTGCTCATTTTGGTGCAAACTGAACTTTATCAACAAAGTCAACAAATTACAGAAGGTACAGACACCAAACTAAAGCTTAAGCATTACTTGATACTTTCATGTACGGCAAGGACTCAATTAATTGAGAACTAGTAAGCAGCATCATGGAAATATATGGTAACATGTTGGTATCTGTATATGATATTCGCTGGTATTACACCATCAGTAGCTTAAATTTTTCTTATATATGTATTCAAGGTGAATTACAAGTTTAGGGTATAGTAAATCTGCTTACATATACATTTTTACATTTGGGGCACAGACAGGTTAAGGGACATAGTTTTGACTCAGAGGTGGGAAATGAACAGGCAAATTTGGGGCTTAAGGCTTGGCTACTACATTACACTGTACTTCAAGATCAACGAGCAAAGGTCACTTACCATCTTTTTACATCCTGCTCTTTTTTCTTAAAATTATCAAGTTTCTTCATTCCTTTAACATTCTGCTGTTTAAGTGTTTCCTCGCTCTCCCATGTATTATGAATATGTGACCATCCCTTCCATTTGATTAAATACTGAATTTCTCCTGCTTCCTTTTTTGGGTCAAAACCAGCATTTGGATCACCATCTGTCTCAACTGCATAGATGGTTGTTGATGCACCAGTAGCTAAAGTAAATTGTGAATGTGACACAGCAGAACAAGATTAATCAAAAAACCTTGAATTAACTACAAACTGACAACTGTAAGACAAAACACATTTAATGCTCTCTAAATTTTCAAAATGTGCAAAAAAAAAAAAAACCTATCACAAGCAGTAGCTTAAAGTGGTCACAATACATATTTAGTAGTTATTCAACTCAAATAATTAAAATAAACATACAAAGCACTTGAAATGATGAACAACAGGAGAATAACCTTCATATTTCTTAACACAACTACAGTATGTCTGTAGTACTAAGGTGTTGTACCGTGTTAGCCATTATGAATGTAGTGAGTCAAGCAAAATGACACCTTTTACTGGCTAACTAAAAAGTTTTTTTTATTTTTAATAAATTTGCAAAAACCTCAAGTAAACTTTTTTCACGTTGTCATTATGGGGTGTTGTGTGTAGAATTCGGAGGAAAAAATGAATTTAATCCATTTTGAAATAAGGCTGTAACATAACAAAATGTGGAAAAAGTGATGCGCTGTGAATACCTTCCAGATGCACTGTATATAACATAAGGTGTCATTCTGCTTAACTTCTCACTACTTAATGCAACTACTAAACAAATATGTCAAAACTACTATACAATGTTGTTTTTGAGAGAGGAGCAGCATCAGAAGATAGAAGCACTATATTAGACCAAAACTACTCTCACTTTGCAACAAGCAACCCAAACAGGAGACCAACAGCATTTTGCAAGCTTACCTCCCTTCCTTCCATTTCTCATTTCCATTACTTTTTCTAATGTCTCAAACTCATCTTCTTCTGGTTGAGGAACATCTTCTCCACATACTTCCACTAAGTCATCAGAATCAGTTTTCATGTCCTCAAGCTCTTTGTAGCTCACATTTACAGTTGCCTGACGGCGGGGGCCCTTCTTGTCATTGCATTCATCATCATCATCCTCAGATGACGAGCTTACCTGCTTTTTTTTCTGGGACTTGACTTTTTTACCATTACGTGCATTTAATCTAAGGAAGCAAAAAGTGGAAAATGTTTTGGGTAAAAACTGAGAAATAATATAACTTGCATTAAATAATTCACCATTCCTATGTAAACAACTCAGCCTGTTTCACAAACACATGCTGATCCAGAATTTACTAGTATACTTCTGGATCTAAGGCAGTTTGTAAGCAACACTGGACTCTGTTGTTCTGGGAAACTCAACCTGGGAATTTACCATAGACATAAACCCAGACAACTGTTATGCAAGTAAAACAGCATCACAATCAAATTCAAGACACTGAGGGTAAGTTTAGGAAACCAAAAAGAAAAAAAAAAATCAATAGCATAATTCTGATTCATACTGCTTTTTATCAGACTCTTTAGGCATGTAATGTAACGATAGAGCCTTATTTGAGTAGTTACAAGTAGTTTATGAAAACTGATTTAACAGCTGGTTTCCTTGTACATTTGATAGAGATCACAGAGCTCAGACCACCCTTTCAGCACCTGATGCTGTATGTTTAGGTTGAAGGGGCAAGATAGGATCGGTCTCCCAACTTGTACAAATGATTTAGGAGATTGAGAATGATCCTTTTTCATGGTGTGATGTTTAGGAGTGACTGAAGTCATTATCTTTGTTAACTTATGGGGATATTGTTAGTAATCAGAAAGGTGTAATCTGAAATAGAACTTCCACCCCTTTACTGTGAATCATACTGGCTACTGCCTCTGCTAACAAATTAGCACATGGAAACGCACTGCAACTAGATCTTAAGATGTCTTTTCAAAGATCACAAAAATTTGCAGCTCAGGCTGTAAACAAAGTGATTTACAAATTGGGTTTTGCTCTTTCCTGAGAGGACAAGGAAGAAATTGACCTAATTCAATAGAGTCACTTTGTATGAAGACTCTGAAAGTATCATAGTTAAAATCAAACAGGTTTTGATGGACTTTGATGGTGGATGTGGATATAGGAATGAATTGTGACAGATAGAGTAATCATACTTCAGGCTTTCACATATTCACTTGCTAGTTAATACAGTTTTCCACTTCTCAGAGAAGGATTTAAGCCTGTGTTGACTTGTCATAACAGTCAAGGCGATGCAGCCTCTACAACTGAAATATCCACAGAACATTCAGGTTTTGAAAAGGACAAGAACGGAACAATGCTAAATGCTACTCGTGTTTACACAACATTTGGCAGCTGTCTGGTGCACAAGTTTGGATTCAAGAAAAGCTTCAATCTAGCTGATATCACACAATAACTGGGCAGGATGTGGACTTTTCATCTATACGGCACTGCTGGGCGATAAAACAAAAATTTTTCAAAATTATAACGGTTTCACAGTATTTGACAGTATTTTTTTCCCCATGCATGACTGGATATTAACCACATTATCCACTGTAATTACTGCAATAGACTGGCTAAGAATAACCTAGTCACCTGTCATGAGAATTGTACATTGTACAAAAAACATTTTAATGTGCACACAAGTATTAATACAGATATGCATTTCCCCATAAAATGATAGTTTTCAAGGGGGTGGCACTAATGAAGAGAAGGAATCACACTGCATGACAGTTGCAGTCAAAATACAGAACCCTTTTATTGAACAAATTTTGCAAACAACTTAAAACTATAATTTTGCCAACATATTTTCAACCATCGAAAGAGGCATTTAGACTCCAGAGGTGCTTTTCAAAAGTTGTATTGCACTGAACCTACCTTAGAAAAGGAATAAATAGTAAATATTTTTGGTAAACCAACTACACTTTCTGTTAATGTTAACAGTCTCTTTCCACTGACACGTTAAAGTGACTTTTTCAAACAACTTTACCATCATTAAACTGCAAAATATTAATAAAATAAATAATAGTGCAACTTCCAGTAATAATACTATTTCTTCAATGCTTCAAGCCCAGGTACATTACACAGTATTCACCAAATAAAAATAAAATAAAACAAGTACAATTTGGTAATGACATCTTTACCAACTGATCCATCATATTGCAAATTGCATTAATATGGACCTTGCTTCAAGCTAAGCTATATACATAAATAATACAACTGCAACTTGCCTTTATAATGCTATTTGTTGTATAGCCGGTCCACGGATTAAAAAAAAAATATGGCCAGTTTTGAAATCCAGTTAGCCGTGTCCATCTCCATGGGCAAGACTGTAGGGCCGCGGGGAGTTGAAGAGGTAATTGGGGCAAGTCGCACCTGCATGTGCGGGTGTGATCATTCTCAATCGCTTCATTGGCTTACTAAGGCATGTGATTAAGGCACTGCATTCATGGAGACATACATTTTTGGGCCGGCAGGACAGGGGGAAGGAAAAAAGAAAAGATAGAACAGAAGGAGGTTAAAGAAGGGAAAAGGCAGTCATGGGTAGACAAACCAGACACCAGGAAGGAGAAGGCAGCATGAGCTGGGTCTCCGTGAGGGAGCGCAGGGTGAGGCGCACAAGGGGCTGGTTCACCCCACTGACTAAGCATGTAGAATGGGGCAAGCGAGATGTAAGGCAATAATAATAATACATTTTATTTATAAGGCACTTTACATTAGTAGTAAATCTCAAAGTGCTACATGAAAAAATTTAACAAAGACAAGATAAAAACAGAGATAAAACAATAAATAGTGGCATTCTTGTTAATATGATTTCCTAAATAAAAAAGTCTTTAGCTGTTTTTTTAAAAACAGCCCACAATCTGCTGTGTTCTCAAGTTCTCTGGTAGGGCATTCCAGAGCCATGGAACAGCCACTGCAAAGGCCCCCCAGTGGATCGGAGGAGCGAGTGAGTGAGCGCGACGGAAGACGGGAGATGTGCCGACCTATGACGGTCTGGTTGTGCAGTGTGGCAGCAGCCAAGCTGGGGGTCGGCAGAAAGGAGTTTGTGCTGCAGAGGCTCCACCGGCAACAACGGTGATGGGTGAGCCGGGGAGACAGAAGGTGGTGGGCTGTGATCGGATAAGGAGAGAGACTGCATTTTAACATCTATTTTAACAGACTTATTTATTTATTATGGATTTTATTCCCACATTTCACTGGTTTTATGGACTTGCTGTTTATTTGGGTACTGTATTTTTTTTTGGAACTGCACAATGGACACTTGCTTTTACTTTGCCTGTTTTTAATAAAAGCACTTGACCACTTTCCACCATCCCCTGGCTTCAATGAGATTCGACAGCTCATCTCGGTCATAATTATAGACGGTGTTGGTTCAACAGATTCCCACATGGGAAGAGGGAGTCTTTAGGGGACCGGCATCGTCACACTATTACACAGTACCCAGGTACATTACACAGTATTCAAGTATTGGGAAGAAGAAAAAAGTGCTACTTGGCTTGCCGTATTATTCAGTACTATAGAAACGGCAGTCACAAATTTTAAAATAATGGTCCACATCCGACCTTTTAAAACCAAAGTATCTGCAGACAACATGACACCCTTTTTCAGTAAATGTTCTTCTGTGTCATCATGTTCAACTTTATCGTCTGCTACAGCTTCAGTTTCGGAATGCTCTCTGTCCATTTTCACCACACAATACCTCCACTAATGCATGTACTCTGTTGCATGCATGTTTAGCAGTGTAGCTGTGAAAAAGGTCCCCTCTTAAATAGTTTCCCGCTGTGCCACATTCCAAACGTTGTTTAGGCTATTTAAACCGGTGTTGTAGTATAAGAAAAATCCATATCATAACAAAAATTTAAAAACGGTTCTCGTTATGAACCGGTATACCTCCCAGCACTACAATAAGGAAGAGTTTGTTTGGGCTTCATAAATATTTACTCTTGTGGTCATGGACTAATCATATGAAAAAAGCATCAAAAGGAATTCTAAGCTACTCATTATTTTAATTAGCAACAATTTAATGTCCCGAACATTGAGCATGCATTTAACAAAAATAATATTTATTTATATAGCACATTTTCATACAAATAATGTAGCTCAAAGTGCTTTACATGATGAAGAGAAAAAAAGAAAAAGTATAAATGAAAATAAGACAACATTAATTAACATATAATAAGAGTAAGGTCTGAAACATTTGTTACCTGCCTCAGTTAGGTTTAAATATTTTTATATATAATATATATATATATATATATATATATATATATATACAGTATTTACTAATACTATATATATTGTAATATATAAGAATCTCTCATTGTCAAAGTTCTATTTCATCATCTAATATTTGACAGCAAAAAGGACTGCTGATGAAGCAATCTTGCATTTACATGTGACCTCTGCTGATTCATTTAATCAATCTGCTGATATTTGTAACTTTCCTACTTGCTCTAAGATGAAGAAATCAGATAAAATGGAACAGGGGATACAAATTAAGGTTACTAAACCTATGGAAAACTTAGAAATGCCAAGAATCTTAAACAGCTTTACTTTACAATTTTAATCTAAAAGGATTTTCTTAGATATTCACCTATTTGGAGGTTTTCTGCTCTTTACTTTATGGTTGGGTTCATAGTCGGAGGCACTTTCATCACTGATTCCACCTTCTTCTGATGAGTTCGAATCAGAATCTGAACCAGAGCCTGATTCAGATTCAGAATCTGATTGGGAGCCGGAACCAGAACCAGACATTTGCCAGTCTTCACTAAAAGTAAAATTAAAAAGTTAAAATTCACAATTAGTTTCAGGACAAATAATTCTACTATTTTTTATTAAACTATGTGATTAAAAACTTGTTCCTAACAAAACACACTTTTCAAGGATCACCAACACTTGCAAATAGGAAGCTAAAATTGGAAGACCTCTATGTGCAACTCAATGTTTCTTAACATTTTATCTCTGCTTTTATCAGGACTTGGGATCAAACACCTAAGTGGAGAATACTACTTTTTTATTTCAGTCAGTGAAATGATTAAGCATATTCCAAAATGATCAGTACAGGGATATAGGTATACTTTCATAAGCAGAGAATAGCAAAAAATCCAATAGCAAAAGTAGAACTTTTTCTGGATTAGGTCCCCACACAATACTCCAAATGTGGTCCAGGTGCAGGCATGAAAGTCCAAAAACTAAAAGCAATTCTTTTAATTTTATAGAAAGATCAAATTAGTTTCTTCTAATTTCCTAATGCCAGTTATAAGTTTTGTGATAAAGTATGTGAAAAAATACAAAAAAATGGATTTATGCATCTAAAAATGACTTTGAAGGTATATTTAAAAAAAAAGTGTAATATCTTACTCTTTCCGTTTCTTCTTCCTTTTACTTTTACTTGATGCATCATCTGAGTCCTCACTACTAGACGAGTTCTGCAAAAATTAAAGTTTAAAAATAGAAAAAATGCTATCAGGTTTAATTTTATACAACTAGAAAAACTAGCACTGCAAGAATTAATTTTAAAATTTAATTTGTTTTTTTTTTTTAGTTATGAGAAAATACATAAACAACAAAGAGGGGAGTGTAAAACTGTGATTTATTAAATTTTCCTTCGAAACCATGAGATTTCTGTAGATTACATTCAATACTTTAGACAAAAAGTCAATACATTTTTGATAAGGAAAGTAAGAACTACTAAAGACTAATTCTGTATTTACTTTTATATGTAATTACAATCTTTTTCCTTGAATGGGATGTCCATTTGAGTGAATGAACACAATGTTTTTATTCTATGAAAACCAGTATTTTTTTTTCCAAATTTTCAGTCACCTGAAGTCATTTACATTTCTGACATACAATAAGTGTCCCAGTATTACATTACACTTAGACATGTTAAGACAATTCTGAAACTTTCAAGAAGTTCACCATTCTGTAGGACAGAGGTGTCTTTAGTATTTAACAGAGTATTACTGAACATTTCTTTAAAACCCTGTGAATTATTTCTGGGGCACTTTAGATTGGTACAAACTGTTGGTTTTGTTTATCCCTTTAAAAAATGACTGAAATAATAAATGTTATTTTCTAAAAAGACTGAATTGTTATTAAAATGATTCAATAATCACTCCCAAATCTACTCAATCCAATACAAAGTTGCACAGGTGCCAGAACCTATCCAGGCATTCCCCTAATGAAAGACAGGAAAGATTCGCATACAGGGCACCAGTCTTCGGCAGGCATATTTAAAAACACAGTCACACGAGGACCAACTTTGAATTGCTAATTAATGTAACCAGCCTGTCTTTACAGATCATTGAGACGACAAATGGAATACCCAGAAAAAAACCCATGCAATCATGGGGAAAACATGTTATTCGTTAAGGACAAAATTGTGGCAAATGACTTAAACCCAAGATGCTGAAACCATGGAGAAGCACAAACCACTGTGCCACTGTATCTCAATATTGTCAGTGTTTAGAATTTTAAGAAATAAACCCAATCCAATTCACAAGTTCATTTTTTCTCACTTTTGTCACGTAACGGAAATAAATGAGATGCTATACATGTAAAAACTAGTTCCATCTGTCATACAGATGTTTTTTAATATATCAATCTGAATCACATAATGATTACTTTGCTTTGCAAAGATAATTAGTTTTTGTAAACAAAGGTAAATTTTCATACAATGAAAACAATATTGACTCTTGATCTAAACAGAAATATTTTTAGCCATTCCCTGGCCTCAAAAGTTGACTATTTTTGTTAAAGTACCACCAAAATACCGTAGATCCCGGAATACAGGCCGACCCGGTATATTAGCCGAACCCCTTCTCTACCTACTAAATTACATGTATTTGCCGATGACCGGTATTTAAGCCGACCCCCTTCTCCAAGCAAAATTTTCTAAATTTCCTTAAAAAAGTGTCTCTTCTGGTATATTTATGTTTATCAGCGAGAATTTGAGAATGCCGGCATTTTTGATATATAATATAATGTGCATAATTTACCAAAACACCAATAATTTTTCTAATATACTAACTAAAAAGTTATAAAAAGTGCCTAGCCTACTTCGATTAAGCTAGGAGCATGGCGGCGCGCATGGTCGCAGCGGCTCAGGGCTCTCCTTTTCAGTGCAGTTTTTTGTTGTTTTTGTACTTTTTTTTGTCCTTGTTTGTGCACGATTGGTTCGGCGAACATCCGCTACACCATTCAGAACCTTATAGACATTGGTGTCCAGAGCCAGACATCTGTTTCGAGTGTTTTTCATCACACAAACATCCCCCCAGACAACATAGCGAGACCAGCGGGCTCTCTGTGGATTGTTGTCGGGTCTACAAGACAACACAGACGGAGGAGGGAAAGAAAGCAGGAGCGGGGCCGCAGATCCGGCGTTATGCTAAAGCTAAAAAACAACCATACAAGCCCTATACAGAACTTTTTTCTGCACTGAAGGAGCTGCTTTTAATCTCATTGTAGATGCGTATAGTGACAATAAAAGGCATTCTATTCTAGAAACAATTTCATACTGTACTCACCATTTAATTTGACATCTTTGGGCTGCAGGAAGGGAGGAGATATTTCCACACAATGTCCATCTTCGTTTCAATTGCGATCGCTTTTTTACCTTCTCTTCCTTCCTTAGCAATTATGTGTCTTGCTTGCATGGTATAAATTAATTATATATATATAGGTAAATCACTGCAATGACGGAAATTACATCCAAAAACACATGTATCTGGGCTCCGACTGACGCTACTAACGCTCTCGGTTGTTTGTTTACAATCACGCAAGCGGATACACGTGACCGCATCCGTTTCGTAACACAAGATGTTGGTTGTAAATCAAAAAAAAATTTCATTTTGAACTTCCCGATAATTTATTATAAATTTTATTAATAAAATCAACAACTAAATCACTTTTTTGAATAAATTCTTTATTTAATTTAAAGTACCGGCATGCAAAGTTACTTCTTCATCTGAAAGATGGCTCTGTGGTTTCGTCATTATTTACTTCCGTATTTATCGGCAAAACCGGCATTGCGCTGGAAATCTTGAATCTGAAACGATACTCATTGTATAATCCGACCCCCAAAATCCAAGCCAAAAATCTAGGACGAAATTCTCGGCTTATATAACAGGATCTACGGTATATTAAAATGGACACCATTAGTTCAACAATAACATTAGTCATCAAAACAAACCTTAACAACCTTTTCTCTTCTTTAAATATGGTATACCAATACTGTCTAGCTATATTTTACCACTGCTTATTTTTTGGCTATTTCAACTATTTTGTAAATTTTGTGTAGGATGCTCAACACAATGAGCAAACAAACTAGAAAACCACATGTAACACGTTGTCTAAACCATAGTATGTACAGCAAATGTAGTTCTTGCCATAAGAATGACTGTGATTGGATATAAAACATCCACCCCAACACCATCCTGCAGCAAAGTTTACTGTAATGGTAATGGCTGTGAAGATGATCTGGTGTTAGACAATTTTCAAATAAGTATCACCAGTGCTAACAGTATTATTTAATAAAGCAGCATCTGATATACTGTAAACCCAACATGTCTTAATCACGCCAACTGACTCAGGTACTATAAAGAGCAAAGTTTAAAATAAGGAATGCTCACTTCTTAGATTAACTAGGTAACAGGGCCTCAGTTTACAAAAAGGCAAAGTGACAGTCAGAAAATTACTATCACACTACCAAAAAGATTATAATAGAGATGCAGTAAGAATACAAAAATATACATAACTTTCATATTACATGTATAAAAACTATAGTAATGGCCAACGTTGGACTACATCAAGGATTGTTTTCTGGGATGCAATGGAGACAGTGTTTGACTGCCATAGATGTTTAGTGAGGTAAATAGTATAGTAGACGTAATCACATACATTAGACTATGTAAGATTTATAGTCAAAATACATATTCCGACTCCTCCGAGTACAACACGAGCTGGCAAAGTTTTGTCAACCAAAATTATTGTAATATTAAAAAACTATATATAAATTATATTTATGCCTTCATACTTTACAACTATCTACAACCTACTTGAAGTGGCAAATGGCCAAACTATCCTATTAAATAATGCATAACATACATAGTCTAATAAATATATTGGTCTGCTACTGATTGAGAGCAGTTCCATCTCTGCTTGTTTTGCCTGACTGGCTTGATTGGACTGGTTTCCATTAAGAGGGTAAGAAAACTCCTCGAACCGCCACCTTATCGTGGTGGAGGGGTTTGCGTGTCCCAATGATCCTAGGAGCTCTATTGTCCGGGGCTTTATGCCCCTGGTAGGGCCACCCAAGGCAAACTGGTCCTAGGTGAGGGATGAGACAAAGAGCAGTTCAATAGACCTCCTATGACAAATAAAAAATTTGGACAGCGTTTTCCCTAACCCGGACGAAGGTCACCGGGGCCCCCCTCTGGAGCCAGGCCTGGAGGTGGGGCTTGATGGTGAGCACCTGGTGGCTGGGCATGCACCCATGGGGCTCGGCCGGGCACAGCCCGAAGAGGCAACGTGGGTCCCCCTTCTCGTGGGCTCACCACCTATGGGAGGGGCCAAGGTCCTCGGGTACAGTGCGAGTTGGGTGGTGGCTGAAGGCGAGGACCTTGGCGATCCGATCCTCGGCTACAGAAGCTGGCTCTTGGGACGTGGAATGTCACCTCTCTGAAGGGGAAGGAGCCTGAGCTAGTGTGCGAGGTCGAGAGATTCCGGCTAAATATAGTCGGGCTCACCTCAACGCACAGCTTGGACTCTGGAACCAATCTCCTTGAAAGGGCCTGCACTCTCTACCACTCTGGAGTTCCCACTGGTGAGAGGCGCCAAGGAGGTGTGGGCATACTTTTTGCCCCCTAACTTGGAGCCTGTACATTAGGGTTTACCCCGGTGGACGAGAGGGTAGCCTCTCTCCGCCTTCCTGACTATTCGTGCGTATGCGCCGAACAGCAGTTTGGAGTACTCGCCCTTTTTGGAGTCACTGGAGGGGGTGCTAGAGGGCATACCTTCTGGAGACTCCTTTGGACTGCTGGGAGACTTCAATGCTCACGTGGGCAATGACAGCGAGACCTGGAAGGGCGTGATTTGGAGGAATGGCTCCCCCGATCTGAACCTGAGCGGTGTTTTGTTATTGGACTTCTGTGCTCATAACGGATTGTCCATAACGAACACCATGTTCAAGCATAAGGGTGTTCATATGTGCACTTGGCACCAGGACACCCTAAGCCACAGTTCGATGATCAACTTTGTAGTCGTGTCGTCGGACCTGCGGCTACATGTCTTGGACACTCAGGTGAAGAGGGGGCAGAGCTGTCAACTGCACCACCTGGTGTTGAGTTGGCTTCGATTGTGGGGGAGGATGCCGGTCAGGCCTGGTAGGCCCAAACGTGTTGTGAGGGTCTGCTGGGAACGTCTGGCAGAGTCCCCTGTCAGAAGTAACTTCAACTCCCATCTCCCGCAGAACTTTGACCACGTCCCGAGAGAGGTGGGGGACATTGAGTCCGAATGGGCCATGTTCCGTGCCTCTATTGGTGAGGCGGCTGATCGGAGCAGTGGCTGTAAGGTGGTCAGTGCCTGTCGTGGCGGCAATACCCGAACCTGTTGGTGGACACCGACGGTGAGGAATGCTGTCAAGCTGAAGAAGGAGTCCTACAGGATCCTCTTGTCCTGTGGGACTCTGGAGGCAGCTAATAGGTACCGACAGGCCAAGCGGAATGCGGCTTCGGTGGTTGGGGAGGCAAAAACTCGGGCATGAGAGGAGTTTGGGGAGGCCATGGAGAACGACTTTCGGACAGCTTCGAGGAGATTCTGGTCCACCGTCCGGCGTCTCAGGAAGAGGAAGCAGTGCAGTGTCGACACCGTATATGGTGGGGATGGTGCGCTGATGACCTCGACTCGGGACGTTGCGGGTCGGTGGGGGGAGTACTTCGAAGACCTTCTCAATCCCATTAACATGCCTTCCAATGAGGAAGCACAGCCTGGGGACTCTGAGGTGGGCTCCCCCATCTCTGGGGCTGAGGTCACCGAGGTGGTCAAAAAACTCCTTGGTGGCAGGGCCCTGGGGCTGGATGAGATACGCCCGGAGTTTCTCAAGGCTCTGGATGTTGTAGGACTGTCTTGGTTGACACATCTCTGCAACATCACATGGACATCAGGGACAGTGCCTCTGGATTGGCAGACCGGGGTGGTGGTCACCCTCTTTAAAAAGAAGAACCGGAGGGTGTGTTCCAACTACAGAGGGATCACACTCCTCAGTCTCCCTGGAAAAGTCTATTTGGGGGTTCTGGAGAGGAGGGTCAGGTCGGATAGTCGAACCTCAGATTCGGGAGGAACAGTGTGGTTTTCGTCCTGGTCGCGTAACAGTGGACCAGCTCTACACCCTTAGCAGAATCCTGGAGGGAACATGGGAGTTTGCACAACCAGTCTGTATGTGTTTTGATGGACTTGGAAAAGGCATTCGACTGTGTCCCTCGGGGAATCATGTGGGGGGTGCTCCGGGAGTATGGGGTACTGTACCCCCTGATAAGGGCTGTTTGATCACTGTACAACCGGTGTCAGAACTTGGTCCACATTGTCGGCAGTAAGTCGAACCTGTTTCCAGTGAGAGTTGGACTCCACCAGGGCTGCCTTTTGTCACCGATTCTGTTAATAACTTTTATGGACAGAATTTCTAGGTGCAGCAAGGGTGTTGAGGGGGTCCGGTTTGGTGGACTCAGGATTGGGTCACTGCTTGTTGCAGATATGTTGTCCCGTTTGCTTCATTAGGCCGTGATCTTCAGCTCTCTCTGAATCGGTTCGCAGCTGAGTGAATCAGCACCTCCAAATTCAAGATCATGGTCCTCAGTCGGAAAAGGGTGGACTGCCCCCTCAGGGCAGTGATGCGGGCTCTGCATCGGTCTGTCGTGGTGAAAAAGGAGCTGAGCAGTAAAGGCAAGGCTCTCAATTTACCAGTTGATCTATGTTCCTACCCTCATCTATGGTCACGAGCTGAGGGTAGTGACCGAAAGAATGACATCGCGAATACAAGCGGCTGAAATACGTTTCCTCCGCAGGGTGTCTGGGCTTTCCCTTAAAGATAGGGTGAGAAGCTCAGTCATCCGGGAGGGGCTCAGAGTAGAGCCACTGCTCCTCCGCATCGCGAGGAGTCAGATGAGGTGGCTCGGACATCTGAACAGGATGCCTCCTGGACGCCTCCCTGATGAGGTGTTCCGGGCACGTCCAACCGGGAGGCGGCCCCGGGGAAGATCTAGAAGAAGTGGACGGGGAGAGGGAAGTCTGGGCCTCTCTGCTCAAGCTGCTGCCCCCACGACCCGACCTCGGATAAGCGGAAGAGGATGGATGGATGGTGGGTAAGAAAACTAAAAAAAAAAATTTTTTAACTGAAATCTTGATAAATTGACAGTGTCATAAAATACTAAACAAATGTAGCATGCAATGATGGCGATTGTGCCATTACATCTCTACACAACAATCTCAGTAAGGAGAGGATGCATGTTCTTTTATAATTGCTAAAGTGAATGTGCAGTGATAAGAACTTTTAATTTTTGAAATTGCCTATATGTTTTATCTTCTAGATATATAAAGATCTACAACAAACAGGAACAAATAAAGTGAATGTAAAACACAGACCTTCATAAATGAAGGAAAAAAGCATGGAAAAGTTTACATGTACAAATGGTTTCTACAAAGATATCAGTGCAGAAGTTTAAAATTTCATTACAGCAATAAAAATAGAGTTTTACAAAATGCATTTCAAGACATACAATTACCCCATCTGATGTGGAGTTTGATGAACTCTGCTGCTGCGTATGTTGCTGCTGCTGCTGCTGCTGTTGTTTCCTGAGTATGGCAGATCGCTGAACTGTCAGAATACTTGGATTCGATTTCCAAAACTTCAAGAAAGAAACAGAGAAAGACAGATGGAGAAAATGTCTAGTACCAGTTAAAATAATCTTTATACTCCTTACACTGATATAGGTGGGTCTCAGGTTATGGAAGCCTTGATTTGTAGCAATTATGCAGAAATTAACATGCATAGAAAAATTTCAACATTTCTTTTCGACTGAACTTCAATTAATATTGAGTTGCATATTTAAAACGCAACATCCACTTTTTTGTAATTCTGAATGAAGCAAACAAGCTGTGACATGAATGAATATGTAGATGCCGACATTAATGGTGCAGAATAGCACATTACAGTAGGTCTTGGCAGATTTTCAATTGAATAGTTTAACTCAAATTAATGTTTTAAAGTGAAATTCAGACATGAAAATCATGTTCTTTTGTTAATTACGAAAAGGTGCCGTTAAACAGTCGAGAAAATATACTCCAGTTTGATCAGGTGTTCACATGTGTAGATAACATATAAATGTTAAAGAATACGATGAGCTGTGTTTTTCGTACAAATGAGCTTGTTCTAAAGAAAGGTGGTAACATTAAGTCTGTTGCCTGGAATTTGTTTGGATAAGAAAAATTGGATGTTGAACAAACTAATTTCAAAAGCAAAGTCTGCAAAACAATAAAAGTTAAAGAGTTAAGACAGTACTTCAGCACTTAAAACAGAAACACCCTCCAGAATGGAACCAACAGGAGAAAGCACAAGATGAAGATAAAGATGCACAAGGCAGACCTATCACTAAGAGAATTAAGGGTTATAAAATAGAAAATGTTTTAAGGAAAACTGAAGAGTTTAAGGACGGTTGCCTTTAAGTGGAGGTGGCAGAGAAGAACAGGGGCTGCAAACATTTAGAAAAAAATGTAGAACCCAGTTTGCACAATTTTTTTTCCACATTTTTTTATTTAGATGAAGGATACAGTTAAATTTTATGTTTGCACAATGTGGACATTTTCTAATTTTGTTTTTTGTTTTATTCCTTCAACAAGAGTATAAAATAATTTCTATGTTAAAGTTTTCAATTAAATATTAAATTTTGAATACATTTTTTTTAAAAAGTTTTATTTTTGTCATATTATCCAGCCCTAGAGTACAGGAACAATTTTCAATCATTTTGAGCTCTTATGCACATGCGTCACCAAATATAACTGGCAGTGTGCAGGTGCACAATAAGCTCTGTCACAGATAAGTGGTGGATTTTCATGATATCAATATGCCTTTAACAAATCTAAGGTACTGTGTCATTATCAAAAATATCAGGATATTTAAGCAAAACCCCAATGTATGTGCATGCACAAGGCGCATTTTAGTTTTGTGATATAAAGTATAATATTGCTACACTGTCATTTCAACATTTCAAACTTTCTTTTAATAAAATACATAATGAAGTATTTTTAAACTGACAATCAAAATCATGAATATCCACAAGAGGTCAACTTATCCATAGTCTGGGGACTGCCTGTATTTTATTTCTAAACCAAGTGATAAGTTTTAACAAGATATTCAGATTTACAGTAATCCCTCGCTATATCACGCTTCGACTTTCGCAGCTTCACTCTATCGTGGATTTTAAATGTAAGCATATCTAAATATATATCACAGATTTTTCGCTGGTTCGTGGATTTCTGCGGACAATGGGTCTTTTAATTTATGGTACATGCTTCCTCAGTTTGTTTGCCCAGTTGATTTCATACAAGGGACGCTATTGGCGGATGGCTTAGAAGCTACCCAATCAAAGCATGTATTACATATTAAATAAAACTCCTCAATGATATATGCTTCCCGCGCGGTGCTCGATTGTTTGTTTTCTCTCTCTCTCTCTCTCTCTCTCTCTCACCCTCTCTGACATTCTCTGCACCTGATGGAGGGGGTGTGAGCAGAGGGGCTGTTTACTTAGAAGATACGGACGCTCCTCTAAAAAATGCCGCTTTATCGCGGTGCTTCGGCATACTTAAAAGCCCAAAAGCACGTATTGATTTTTTGATTTTCTGGCGCGCACTCTCTCTCTCTGACATTCTCTGCTCCTGACACGCATTCTTTGAAGAAGATATGTTTGCATTCTTTTAATTGTGAGAAAGAACTGTCATCTCTATCTTGTCATGGACCACAGTTTAAACGTTTGACTAAAGGGTGTTATTTCATGTCTAGAGGGCTTTAATAATATTAACAGTGTGGGAGAGTTTATAAGGGCTTAAAATATATAAAAATAACCATACAAACACATGGCAAAAACCATGCTTACAGAATCAAGAACATCAGTATAATAAGCCTCTTCCAGCTTTTGAGAAAAAGCAAACTTTTTCCCCCACAGACTCCCATTATCCTTCATGCTTCTCTCTAAAGATAGAGAAGTTGCACTCCAAAATTATGTTTGAATCACCAAAACATTACACTTAAGTTAAATGTAATTACCTTGCTAATACTTTTGTTCAGTACAGTGGGTTTTATAATGTTTGGTCCTCTGTCCATTCTTAAAATCACCTGTTTCAACTCTTTAGTGGTGTTGCTTATAAACTTTCCCCAACCTTAATTGATGATTTCAGAGTGAAACATCTGGATTTCACTCTTTAATTGCTTCTTATTACCAATGACATTCAAATGACAAAGGAATCAGCAGTTCTCCATCTAACTTGTTTCTGTTTACACTTCTGTGGATTCATCTGGTGAACAATTTGGTTTAATAGCAATTTGGTTTTAGAAGGAAACTAAAGAGAAAAAGGTGAAGGACTGAGATTTACTCATTCATTTTAGGCTTCAAATCATTTGGATGGTATCTGGGGAAAGGAAAAAAAAGTCTATGGATATAAGAACCTGATACTGCAGATTTAAAATGCTAACAAGCCATAAAATTAAATAAGGTCGGAGACTAGTAAGGACTGGTTTCTAATTAAGGAACTGGATTGGGGGGAAAAAAAGAAAAAAAAAAACCTGCAGCCACCGTGGCCCTCTGGGACCAAGATTGCTTACAATTGGCTTAAAGATATGCAATAAAACACATAGGGGCCTGAGGCAGTGTGCAATTATTAAAATAAAAACAGTGCATCCAGGCTTAGTGGGTGTGGGTGCGCACAGTAGCATTGCCATGTGTCCCCAGAGTGTTTAGTGTTAAAATTGACAAATTTCATTCATTTGCAGAGGCTATTGGTTCGGCCAGTTTCCCTAATGACATTCTTTGGGGCACAGTCAAGACACCTGTGACCGCTTTAAAGTTAAAAGGAGTGTGAAGGTGGTTAGATCATGGGCAAGAAAGGTGGGGAGTATGAGCTAGCATGAACAGAGCAGTCAGTGTCACCCATGGAGTAAGGAGAGGTACTATGCTCCATGTGTGTGTTGCTCCCACTGAGCATTCAGGAGAAGCAGGATCAATGAAATGCTCCAGAGTTCAAGCTAGAATGATGTCAGGTGGCAGAACAATGGAGGTCTGGCTCCTAGCAACCCAGCAGATACAGCCTAAGGGGGCTTGTATAACAGGCGGGTAGATGGAATGCAGTGGATAAGTGTCTCAGCCTGGCTGCAAGACCCAAGAAGTATGAGCTGAGGAAACAGGGAAAAAAGATGGGCTGGGCTGTTGCAGTAAGAAGGGACAAAGGTATGGTTTGAAAAGGATGCACTGAGATGTGTGGATTTAATAAAAGGATCCTAACTGATTTTGACCTTTGATTTTTAACCTTTTTTGGGGGAGTATTTATTGGTTTTAACCTCCACCCATAACCACTTGTTTTATTATTTGGATTTATTTAAGTACATGATTATTGATAGTCACAGGTACAAGGATATGACGGCAGCTTCAGCCAACCCAGATCATAAGGTAGATCAACCATTTTCCTACATAAAGTTTTGCCTGCCAGTTTTCTCTTTCCATAAATTACACATTACAAGCTGAAATACAAGCCAAATCAAATACAGAACTTAAAAAAGTATTGAGCCTTCAGTCATTAACATTTAAAGAGTCTTATAGCTTAGCCTTCTGATGTATTACATAGTGAAATTTTATTATTCGCAATTACAGTTTTATTCTTAATTAAGCATACTTCCACTTAAGCATGGCATGCACTATACACTTGCAAATACAATAAAAATTATACACAAATACAATACTGCACATAAACAAGAATATAATGCAATATATGTAAAACATACATGTATTTGTGAGGCAGACTATTTTTAGGAGGGGCTTACACAAGAAGGAACAAAATAAAACGCTTATTATTAGATAGCATTGGATAATGGATGGATGGATATACCAGCTATCTGGTATGCTAGGTGAAATTCTTCTTTCACTATGGATTTTGAGAAAACCATTTTACCTCTCTGCAAAAAATGAGTGAAAAACTTACTAACACGCTATACATAAAACAAAAACCTAGAACTTGAAACATAAAACTACATTCAAAATGAAACATGATTTTGTGCAACAAGTGAACTGAATATTATAGTATCAAGTACAGCAGTGTTAAACCACCACGGATTTGCAACCCACATCTGGGTTGCAGGCTGCTGCTGTTGGGTTGAAGGTTTCTAGTATTTATATTGGTAATGCATCACTGTCGATCCCCCTCCCATCCCACTCTAACAATCATGCTTAATTCACCAAGTGGGACCAACTCTCCAGCTCTGACAATCAAGCTCGATTCACCAAGGGGGATAGACCCAAAGGTGGGTCACAAATACACATAAGGGAAAAAGTGTTTCACAACATCAAAAGGTTGAGAAACACTGACCTAGAGTAATATGCAGTTCAATCTACCTTATTGGCGAGTCAATGCAAACAGAAAGGGAGGACTGGAAGACACCATGTCTTATGCTGTGTTTGTTTGGCAGCAGTGGCATATAAGTGTTGATCTGTGCAAAACATCCAAATTAAATCTGCTGTGATGCAGAATGCTAAGTGTTGTTTGTCTGTCATATAAAAACTCACAAACCTCTGAGCATTTGGCCTTGATATGTGTCTCAAATTTATAGTTTATGTCATGGTATACGGTAACATGACCTATAAATTGAACAAGCAGACTACCTTGGCTTTCAGACCTGCTCAAAGCATGCACTACCTGGAAGTTATAAACAACCAAGTAGTTGGAAATATGGGCTTCAGCATTGATCTTGGTCTCAGTCAACAATGTGGACATGTAACAGTGAGATACATTTCGCAGAATGACTGAAAGTTATATAAGACCAAATAATTGGGCATACAGACATTCTAGAACACGTTACTGGGTTTCAGGTCAATCGAGCACATTGCCATGACATCATCAGATAGCAGTGAAGAACATGCCAGCAACCTCAGCAGACTCATGCAGAGCTCTGTTTTTTTTTTTTAAGTGGTGAATACACTGCCTTTCAAAAAGACCAGAGGTCCAAGTGTTGCTATGTTGAATTCAAACAGAATGTGAAAGCTTCCCAAGTGTTTAATACTTGTAACATGCACTGTACATGCATACACAAAAACATACAAATATGTTCATTAGGGTTGTTCAGTACAAGGAACTGAAAGAAATACTGAAAACCCCAATTTTCATAATTGTACCGCCAAGCATTTAGTTAATCTCTGCACCGGAAATAAGTATTTTCCAAGTACATTTTTTAGCATGATCAGTAATCCAAGCTCGATGTACTATCAGGGGCAAATGCTCTTCAAACCTATACATTTACAAAAACACTTTAAAAACTCCAAGGGAGATCTACTTCTTGTGCTGAGTTTTATAGGCATGTAATGGAGCGGTAAGGCCTGCATGTTTGTGGACTAGAGTTACAAAGAAGCTTTGAGACAGTGTGAGGGAGTAGTTACTGGTACAGAGGTCCAAAAGCTGGTAACTTTAGGACTTCTGTACCAGTATGAAAGCCATTAACAGATAACTCCATTTCAAATGCAAAACACCCCCTTTGGTGACAATACAACCAGTGCTTTGCCTTTGAATTCTCCAGTGCATCCACTGGGGGTTCCCCCATGGAGTCTCCAGCATATCTAAGAGAGAAAGAACTAAGAGCAGAGCACAAGTTGTTTGAAAAGTTCCAGTAATGAACTATACCGGTAGAGAACATTATCAAGTAAGGATCGAACAAAAAGGTTTAGAGGGAGAACCAAATCTATGCAGTGAAGTGTGTTTTGTTACTGTTATATATATATATATATATATATATATATATATATATATATATATATATACACATATACATATACACATACATACACACACACTAATTAAAGGCAAAGCCCTCACTGACTGACTGACTCAACACTAATTCTCCAAGTTCCCGTGTAGGTAGAAGGCTGAAATTTGGCAGGCTCATTCCTTACAGCTTCTTTACAAAAGTTGGGCAGGTTTCATTTCGAAATTCTACGCGTAATGGTCATAACTGGAAGCTATTTTTCTCCATTTACTGTAATGGAGTTGAGCTCGAAAGCCGTGGGGGACGGAGTTTCGTGTGACATCATCACGCCTCCCACGTAATCACGTGAACTGACTGTCAACACAGTACGTAGAAAACCAGGGAGAGCTCCAAAAAGCGCTGAAGATAGCATGCATTATATAATTGAGAAGGCAGCGAAACAATAAGAAGCAAGCGAGTGACATATACAACCATATTCATGAGTGCTGCTACTTCGGAAACAAAGCACAGTGTAAACCTAAAGTTTAAATTAAGTTCACTGACAGGCAGCCGCTGGCGTTTGTCATGCCCACGGGTAATGCGGGACACAAGTTTAATGAGAGGATGCAGGATATAAACAAGAGTTTTGATCACTTTGTAACTAAGTTAAAATTGCACGTGAGGGGCTGTGCTTATGCAAATTCCGAGAGACTGTGTTTGTGGGGGATTGACAGTTAAGGCGGGTGGAGGAGTCACGTCATCATCTCCCCTCCCATTCACCTCATTTCGCTCTGAGTTGAGCTCCACAGCTAACGCAGTGTTACGGAAGTGAGTTTGTGACGCTGCCACCAAATACTCACAGAAAAATCCACAAGTTAATACACACGCTGCCTCTACAGTTTCTCCACACTGAATCCTCCAGGCACTACTTACAAAAGGTTACACTGACAATAGTGTTAAGTTATTTTTAAAATGTTTCCTTTTCTTAGCACAAGCACAGCTGAGAAGCTTCGATGAATGTACTCCATAACGCGTGAAAAAAAATCACGTATTTAATCACACTTTGCATTACAAAGGGGAACTTCTGTCAATGCATGATTTCCTGGTACACCGATTACATTGATCAGCGCATCCCGATTCATTTTACCCTCGCACCCCCTTGGTTTGAGAAAAAGTATGAAAAAATATGAGGTTAAAACAGAAAAACAGATCACCAATTGAAGCTTTATGAATAATCGATTCGCCATCAATAATTGTTTTGGTAAAGCCATACTCAGTGTAATCCTCCTTCCATTTTATAATTTTTCTGCCACTAGCCATGATTAAATGAACGGTAAAAAACTAGGGTGACTTATTCAGGCAGGCAGGCGACAGCTCAATAGCATGAATTTGGATATAAGTGGGATCTACTTAGTCGCCAGAAATATCTTTTTTAGGAATGGAAGTTGAATTTAGTCTTTAAATTTCTATGGTAAAGAAAAAGTTATGCAATGATGATTAAATGTAACTATATAAAGTCAAAGCTTTTATATATAAAGTCATTCCCAAATATTTTAAGTCAAAACCTGAGTATATAAAGACGGCGTTGGAATATTTCTGAATATATAAAGTAAGCGCTGGAATATATAAAGTCAAAACTTAAATATATAAAGTCAGCATCGGGAATATACACTCACCTAAAGGATTATTAGGAACACCATACTACTACAGTGTTTGACCCCCTTTCGTCTTCAGAACTGCCTTAATTCTACGTGGCATTGATTCAACAAGGTGCTGAAAGCATTCTTTAGAAATGTTGGCCCATATTGATAGGATAGCATCTTGCAGTTGGAGATTTGTGGGATGCACATCCAGGGCACGAAGCTCCCGTTCCACCACATCCCAAAGATGCTCTATTGGGTTGATATCTGGTGACTGTGGGAGCCATTTTAGTACAGTGAACTCATTGTCATGTTCAAGAAACCAATTTGAAAAGATTCAAGCTTTGTGACATGGTGCATTATCCTGCTGGAAGTAGCCATCAGAGGATGGGTACATGGTGGTCATGAAGGGATGGACATGGTCAGAAACAATGCTCAGGTAGCCTGTGGCATTTAAACGATGCCCAACTGGCACTAAGGGGCCTAAAGTGTGCCAAGAAAACATCCCCCACACCATTACACCACCACCACCACCAGCCTGCACAGTGGTAACAAGACATGATGGATCCATGTTCTCATTCTGTTTACACCAAACTCTGACTCTACCATTAAAATGTCTCAACAGAAATCGAAACTCATCAGACCAGGCAACATTTTTCCAGTCTTCAACTCTACAATTTTGGTGAGATCGTGCAAATTGTAGCCTCTTTTTCCTATTTGTAGTGGAGATGAGTGGTACCCGGTGGGGTCTTCTGCTGTTGTAGCCCATCCGCCTCAAGGTTGTGCGTGTTGTGGCTTCACAAATGCTTTGCTGCATACCTCGGTTGTAACGAGTGGTTATTTCAGTCAAAGTTGCTCTTCTATCAGCTTGAATCAGTCGGCCCATTCTCCTCTGACCTCTAGCATCAATAAGGCATTTTCGCCCACAGGACTGCCGCACACTGGATGTTTTTCCCTTATCACACCATTCTATGTAAACCCTAGAAATGGTTGTGCATGAAAATCCCAGTAACTGAGCAGATTGTGAAATACTCAGACTGGCCTGTCTGGCATCAACAACCATGCCACACTCAAAATTGCTTAAATCACCTTTCTTTCCCATTCCAACATTCAGTTTGGAGTTCAGGAGATTGTCTTGACCAGTACCACACCCCTAAATGCATTGAAGCAACTGCCATGTGATTGGTTGATTAGATAATTGCATTAATGAGAAATTGAACAGCTGTTCCTAATAATCCTTTAGGTGAGTGTATAAAGTCAGCGCTGGAATATATAAAGTCAAATCTTGAATATATAAAGTTAGCGTCGGAATATACAAAGTCAGCGCTGGAATATCCATCCATTTCCCAACCCGTTGAACTCAACCACAGGGTCACGGGGGTCTGCTGGAGCCAATCCCAGCCAACTCTGGGCACAAGGCAGGAACCAATCCTGGGCAGGGCACATGCATCATTTTCAAAACATTAACCGAACAGTGTTTTTTTAATTTTTCTGAATACGTTTTTGTTAACATAGTTCAGTTCAGAGTCGTTTCAATCAATAGATTTTGACTTTCACTTTATATACTCAGGAGTGAGTTTATATACTCCGATGTTGACTTTATATAATCAGGATGACTTTATAAATTCCGGCGCGGACTTTATATATTCAGGTTTTGACTTTATATATTCCAGCGATGACTTTATATATTCAACTTTGACTTTATATATTCAGAAACAAGTTTGACTTTATATATACCGACGCTAACTTTATATATTCAAGTTTTGACTTTATAAACTGCTCAAAAAAATTAAAGGAACACTTTGAAAACACATCAGATCTCAATGGGAAAAAGAAATCCTCCTGGATATCTATACTGATATAGACTGGGTAATGTGTTAGGAACGAAAGGATGCCACATCGTTTGATGGAAATGAAAATGATCAACCTACAGAGCCCTGAATTCAAAGACGCCCCAAAAATCAGAGTGAAAAAATGATGTGGCAGGCTAGTCCATTTTGCCAAAATTTAATTGCAGCAACTCAAAATTGTACGCAGCACTTTGTATGGTCCCTGTGTTCTTGTATACTTGCCTGACAACATCGGTGCATGCTTCTAATGAGCTGACAGATGGTGTTGTGGGGGGTCTCCTCCCAGATCTGGACCAGGGTTACTGAGCTCCTGGACAGTCTGAGGTGCAACCTGGTGGCATTGGATGGACCAAAACATAATGTCCCAGAGGTGTTCTATTGGATTTAGGTCAGGAAAGTGTGGTGGCCAGTCAATGGTATCAATTCCTTCATCCTCCAGGAACTGCCTGCATACTCTCACCACATGAGGCCAGGAATTGTCGTGCACCAGGAGCCACTGTACCAGCATAGGGTCTGACAATGGGTCCAAGGATTTCATTCTGATACCTAATGGCAGCCAAGGTGCCTTTGTCAAGCCTGTAGCGGTCTGTGTGACCCTCCATGGATATGCCTCCCCAGACAATCATTAACCCACCACCAAACTGCTCATGCTGAATGATGTTACAGGCAGCATAATGTTCTCCATGGCTTCTCCAGACCCTTTCACTTCTGTCACGTGCTCAGGGTGAACATGCTCTCATCTGTAAAAAGCACAGGGCACCAGTGGTGCATCTGCCAATTCTGGTATTCTATGGCGAATGCCAATCGAGCAGCATGCTGCTGGGCAGTGAGCTCAGGGCCCATCAGAGGACATGGGGCCCTTGGGTCACCCTCATGAAGTCTTTCTGGTTGTTTGGTCAGAGACATTCACACCAGTGGCCTGCTGGAGGTCATTTTGTAGGGCTCTGGCAGTGCTCATCCTGTTCTTCCTTGCCCAAAGGAGCAGATACTGGTCTTGCTGATGGGTTATGGACCTTCTATGGCCCTCTCCAGCTCTCCTAGAGTAACTGCTTGTCTCCTAGAATCTCCTCCATGCCCTTGAGACTGTGCAGGGAGACACAGCAAACCTTCTGGCAATGACACGTATTGATGTGCCATCCTGGAGAAGTTGGACTACTTGTGCAACCTCTGTAGGGTCCAGGTATCGCCTCATGCTACCAGTAGTGACACTGACTGTAGCCAAATGCAAAACTAGTGAAGAAACAGTCAGAAAAGATGAGGAGGGAAAAATGTCAGTGGCCTCCACCTGTTAAACCATTCCTGTTTTGGGGGTCATCTCATTGTTGCCCCTCTAGTGCATCTGTTGTTAATTTCATTACCACCACAGCAGCTGAAACTGATTAACAACCCCCTCTGCTACTTAACTGACCAGATTAATATCCCATAAGTTTCATTGACTTTATGCTATACTCTGATTAAAAAGTGTTCCTTTAATTCTTTTGAGCAGTATATATTCGGAAATGACTTTATACATTCAAGTTTTGACTTTATATATTCCGATAAGACTTTATATATTCAAGTTTTGACTTTATATATTCACAAAATCAATGTATTACCCTGTTTGGCACCCCATACTATATGTGTGTGTGTATATATGCCAGCAACACTCATGACAATGACAAAACAATTACATTGTCAATCATGTTATGTTATTATTAAAATGTTTCCTTTTCTTTTTACTTCTCCGCTGCCAAGCACAGGTATTTTGCTATATATCTATATATATCTATATATATCTATATATATCTATATATATCTATACTAATAAAAGGCAAAGCCCTCACTCACTCACTCATCACTAATTCTCCAACTTCCCGTGTAGGTAGAAGGCTGAAATTTGGCAGGCTCATTCCTTACAGCTTACTTACAAAAGTTGGGCAGGTTTCATTTCAAATTCTATGCCTAATGGTCATAACTGGAAGGTATTTTTCTCCATTAACTGTAATGGAGTTGAGCTGGAATGACGTGGGGGGGCGGAGTTTAGTGTGACATCATCACGCCTCCCACGTAATCACGTGAACTGACTGTCAACGCAGTGCGCTGAAAACCAGGAAGACCTCCAAAAAGCGCTTAAGAAAACATGCATTATATAATTGAGAAGACAGCGAAACAATAAGAAGCGAGCGAGTGACATATACTACCATATTCATGAGTGCTGCTACCTCGGAAAGAAAGCAAGGTGTAAACCTAAACTTTAAATTAAGTTCATAGACAGGCTACCGCTGGCGTTTCACATGCCCACAGGTAATGCGGGATACAAGTTTAATGAGAGGACGAGGATATAAACGAGTTTTGATCACTTTGTAACTAAGTTAAAATTGTAGGTGAAGGGGTGTGCTTATGCAAATTCCGAGACTGTGTTTGTGGGGATTGACAGTTAAGGCGGTGGGGAGTCACGCCATCATCTCCCTCCCATTCATCTCATTTCGCTCTGAGCTGAGCTCCGCGGCTAACGCCGTCTTCCGAAGCAACTTCGTCAGACTGCCACCAAATACTCACAGAAAAATCCACAAGTTAATACACACGCTGTCTCTAGAGTTTCTCCACACTGAATCCTCCAGGCACTACTTACAAAAGGTTACATTGACAATCGTGTTATTTTTAAAATAGTTCCTTTTCTTAGCACAAGCACAGCTGAGAAGCTTCGATGCATGTGCTCCATAACGCTGCTAAAAATAATGCATTTAATCACACTTTGCATTACAAGCAAAGGGGAGCTTTTGTCAATGCATGATTTCCTGGTACACCGATTACATTGATCAGCGCATCTTAATTTATTTATCAATTCCTAAATAGTTAAATGGGCAGGCTAGTTCATATCAGTGCAATACGCTGCTTGTTAAAATGGATGACTCCTGCTCTAACGTGCAAGTCTGCGTGGATATTATGAACAATCGTTTCTGTTCAAGTTCTATTTAAATTTTAAATAGAAGGAAGTTTTATTTAGTCAACAGAATATTATTCCGGAATAAATCAACTCAAACCTTAAATAACTTATAATATTTTGCTCTCCATAAGAATATATCCTGTCTAAATTATACAAGTTAGAAATAAAGTAAATGTTAAAAGAACAAACATTCAAATTTCTTTACTCTTATGTAATTTTATATAAAAAATAAACTTCAATTTTAAATATCCCAAAATATTTTCCTCTCCATAAAAATATATCCTGTCAAAATTATACAAATTCAAATATGAACATGGTGCATAACAAAACCTGGAAATATAAATAAAATGTGTTCTTTTCAGCAATAAAAAATCAAATTATTCAGTTGTCTTTGCTCTTATTTCATTTAATCAGAGCTGGACGTGTGGCATCTTTTTTTGGCAACAAGTTCATTTATGTTTGGTGTGAGGTTCTGTGTTGTGGAGATTCTCAGGATGGACTGCAGGTGCTCATCAGTGAGGCGACTCCTGTGTGCTGTTTTGTTAGTCTTCATCACTGAGAAGAGCTTCTAACACAGATATGTGGTAACAAACATACACAAGGTTCGAGCCACATGTGGAAGGAGCTGGAGCATTTCTGTGGGAATGGAGTGAATAAACTGTGCGGGCAGTGCAGTATCGTACTTTGCCTTCAGTGTGCCATTACACTGCAGCTCAATCATCTCCATCTGAATCTGCACAGGCGCAGTTTCCACATTGACGGCAAATGGGTTGCAAAACAACTCAAAATTCTTTTTTTGTTCTTCAAAGTCACCAAAGCGCTGTGCGAACTCAGTGCGCACAGTTTATCAGCAAACTGCGTATTTGGGAACACCGTTGTGCCAACTTGGTTCAACATTACTTGGCAACAGGGAAAGTGGGGCAAGTTGCACTAGTGCTTTTGTGTCTCCCATAAAAGTAGCTTCACTTGAAATCACTTTGTGATTTTGCACGGGTAAAAACATCTGCTGAAGTGTCAGATTCTTCTTTAACTCTTCTGTTTTCTGCCTCTTGTGCATTGCATTCAGGTCTTTCAGGTTATCTTGATGTTTTGGCTCATAGTGCCGTCTTAGATTAAATTCTGTAATTACAGACACATTAGCTCCACAAATGAGACACACGAGTTTACCGGCAATGTCAGTAAACATATACTCAGCCTCCCATCGGTTTTTAAAGGCTCTATGTTCAGAATCACCTTTTCTCTTTGGCATCGTGTGGGCTAGCTTCACAATAACTTGCAGCATCATAAGCTAGACTTGATTAACGCGGTAAGTGTTCGGCAAGGCAGCTGAAGAGCTGCATTATGGGATCTGTAGTTTATTGTGTTACCAGTGCTTCATATCCCCGTGCCTTTAATAATAATATGTAAAATGAACTCGCAGGCCGGAAATAATTACACGCCGGGCCGGTTGTGAGTTTGACACATATGGACTAAATTGAGTTTGACACATATGGACTAAATAGAACTTGAAAAGATATATTTTTTCAAATGTGATCGCGCAATTCAGATCGAGTTGACGCGCACTACAGTACATCGAGCACGCGTGCTATTGTGGTTTTGCCTGCGTGCCTCAATAAGTTACCCTCCCCTCGCTCTTACTTTTGTACCGTTCATCTAGTGAATACACGGAGTATGGCTTTACCAAAACAATCATTGATTGCGAATAAAGTATCCATTATTCATAAAGCTTCAAATGGTGATCTGTCTTTCTGCGTTAACTGCATATTTTTTCATACGTCTCAAACCAAGGGGATGCGAGGCTAAAATGAATCGAGAAGCGCACGTACATACTTAGTGCATCGAACCTTGGACGTCGGCACTAGAGGCGAAGCCTCTACTATTGCGCCACGGTGTGCGGTTTGTCTATTTGAGTGTAGCAGTGTAATTCGGTTTTTGTTCAGCAATCTTTGGAACTGTTGCTTTTTGTCTGCGCACTGCGTCAGTTCACGTGAGCCGCTGAATATGGTTTTATATGTCACTCGCTCGCTTCTAATTGTTTAGCTGCCTTATTAATTATATAATGCATGTTTTCTCCAGCGCTTTTTGTAGCTCTTCCTGGTTTTCCACGTAATGCGTGATTACATGAGAGGCGTGATGATGTCACACGAAACTCAGCCCCCCACGGCTTTCGAGCTCAACTCCATTACAGTAAATGGAGAAAAATAGCTTCTAGTTATGACCATTATGCGTAGAATTTTGAAATGAAACCTGCCCAACTTTTGTAAGGAAGCTGTAAGGAATGAGCCTGCCAAATTTCAGCCTTCTACCTATACAGGAAGTTGGAGAATTAGTTTTAAGTCAGTGAGTGAGGGCTTACACATATATACATATACATACATACAGTGGTGTGAAAAACTATTTGCCCCATTCCTGATTTCTTATTCTTTTGCATGTTGTCACACAAAATGTTTCTGATCATCAAACACGTTTAACCATTAGTCAAATATAAACACAAAATGCGGTTTTTAAATGATGGTTTTTATTATTTAGGGAGAAAAATAAAATCCAAACCTACTTGGCCCTGTGTGAAAAAGTAATTGCCCCCTGAACCTAATAACTGGTTGGGCCACCCTTAGCAGCAATAACTGCAATCAAGCGCTTATGCGATAATTATTATATATATATATATATATATATATATACACATACATACATATATATACACATACACTCACCTAAAGGATTATTAGGAACACCTGTTCAATTCCTCATTAATGCAATTATCTAATCAACCAATCACATGGCAGTTGCTTCAATGCATTTAGGGGTGTGGTCCTGGTCAAGACAATCTCCTGAACTCCAAACTGAATGTCAGAATGGGAAAGAAAGGTGATTTAAGCAATTTTTAGCGTGGCATGGTTGTTGGTGCCAGACGGGCCGGTCTGAGTATTTCACAATCTGCTCAGTTACTGGGATTTTCATGCACAACCATTTCCAGGGTTAACAAAGAATGGTGTGAAAAGGGAAAAACATCCAGTATGCGGCAGTCCTGTGGGCAAAAATGCCTTGTTGATGCTAGAGGTCAGAGGAGAATGGGCCGACTGATTCAAGCTGATAGAAGAGCAACTTTGACTGAAATAACCACTCATTACAACCGAAGTATGCAGCAAAGCATTTGTGAAGCCACAACACACACAACCTTGAGGCGAATGGGCTACAACAGCATAAGACCCCACCGGGTACCACACATCTCCACTACGAATAGGAAAAAGAGGCTACAATTTGCACGATCTCACCAAAATAGGACTGTTGAAGACTGGAAAAATGTTGCCTGGTCTGATGAGTCTCGATTTCTGTTGAGACATTCAAACGGTAGAGTCAGAAGATGGCGTAAACAGAATGAGAACATGGATCCAGCATGCCTTGTTACCACTGTGCAGGCCGGTGGTGGTGGTGTAATGGTGTGAGGGATGTTTTCTTAGCACACTTTAGGCCCCTTAGTGCCAATTGGGCATCGTTTAAATGCCACTGGCTACCTGAGCATTGTTTCTGACCATGTCCATCCCTTCATGACCACCATGTACCCATCCTCTGATGGCTACTTCCAGCAGGATAATGCACCATGTCACAAAGCTCGAATCATTTCAAATTGGTTTCTTGAACATGACAATGAGTTCACTGTACTAAAATGGCCCCCACAGTCACCAGATCTCAACCCAATAGAGCATCTTTGGGATGTGGTGGAACGGGAGCTTCGTGCCCTGGATGTGCATCCCACAAATCTCCATCAACTGCAAGATGCTATCAAATCAATATGGGCCAACATTTCTAAAGAATGCTTTCAGCACCTTGTTGAATCAATGCCACGTAGAATTAAGGCAGTTCTGAAGGCTTAAAGGGGGTCAAACACCGTATTAGTATGGTGTTCCTAATAATCCTTTAGGTGAGTGTATATATATATATATATATATATACACACACACACACACACACACACACACACACATACAGCCCTCACTGACTAACTGACTCATCACTAATTTTCCAACTTCCCATGTAGATGGAAGGCTGAAATTTGGCAGGCTCATTCCTTACAGCCAACTTACAAAAGCTAGGCTTGTTTCATTTTGAAATTCTACGTGTATTAGTCATAACTGAAACCTACTTTCGACCATATATACAGCCATAGCCTGCAGCTCGGTCTACATGTTAGGCGGAGTTGCGTCCCTCATCATCACGCCTCCCACGTAATTGAGTGCCTGCCCATATAAGGTAAATATTCGCAGCGGAAGGACTTTGCTTATGCAAACGAAGAAGAGATGGTCTAGTGTTTGAAACTTTTAAGTGCCGGGTCTTAGCTAACATTAAATAAAGCCGTGGACATCACAAGATCACACAAGAGAACGGCTCATGTGAACTGACTGTGAATTCAGTACGTAGAGAACAAGGAAGAGCTCCAAAGAGCACTGAACAAAAAACGCATTACACAATTGAGAAGGCAGCAAAAGCATATGAAGTGGGTGATGCATACAAGCATATTCATAAGTGCAGCTACTGTGGAAACAAAGCACGGTGTAAACCGTAGGTTTAAATTAAGTTTATATGCACGCTGTCGCTTGTCATGCCTACAACGAATACGATATTCGTGAGATACAAGTTTAATGAGAAGATACAAGGTATAAACGAGACTGCTAATTTTAAAATGTTTCCTTTTCTTTTCATAACTTTTTTTAACACACTTCTCCGCTGCGAAGCACAGGTATTTTGCTAGTATTCTATAGGTAATTTGTATGTTTTATTTGCCACCTTTCTTTTTTTTTTTTTTGTTCTGTTAGGTTGGAAAACTCCATTAGCTTTGTGGGGTCCAAAGTGACATGTGACTAGCAGTTTGCCTTCAGATCATCTTCTCTGATAAACTATACAGATCTGCAATCTGTCGTACTTTTTACACCGCCTAAATGAAAGTGTTCTGTTGACTCAGCTGGAATGTCAAAGGATGGACATGTAGCTTAATCCACTGCACAAGTTTTTCGATAATTTCAAAAATAGTTTAATCTATATCACATTCAATATTCTCTCTGAATTACGTGATAACACTGGCAGAATACAAAGTAAGCATTTTTCTAATAAATCTTATGCTATTTCATTAACCTCCATTTCCCGCACTGATATATTGAATTAAGCAATCTACAGAAGAGGACCCACCAATCAAAATACAGTGTGTGCTAGAGGCCACCATCTTAACGCTGATGAGTGAAAGTGACAATTTTATTTCAAGCTGTATTTCATGATGTATTTGGAAGAATATTACAGACAAAATTAAACAAAGCCACAATACACATGTTTCATGACACATTCACATTTCACAGTACTTTAATTTATTTGTGCATTTCTTTTCTTTTGTCTGAAACATTCCTCCATACAATATTAAATTAGAATGTCAAAAGTTAGAAAACAAATGGGAGTTGCAAATACAAAAATTGGTATTATTTATTCTCACAAGTGCCATTCTGGCTAACAATTCAATGAATTCAGTCAATCACACATACAACAGCGCACAGTTAATTTCACATTTAGACGGTGTTCATTATCAGTCTTAGCACTAATAAATGAATATCAGATAAATTTGCACAAAAGTTGTGCTAATCATCTGTACATCATTAGTTTATAATTAGAAAGTGATATCATCTGCACAAAAAGCAGAAACTTTGGCAGTATAGTCTAGTATTCTTGAGTCTGATAACAGCATACCAGAGACAAAGAAATACTTGTGTTACAGAGAACAGACCCCTTTGTCAAGAAAAGTAAATCTTGTATTTCATAACTCTATCTGAAAATGACTGAATAAGTATGACCAGAGAAAATCTCTGCCCTCCAAAAAGAACACAGTTACTATTACAGTACATATTTTTTCATCTTGCAAGAAACTGAACAAGTACAATCCAAATTTAAGTGCAGCATCACCTACTTGAAAATGTTGAAAATGCATACAAAGGCTCTACAATTTAGGAAATAGTTTAGTTATGTAATTTTCTCTCCCTCTCACTCTGTAAATGCTGAATGACAAACTAACCTCCATTAGGCAAAAATCTAAGCAAAAAAACGCTTCACTAAAATCCTAACATTTAAACTAAAGTGTCATCACTTTTCAATGTTTACAGTGACTTTCGTTAAAAAGTGCACCTTACCTCAGCCACATCGATACTGGAGGTTTTGTTTTCTTGATCCTTTCTTCCTTTGGACTCTTCCGATTCAGATTGGCTTCCAGAATCTGAGTCACTGCCAGAGTCACTGCTCCCTGATTGGCTACTGCTGCCATCACTGCTGCTACTTGAGCTAGACCCAGACTCTTCATCAGACTGGCTGTTTAAAATAAATAAATACATAAAAATCAATTTAAAATGTTATTAATGATTATTAGTCACCAGTGGCCAAACAAATCACGAAGCATACTTTGTTTCCTTGGTGGTATATGAATTGTAAATGACCACCTAGCAAGGTTTAATTAATGATACAAACTAGTTTCTAATCAATAGACTATTTGCTGAAGAGAAAACTGTAAGGTGGTAAAGAGAGTTCATTGTATACCATTCTATGGGTACTGCTAATGAATTTCTAATTCAAATTACAGTAATCCCTCCTCGACGCTGGGGTTATGCTTCCAGAACCCCCGCGATAGACTAAAATCCAAGTAGAAACCATATGTTTGTGTAGTTATTTTATATATTTTAAGCCCTTATAAACTCTCCCACACTGTTAACATTATTAGAGCCCTCTAGACATGAAATAACACCCTTTAGTCAAAAGTTTAATCTGTCCTCCATGACAAGACAGAGATGACAGTTCTTTCTCACAATTAAAAGAATGCAAATAGATCTTCTCTTCAGGAGCAGAGAATTTCAGAGGGAGAGAGAGAGAGAGCTCAAGCGCTCGCAAAGAAAAGCAAACAATCAAAAAAATCAATACTTGTGCTGTTAAGTTTGCTGCTGCATTTTTAGAGCCCCTCTGCTCACATCTCCTCCGTCAGGCGAAGAGAGCGTCAGAGAGAGCGAGATTAAAGCAACAATCAAAAAATCAATACATGTGCTTTTGTGCTTTTAAATATGCCGAGCACCGCAATAAAGCATCATTTTTTTAGAGGAGCGTCAGTATCTTTTAAGCAAACAGCACCTCTGCTCACAGCCCCTCCGGCCAGGCAGAGAATGTCAGAGAGGGTGAGAGAGACGCAGAGACAAGCAAACAATCAAGCTCCGTGCGGGATGCATATCTTATAGCATTGAGGAGTTTTAGTTAATATGTAATACATGCTCTGATTGGGTAGCTTCTAAGCCATCCGCCAATAGCGTCCCTTGGATGAAATCAACAGGGCAAACAAACTGAGGAAGCGTGTAGCATAAATTAAAAGACCCACTGTCCGCAGAAATCCGAACCAGCTTAAAAATCTGTGATATATATTTAGATGTGCTTACATTTAAAATCCGCGATAGAGTGAAACCGCGAAAGTCAAAGCGCGATATAGCGAGGGATTACTGCATGTGCATTTTTGCTTCCATGTTTAAATCTAGGCAGCCTTTTTGCGTGTGATATACCACAACAAAGAGCAATGTTTGAAATTAAATGAAAAAAAATGCAGAAGTCAACCTGCATGACTTATCATGAACACCTGACTGCAATATGCTGTAGTTAGGTACCCAGGAAATGATGCAACTTACTGACCAAAATTATATCAGTTTCACTGTATTCAACGGTATTTTTCTCCCCATGCATGAGTGGAAGTTAATCGCATTTTCCACTGCAATTACTGCAGTAGACTAGCTAAGAAAAACCAACTCCACTGTCATGGAAATTTTAATGTGCACACAAGTATTAATACAGGATCGCATGGCCCCAAAAAGTGATAGTTTTCAAGGTGCTGGCACTAATGAAGAGAAGGAATTACATTGCATGACAGTTGCAGTCAAAATATAGAACCTTTTTATTGAGCTAATTTTGCAAACAACTTAAAACTATAATTTTGACAACAAATTTTTAACCATCCAGAGAGGCATTTAGAGGTGCTTGTCAAAAGATACATTGCACTGAACATGTCTTAGAAAAGGAATAAAGAGTAGATATTTTTTGTAAACCAACTACACTTTCTGTTAATGTTATCAATCTCTGTTTACTGACACGTTAGTTATATGGATAGTAATGGCATTGGTTATATCGATCCACCGCTTGCTTTTTTTGTCGTAGGTAGTACCTCTAGCAAATACGTCTACAAGTAACATCTGACTTGAGTATCCTCTAGCTTTTTCAGTTTTACTGGAGGACGTGGAGGGTGCCAATCTTATTTCCATACATTCATGGTACGCCAAAGCATGTTTGCAGCCAAGGTGGTGCAGCAAACTGCTCGTGTTGCTGCCTCGGGCGACAGCTTTAGCTCCACATCCGACCTTTTAAAACCAAAGTATCTGCAGACAACATGACACCCTTTTTCAGCAAATGTTCTTCTGTGTCATCATGTTCAACTTTATTGTCTGGTACAGCTTCAGTTTTGGAATGTTTTCTGTCCATTTTCACCGCTCAATAACTCCACTAAAACATATACTCCATTAGGTGGTGCAGCTGTGAAAAAGGTCCTCCTTAAACAGTTTCCCGCTGCACCACGTTTCCGAACGTTGTTTAGGCTATTTAAACCGGTATTGCGGTATAAGAAAAGTTCATATCATAAAACAAAAATGTTTTTCGGTGTGAACCGGTATACCTCCCAGCACTAATACACATATAGATATGCATATACAGTAATCCCTCCTCGATCGCGGGGGTTGCGTTCCAGAACCCCGCGATAGGTGAAAATCCGCAAAGTAGAAACCATATGTTTGTATGGTTATTTTTATATATTTTAAGCCCTTATAAACTCTCTCAAACTGTTAACATTATTAGATCCCTCTAGACATGAAATAACACCCTTTAGTCAAAAGTTTAAACTGTGCTCCATGACAAGACAGAGATGACAGTTCTTTCTAACAATTAAAAGAATGCAGATATATCTTCACTTCAGGAGCAGAGAATTTCAAAAGAGAGAGAGAGAGAGAGAGAGAGAGAGAGAGAGAGAGCTCGCAAAGAAAAGCAAACAATCAAAAAATCAATACGTGTGCTTTTAAGTTTGCCGGCATTTTTTAGAGGAGCGTCAGTATCTTCTAAGAAAAACAGCCTCTGTGCAAACAACCCCTCTGCTCACATCTCCTCAGTCAGGGCAGAGAATGTCAGAGAGAGAGAGAGCCCAAGGTTAAAGCAAACAATCAAAAAATCAATAAGTGTGGAGGTGCGTCCGTATCCACTATGCAAACAGCTTCTGTGCAAACAGCACCTCTGCTCACACCCCCTCTGTCAGGCGCAGAGAATGTCAGAGAGGGTGAGAAAGAGACAAGCAACCAATCAAGCACCGTGCGGGTGCCGGGAAGCATATCTTATAGCATTGAGGAGTTTTAGTTAATATGTAATACATGCTCTGATTGGGTAGCTTCTAAGCCATCCGCCAATAGCGTCCCTTGTATGAAATCAACTGAGCAAAAAAACTGAGGAAGCATGTACCATAAATTAAAAGACCCATTGTCCGCAGAAATCCAGAACCAGCTTAAAAATCCGTGATATATATTTAGATATGCTTACATTTAAAATCCGCGATAGAGAGAAGCCGCGAAAGTCGAAGCGCGATATAGCGAGGGATTACTGTACATACATACATGCATACATGTGTGTGTGTGTGTGTGTGTGTGTGTGTGTGTGTGTGTGTGTGTGTGTGTGTGTGTGTGTGTGAGAGAGAGAGAGAGAGAGAAACAGCTGTGTAGAGGTAATGCATACAAAAATCACAAGGACCAGCAGCAGGTAGTCCGGATTGCTAAGTCAAAATATTAAATATCTGTCTGTAAAAGAGGCAGTTTGACTGATTGCAGGCAACAGTGATACAGAGAATCTGTTTCCTGCAGATTTGGGGCTGCATTTACACAAATGGAGTTGGTGATATGATCAAACTATTGAAAAGTACAGGCAGATTATTATTCACCAAAAAGTACCATCTGAGAGATGTCTGATTGGTTCCAACTTCATTCTGCAATACAACACGAACCCTAACATTTTGAATGGTTTGTTTTTTAGCTTCACTAGTAGCACTTACAGTCAGACCCCTTCACAGCATTTTTTCCCTATCCCAATGCTCTGCACTTTCATTCATAAGGGTACACCACACAGTTTTTCTTAACACTTCTCCGGTGATCTAAAAGAATTGTTTTGTATCCGACTCTACCTCATTTGCTCTTAAACCCGAAATCCCTAACAGCTATTCAATGCCAAGGACTTCTCAATAAACCAAATAGAAAATAGTCAGAATTTTCCTTTTATTACAGCATTTCAAATACCCCACTATAAAGAAGTCAGCCAACACAATGAGACCCAATGAAACACAATTGGTCTCTAGATTACATGGCAGCGGATTTGACGCATAATGCCTTAAACAATGAGGTGTAATTGAAAATATTCAGGCCATCTTTATTAAAATATTGTTACACTAGCAAAATACCCACGCTTCGCAGTGGAGAAGTAGTGTGTTAAAGAAGTTATGAAAAAGAAACATTTTAAAAATAACGTAACATGATTGTCAATGTGATTGTTTTGTCGTTGATATGAGTGTTGTTGTCATATCTATCTATCCACACACACACATATACATACATATATATATATATATACACACATACACACATACATACATACACACATACACACATACATACATACATACATACATACATACATACATACATACATACATACATACATACATACATACATACATACATACATACATACATACAGTAATCCCTCCTCGATCGCGGGGGTTGCGTTCCAGAACCCCCCGCGATAGGTGAAAATCCGCGAAGTAGAAACCATATGTTTGTATGATTATTTTTATATATTTTAAGCCCTTAGAAACTCTCCCACACGGTTTATAAATATTCTCCGCACAGTTATACAGTAAACCCTTGTTTATCGCGGTTAATCCGCTCCAGACAGATAAATGAATTTCCACGTAGGATTCTTTATTTATAAATCTAATATTTTCGCAGTTAGAGCATAGAAAACCTGTTTACGACCATCTAAATACGTTTTTTTAACATTATTAGAGCCCTCTAGACATGAAATTACACCCTTTAGTCTAAAGTTTAAACTGTGCTCCATGACAAGACAGAGATGACAGTTCTTTCTCACAATTAAAAGAATGCAAACATATCTTCCTCTTCAAAGTGCGTAAGGAGCGGAGAATGTCAGAGAGAGAGTAAAGTAAACAATGAAAAATCAATAGGGCTGTTGCGCTTTTAAGTATGAGAAGCACCGCGATAAAGCAGCGGCAATGAAGGGATCAATGCGAAGGTAGCCTTTCAGCATTTTTTACAGGAGCGTCCCTAACTTCTAAGCTAACAGCTTCTGTGCAAAAAGCCCCTCTGCTCACATCTCCTCCGTCAAGCGCAGAGAACGTCAGAGAGAGAGAAAGAGAGCTTGAGATTAAAGCAAACAATCAAAAATCAATAAGTGCTTTTGGACGCACCTCAAAAGCGGCATTTCTTAGAGGAGCGTCCGTATCCACTAGGCAAATAGCTTCTGTGCAAACAGCACCTCTGCTCACACCCCCTCCGTCCAGGCGCAGAGAATGTCAGAGAGGGTGAGATAGAGGCAGAGACAAGCAAACAATCGAGCACCGTGGAGGAGGCATATCTTATAGCATTGAGGAGTTTTAGTTAATATGTAATACGTGTTCTGATTGGGTAGCTTCTAAGCCATCCGCCAATAGCGTCCCTTGTATGAAATCAACTGGGCAAACAAACTGAGGAAGCGTAGCATAAATTAAAAGACCCATTGTCCGCAGAAATCCAAAATCAGCTTAAAAATCCGCAATATACATTTACATATGCTTACATATAAAATCCACGATAGAGCAAAACCGCGAAAGTCAAAGCGCGATACAGCAAGGGATCACTGTATATATATATATATATACACACACACACACACACACACACACACAGTGGTGTGAAAAACTATTTGCCCCCTTCCTGATTTCTTATTCTTTTGCATGTTTGTCACACAAAACGTTCTGATCATCAAACACATTTAACCATTAGTCAAATATAAACACAAGTAAACACAAAATGAAGTTTTTAAATGATGGTTTTTACTATTTAGGGAGAAAAAAAATCCAAACCTACATGGCCCTGTGTGAAAAAGTAATTGCCCCTGAACCTAATAACTGGTTGGGCCACCATTAGCAGCAATAACTGCAATCAAGCGCTTATGCGATAACTTGCAATGAGTCTTTTACAGTGCTCTGGAGGATTTTTGGCCCACTCAACTTTGCAGAATTGTTGTAATTCAGCTTTATTTGAGGGTTTTCTAGCATGAACCGCCTTTTTAAGGTCATGCCATAGCATCTCAATTGGATTCAGGTCAGGACTTTCACTAGGCCACTCCAAAGTCTTCATTTTGTTTTTCTTCAGCCATTCAGAGGTGGATTTGCTGGTGTGTTTTGGGTCATTGTCCTGTTGCAGCACCCAAGATCGCTTCAGCTTGAGTTGACGAACAGAAGGCGGGACATTGTCCTTCAGGATTTTTTGGTAGACAGTAGAATTCATGGTTCCATCTATCACAGCAAGCCTTCCAGGTCCTGAAGCAGCAAAACAACCCCAGACCATCACACTACCACCACCATATTTTACTGTTGGTATGATGTTCTTTTTCTGAAATGCTGTGTTCCTTTTACGCCAGATGTAACGGGACATTTGCCTTCCAAAAGTTCAACTTTTGTCTCATCAGTCCACAAGGTATTTTCCCAAAAGTCTTGGCAATCATTGAGATGTTTCTTAGCAAAATTGAGACGAGCCCTAATGTTCTTTTTGCTTAACAGTGGTTTGCGTCTTGGAAATCTGCCATGCAGGCCGTTTTTGCCCAGTCTCTCTTATGGTGGAGTCGTGAACACTGACCTTAATTGAGGCAAGTGAGGCCTGCAGTTCTTTTTTAGATGTTGTCCTGGGGTCTTTTGTGACCTCTCGGATGAGTCGCCTCTGCGCTCTTGGGGTAATTTTGGTCGGCCGGCCACTCCTGGGAAGGTTCACCACTGTTCCATGTTTTTGCCATTTGTGGATAATGGCTCTCACTGTGGTTCGCTGGAGTCCCAAAGCTTTAGAAATGGCTTTATAACCTTTACCAGACTGATAGATCTCAATTACTTCTGTTCTCATTTGTTCCTGAATTTCTTTGGATCTTGGCATGATGTCTAGCTTTTGAGGTGCTTTTGGTCCACTTTTCTGTGTCAGGCAGCTCCTATTTAAGTGATTTCTTGATTGAAACAGGTGTGGCAGTAATCAGGCCTGGGGGTGGCTACGGAAATTGAACTAAGGTGTGATACACCAGAGTTAGGTTATTTTTTTAACAAGGGGGCAATTACTTTTTCACACAGAGCTTCCATGCCCTGAACCCGTGGCACCCAAAGCAACCAGGAAGGCGGCCCCCACATGATCCCAGATGGGCAAGACGCCCACTTTCGGTCCTCCAAGGCGTCCCGGCCGGGTCGTGGCCCCTGGCATCCTTGACAATATATATTATATATATATATATATATAAAATAATATACACACACACACGCATCCCATAATGCTTTGCGAGGCAACATTGATGGGACCGTAATGCTAATCATCACGGTTTGCTATTGACATGTCACACCAAGCCACTTTGCATATCCTACAGGATCAATGTGTGTGCTTTGATGAATGGTTTGCTGTGGTGCAACAAATCATCAAACTTAAATACTGACATAGAAATCTATTTGTGCTGCTTTATCATCAGTTCCTCACATAAGCAATACAAGTATCACAAATTCCCCAATGTAATGACGCAATACATTTTAAAGGTCTCACATACAGTGCATCCAGAAAATATTAACAGCGCATCACTTTTTCCACATTTTGTTATGTTACAACCTTATTCCAAAACGGATTAAATTCATTTTTTTTCTCAGAATTCTACACACAACACCCCATAATGACAACGTGAAAAAAAGTTTACTCGAGGTTTTTGCAAATTTATTAAAAATAAAAAAACTGAGAAATCACATGTACATAAGTGTTCACAGCCTTTGCTCAATACTTTGTCGATGCATCTTTGGCAACAATTACAGCCTCAAGTCTTTTTGAATATGATGCTACAAACTTGGCACACCTATCATTACCAAGTTTAGCCCATTCCTCTTTGCAGCACCTCTAAAGCTTCACCGGGTTGGATGGGAAGCATCGGTGCACAGCCATTTTAAGATCTCTCCAGAGATGTTCAATCGATTCAAGTCTGGGCTCTGGCTGGGCCATTCAAGGATATTCACAGAGTTGTCCTGAAGCCACTACTTTGATATCTTGGCTGTGTGCTAAGGGGTCATTGTCCTGCTGAAAGATGAACCGTCGCCCCAGTCTGAGGTCAAGAGCGCGCTTGAGCAGGTTTTCATCCAGGATGTCTCTGTACATTGCTGCAGTCATCTTTCCCTTTATCCTGACTAGTCTCCCAGTTCCTGCCGCTGAAAAACATCCCCACAGCATGATGCTGCCACCACCATGCTTCACTGTAGGGATGGTATTGGCCTGGTGATGAGCGGTGCCTGGTTTTCCTCCAAACGTGACTCCTGCCATTCACACCAAAGAATTCAATCTTTGTCTCATCAGACCAGAGAATTTTGTTTCTCATGGTCTGAGAGTCCTTCAATTACCTTTTGGCAAACTCCAGGCGGGCTGCCATGTGCCTTTTACTAAGGAGTGGCATCCGTCTGGCCACTACCATACAGGTCCGATTGGTGGATTGCTGCAGAGATGGTTGTCCTTCTGGAAGGTTCTCCTCTCTCCAAAGAGGACCTCTGGAGCTCTGACAGAGTGACCATCAGGTTCTTGGTCACCTCCCTGACTAAGGCCCTTCTCCCCTGATTGCTCAGTTTAGATGGCCGGCCAGCTCTAGGAACAGTCCTGGTGGTTTTGAACTTCTTCCACTTATGGGTGATGGAGGCCACTGTGCTCATTGGGACCTTCAAAGCAGCAGAAACGTTTCTGTAACCTTCCCCAGATTTGTGCCTCGAGACAATCCTGTCTCAGAGGTCTACAGACAATTCCTTTGACTTCATACTTGGTTTGTGCTCTGACATGAACTGTCAACTGTGGGACCTTATATAGACAGGTGTGTGCCTTTCCAAATCATGTCCAATCAACTGAATTTACCACAGGTGGTCTCCAATTAAGCTGCAGAAACATCTCAAGGATGATCGGAGAAGCAGGATGCACCTGAGCTCAATTTCGAGCTTCATGGCAAAGGCTGTGCATACTTATGTACATGTGCTTTCTCAACTGTTTTATTTTTAATAAATTTGCAAAAACCTCAAGTAAACTTTTTTCACGTTGTCATTATGTGGTGTTGTGTGTAGAATTCGGAGGAAAAAAATGAATTTAATCCATTTTGGAATAAGGCTGTAACATAAAATGTGGAAAAAGTGATGCGCTGTGGACCATCTTCTGTGCATGTACAGAAGCATATTTGAGATAGAGAAAAAAAAATGACAAGATACAGTGAAGAAAAAAGACTTTTGTAATTAAAGTGGAAATTTTGGCTTTAATATCGAAATTTCCACATTAATCTTGTAGTTTATTTGGTCATTAAAGCACATCATCATAAACATCATCTTAAAATTAACCCAGTTCTTAATCACAGCTTGCTTCTGAAGGCTTTCTCCTGCAATGTCAGCATTGGCAGGGTGAAAGTGCCACTCGGAACACATAAAATATAGGACATTCCAGGTCTCTGAGCATTTAGAATCATTAGATTTATACTTGATATCACTTTCATGATGAAATGCATAAAGTACAGGTGCCGGTCATAAAATTAGAATATCATGACAAAGTTGATTTATTTCAATAATTCCATTCAAAAAGTGAAACTTGTATATTAGATTCATTCATTACACACAGACTGATGTATTTCAAATGTTTATTTCTTTTAATTTTGATGATTATAAATGACAACTAATGAAAGTCCCAAATTCAGTATCTCTGAAAATTAGAATATTGTGAAAAGGTTCAATACTGAAGACACCTGGTGCCACACTCTAATCAGCTAATTAACTCAAAACACCTGCAAAAGCCTTTAAATGGTCTCTCAGTCTAGTTCTGTAGGCTACACAATCATGGGGAAGACTGCCGACTTGACAGTTGTCCAAGAGACGACCATTGACACTTTGCACAAGGAGGGCAAGACACAAAAGGTCATTGCTAAAGAGGCTGGCTGTTCACAGAGCTCTGTGTCCAAGCACATTAATAGAGAGGCGAAGGAAGGACAAGATGTCGTAGAAAAAAAAGTGCACAAGCAATAGGGATAACCACACCCTGGAGAGGATTGTGAAACAAAACCCATTCAAAACTGTGGGGGAGATTCACAAAGTGTGGACTGCAGCTGGAGTCAGTGCTTCAAGAACCACCATGCACAGACATATGCAAGACATGGGTTTCAGCTGTCGCATTCCTTTTGTCCAAGAGACAGTGTCAGAAGCGTCTCGCCTGGGCTAAAGACAAAACTGCTGCTGAGTGGTCCAAAGTTATGTTCTCTGATGAAAGTAAATTTTGTATGTCCTTTGGAAATCAAGGTCCCAGAGTCTGGCGGAAGAGAGGAGAGGAACAGAATCCACGTTGCTTGAGGTCCAGGGTAAAGTTTTCAGTCAGTGATGGTTTGGGGTGCCATGTCATCTGCTGGTGTTGGTCCATCGTGTTTTCTGAGGTCCAAAGTCAACACAGCCATCTACCAGGAAGTTTTAGAGCACTTCATGCTTCCTGCTGCTGACAAACTTTATGGAGGAGATGCAAATTTCATTTTCCAACAGGACCTGGCAGCTGCACAAAATGCCAAAACTACCAGTACCTGGGTTTAAGGACCATGGTATCCCTGTTCTTGATTTTGCCAGCAAACTTGCCTGACCTTAACCCCATAGAAAATCTATGGGGTATTGTGAAGGGGAAGATGCAATACGCCACACCCAACAATTCAGAAGAGCTGAAGGCCACTATCAGAGCAACATGGGCTCTCATAACACCTGAGCAGTGCCACAGACTGATCGACTCCATGCCACGCCGCATTGCTGCAGTAATCCAGGCCAAAGGAGCCCCAACTAAATATTGAGTGCTGTACATGCTCATACTTTTCATGTTCATACCTTTCAGTTGGTCAACATTTCTAAAAATCCTTTTTTGGCATTGGTCTTAATTGATATTCTAATTTTTCGAGATACTGAATTTGGGACTTTCATTAGTTGTCAGTTATAATCATCAAAATTAAAAGAAATAAACATTTGAAATACATCAGTCTGTGTGTAATGAATGAACCTAATATACAAGTTTCACTTTTTGAATGTAATTACTGAAATAAATCAACCTTTGTCATGATATTCTAATTTTATGAACGGCACCTGTATGTATATTACATTTTACAGATAAACAGTTAAATAATGAATACTGTTAATAATTACACACATGGAGGTGGCACCATGGCAGAGTGTTAGCACTGCTGCCTAGCAGTAGAAAGTCATGTCCCTGGTGGTTCCTTGCCTGGAGTTTGCATGTTTTCCTGCTGGGTTTCCACAGTGTGCTCCAGTTTCCTTTTAAGGACACACAGGCTTAGGGATTTGATGCTGCTAAAATGACACTAGTACGTATATATGTGTGCTTGTATTCATACCCTATGCTTGCAGGAATGGGCACATCCCTGGATTGATGGATGTAATCATTAAATATCCATCCTTTTTAGAGACATTGTGACAAGGTGTCCTGAATTTAATGGACGTTTCACAAAACACAGTGAAGCCAAACGTAGTTTAATCACACTGCCAAATAGTGGAATCCTCCAATTTACACTAAGTACACATGCAAGTATAAAACAGTACAGCCACTTGTGTAGTGGTAGCTTCTGCAGTTGCACGTGTTGAGTGAAGTATAAACCTAGCCTTAAACTGTCACAAATGCAAAAGTACATCCTGTGCCTCTATATTCTTCTATTAATAATATATTGCAAACAGATGCATCTACCAAGTTTAACCCCACAACACAGAAGGTCATTGGGTCGGTATTTTGCATTTTGCGAGTGAAAATGTAAATAACCTTTCTAGTACAAATAAATGCAATGTGTTTATGCACTTGAATCCCAATTGTATATAGTTATGATGCAGCGTATTTATGACATTTAATTATTTTGTTCAAATCCTCAGCAAAAGAAAATCCATCAGTGATGTAAGTAATCAATCATTAATGAAGAACCTATTATACAGTCTTCTCCTCAGAAAACATCTGTCAACACAGCATCGGGCTTCAGAGTAGCATTTACAGATTTGAATAGATGAATACCTTCTCATGCAAGATCAGGTGCCTATGTGCTATAACACATTTAATAGCTGGTGCCTGTTCCAGGACACCCTAACTTTCTATTCCAACATAAGCTTATCATTATGCCACCAAAACCAAACAGCACATTAATTTACTATACGTTGCCTTTTCAATTCCATCCCAACTCATGATGTTCTTTCTACATTGTTACAATAGATTACCACTAGTGAATTCTCCAGAAGGCAACTTGAAATTCAAACTTGAGCAGTCTGAAGATTTTTCCACTTTTTCCAGCTATTTGTAAAAACAATTGTGCTCCTGTGGCAAACAGCAAGAGTGCTGTCTGTACACATATAAAATTGCCAGCATTTAGACAGCTTGTTACAGTGACCTTAAGATTATGACAAAAATAATGAAACCAAGGCCAGGCTAACTTCCTTATAGATGCAGTCACATTTACTGCAGACTAATGCAAGCAATTATTGTTATTATTCTTTCTATTTTCAATTTTTCATTCATCAAGCATAGCTCGCAATCCTTCAGCCAAGTTCTCCATCAAGTGCTGCTCATGGAAAACCCTTGTTTAAATTTGCCGGCACTCTTTTATCGTCTGGTTAAAAAACAACAAAACATTGCACTTTTTTTCCCCTTTGCTGGCAAGCGACCACTAGTTCTCAGTGTGTTCATGCTGCCTATAGAGGGGAAATTCACTCTATGCCCCATATACCCACAAATGTGCACAAGTAAGCATTTGCCAATCATTGTCTCAATGCAACCATATTGAGGTTCAAGGTTCGAAATATCAGCACAATAATATCACCATATTACATAAGCATAAAGGGAAGAATGTAGCAAACTATAACACAAAGTTCAAAATGTCATCCTTCAATAAGAAACAAGAATTTTGGATATCTTCCGCTGAAAAAAACGTTTGACCGTTTTTCGCATTACAAAAATTTTTGACAAAAATAAATGCTAAATTCTAAGAAGTTGTTTCTTGTGCAATTTCACAGCACTTATGTGGCTTGCAGTAATCTCTTTTGTAGTATTTTGCCCAAAAACCCACTGAAGAGAAGTTTTGGGACTAAAATATATTTACAATTACAGCGAAGCCAAGGAATTTAACTAGTGACTCTTATTTGAACCAGAAGTAGATAAATCTTTCATTAAATATATCACTTCCTTTTACAACAACTTAATTGTGAAAGAGTGTTTTTTGTTGTAGCATAATATGAAAATCCTAAGTTTAGGAATTGACTTGATCTTGCACCAGACCTGACTGTACCCGTTATTAAAAGATATGATTTTAAGCTGCAAAAACACCAATCTCATTCAATCTGGCTTTTGTTTTCAAAAATAAGTTATTTTGGTAAATCTGGTTATTACAATGCAGGTACAACTGTCATTTTCAGCTATTTTGTGTATTTGTGCTCTGATTAATCAAACATCTGAGCATCACGTTTTTCACATAAATTACCAGTCAAGTGTTCCACAAGTATATTACGAATTTTCAAGTTTTCTTTTTTGCAAATAAAGTTTGAGAAACAATGGTATAAATGAAGAACAGGACTCAATCAACGGTATTACTGAAAGGGTGAAGTTTGCCTTGTACCATAAAAAGTTGTAGCACTACGAGGATATCTGTGATGGTCAGAACAGTATTCTGTTACTGGACAAAATCAACCTGACTCTCACTCCTTGTTCAAAGTATAAATAAAATGTACTGTTATTATTAAAGTGGCAGTGAGAATAGTGACAGTGTTTGAAAACAGTTACCTTGTTCAACTGGTGATAACAGAGCCAAAACAAAATCCCTTCAAACTTAATTTTCTGCATATGTAATGCATTATAAATAAGGAGGAGATTGATACATATGCTGTAAATGTATAAAATGTAAAGAAACTATTTAAAAATTACAACTTATGTAGTTACACTGTTACATGTAGTTACTCTGAAGTGACAGTCTCTCAATTTTTTCTTTAAAATTGTTTTCTTAAAACACAGTAGGATATCGCAAATTCATATTACTTTAAACAATTTATATACAAGTTGCTGTTACCTCTTATGAAAAACCTTTCTGAGAAAAAAATTATCATCTTTAGATTAATTGTATAAAGAGTAAGCACATTTTTATTTAAATCTTGTCAATTATGACTTGATTGCTTGAATGTAATAATCATTAGAACTTCAGACTTGACATGAAACTTGCATATTCAGGAATCAGTCCCAACTCTGTTCTATCATACAAATCACTACATGCTGCTGAAGGGAAATACAGCTTAGCTTGGTGTCCCTGAAGCAAATTTTTTTTTTTTTTTACCGTGTCCTGTTCGGCTGTGAAGCAATCAGAATTGATGTCTGAATGCTGGCGACTAGCCTTACAGTTTTTCTCTCAGGTGGAGCGTTACAGCTTCTGCTGACGTCACGCCTGATACCAAAACTTTATTAAAAAATATTTTTAGATGTTTTTAAGATTCGAACCGGACACGGAGACAAAAGTGAAAGAAAAAGAAGAGAGAGAAGGAAGAGATGGAGGTAAAGGGGGAGGGGGGGTTTCGTATAGAATAAACAATAAATGAACCAGAATCCGCTTCTAGACCTGCAGAAAGAGAGGGGGAAACAAAAAACCACAAGACAAAAACATTGCTGCATCAGCTACATGAAGATATATAAAAGTAAAAATGTTTGCTGACAATCATACAGTAATTATTACTGAGGCATTTAAGGCCACCACAACCTTAGATCATGTGCTGAAGATGTCCAAGTCATACTTATGAAATCACCATGTGAGCACCTGTGTGTGTACGCACGCTTGTATGTGTAAGGTTTCTCTATAGGAGCATCCAATAGTGAGTGTGAAGGGCCACAGACCTGCCCCCAAAACGTCGGAAGATGGAGGGAGTTCCAAGCCCAGAGATCCAGAGGTCACCCCAGAGCGCGGAGACCCCAGGGAGGCCGTCACCAGAGAAGCCCCAACCCCCACCGAGAGGCGCAGAGGATCACCCGGGGTCACAACCAGCAGCCGGCAGAGTCCCGGGAGATATCAACGGCAAGCCCTCAGGCCCGCCCGCAGCCGCTCTCCCCCGAGTCGGCCGGGCCCGGAACCCAGCAGCCCGGGACCCGAGGCGACCCACCCCGCCGAGGATCCAACAGAGCCCAGGGAACCAGATCCCACCAGGCAGCCACCGGGAGCGACCAGACAGATGCTTAAGGCAGGGGGAGGGTAGGCAAAGATGTTGTAGTATTGCCAGATGTCCCAGGAGAGGGGAGGAGTCCAAAACCCCACCTGACATATACAGTCACACACAAACACAGTCATACACTCCCTCCCTCATGCTCTCACATACACATACAACCCAAGACTTACAAGGATGTACGCCAGACACCCATTCACACTCCCCACACACACCTACCTAACTCTGGTCCCGGTGCTGCCGCACCTGAGGTACAGCCATTCCTGGACGCCAGAGTTAGCCCGTTCCGCAGGGGTAATAGTGAGCAGGCACCCCATCCAACGTAGAGCAAAGCAACCCACCACTCCAGACCACAGGCAGACGGCCAGCTCCCACTCCTAGCCTCCAGCCCCGGCAGCTAACTGAGAACAGAGTGTGATAAGACCTCTAGTCTCCCTCCGCCTGCTCTAATGTAGTGTTGGTGTGTGCTGATAAGGTGCATTTTGTGGTTGGGGCGCAGGCAGTGCCGGCACCATGTGGCCTACACCAGCTGATGCCAACACACAGCCCCACCTCCCCCAAAACTCTCCGTGACTAGGTGCAGTTTAAAATTGGAAGTGGACACCGCACTCGGAGTGAGGCTGAAATTTCCCCACCGGATGCCGTTGAGTGTGCCCACTCCCAAGGCCCTAAGTGTGCATTTGTGTGGAATGTTTTTGTGGAAGTGTTTAATGTGCAAATAAAATTGGGGTGTAGGCTGCCACAGGACTGCGGAACGGGATCCATACCCGCACCCCCTGACTTACCCACACCCCAAGGCCCTATGTGCATGTTTGTGTGATGATGTGAAGGAGCAGGAGGAGGGAAATGTCTGAGGATGGGGAGGAACGGCTGAGGGGCCTGAGCCCTCCAGGGAGCCAGCTCCCCTACTGGCCCCAATAGGCACCTCCGTTCCCAAAATCCACCCGGGCACGGAGGCCCCAGCCTATCTAGCCATGGCCCGAAGCAGCAGCATCACAGAGCCCCACGGAGTCTGAGGCCACCAACCCACACCACCCCAGCAGAATATTTACTCCCATCCCCACATTTACTCAACATTCAGATTAAGTAAGACATAAGACACCCAGGATAAAGCTGGATCCTCCCTCCCGGACATCCCTCCCCATGGTGGAACTGCCGCACGCTCCGCCCTCTTCCCGCAGCGTATGCCAGGACCCAATCCCCAAGGCCCCACCCATATCCCCATCCGGGACGGCCGCCCCAAACCCTAAGCCACCAGGCCCACACCCAGACCAACCCAGGGGCATTGCGCCACTAGGCAGCGACCGCAGCCACCGCCAAGACCCCCTAAGGCCCTACACACAACCACCAGAAGCCCACCCCTCGAGGTAAACCCAAGCACCACCAGAGTCGGGCAGCAGCCCCCCAGCCCAAGACCCCCCTAGTGAACCCACCCCAGGGATCCTCCAGATACTCCAAGCTCAGACTCTCCACCACATCAACCACAGCATCCCGCAGGACCATATCAATGACCCTCCATCATCGCTATGTGATGGAACCGATCAAAGGAGCCCAGAGAGATTGATTTGAAGTGGAGGCAGAGGCTGTCTCAAGTGTAATATGATCCAATAAAAGATTTCTATACTGGTTAATGCAAAGATTATCTTTGTTTTTCCAGTTTATGAGGATAGTTTTCTTAGCGATGCATATGGCAGTGAGAACCACGTGAACCAAATTTGTTTCAATCGGGACATCCTCTAGGTTCCCCAGCAAGCAAAATGAGGGGGAAGTTGGGATATCACATTTCAGACACTTTGACAGGTCTTCACATACTCTATACCAGAATCCCTGAACAGGTGGACATGACCACAGTGCGTGGATATAACTGTCAGGAATGTTGTCTGTGCAGTGTGTGCAGGTGTCAGATGGCACAAATCCCATCCTGAACATCCGATGACCTGTATAGTGTACTCTGTGTAGAATTTTGTATTGAATTAGTTGTAAATTGGGGTTTCTGATCGTTTTAAAAGTTTTTAAACAGGTTTGGGACCAGAAAGTCTGATCAAAGCTAACTAATAGATCCTCCTCCCATTTGCCTATAGGAATTGCTATTGTATCATCTATTTTGGTCAATGTTTTATATACTTTAGACAGTAATTTGGGGTGTTTGAGATTACAGAAGTCTAATACCCTTGATGGTGTTTGTAATTCTACTTTAAGCTTAAATTTTTCTTTAACTACTGATTTAATTTGGAGATATTCTAAAATCTATTCTTGTCTATCCCAAATTGGGAGACTATTCTGTTAAATGGAATGAAATCCAATCCTTCAACTATGTGTTCCATGTATAGAATTCCTTTACTTTTCCAGTATGGGAGGTTCATCATTTTATTGTTTTGCAATATGTCAGGATTATTCCAGATGGGTGTGCGTCTGCATGGAATTAGTGAAGACTCCGTCATTTTTAGATATTCCCACCATGCTGTCAGTGAGGTACTGATATTAATACTTTTAAAGCTTTCATGCTTTCTTATTTTTGAGCTAATAAACGGTAGGTCCGAAAGCTCTATAGTATTGCAAAGTGTCTGTTCTACATCTAACCAGGACTCATCCAGCGGGTTATGTTGCAACCATCTTGGTATATATTGGAGCCTGTTGGTTAAGAAATAATGATAGAAGTTGGGTAGATCCAACCCTCCTCTATCTTTGGTCTTCTGTAGTGTTTTTAAGCTAATTCGTGGAGGTTTATCCTTCCAAAGGAATTTAGTGATGGAGGAGTCCAGGGATCTAAACCAATCAGATGATGGCTTGTTTGGGATCATAGAAAATAAGTAATTGATTCTTGGTAAAACCATCATTTTAATTGTGGCAACCCTCCCCATAAGTGATATCGGTAAGGATTTCCATCTAGCAAGATCATCTTCCACTTTCTTTAATAGTGGGATGTAGTTTAGTTTAGTTAGATCTGCCAGCCTGGGAGACACATGAATGCCCAGGTATGTAATATTCCCTGATTCCAATTGTGTATTAAGGGAATTGACAAAAGAGAAATTAATTGGAAGAACTGTGGATTTTAACCAGTTTATTGAATAATCTGAAACTCTTGAAAAGGAGTTTATTAGTTCAATTGCCTGGGAGAGAGAGGATTGAGAATTCTGAAGATAAAGTAACACGTCATCTGCATAAAGACTGATTTTATGTTCTATGTTCTTACACTTTATGCCTTTAATAACTGTAGTTTGCCTGATTGCTGCTGCTAGTGGTTCAATAAAGATAGCAAATAGCGAGGGGGAGAGAGGGCATCCCTGCCTGGTCCCCCTCTGAAGACAGAAGCTATCTGATGTTTGGTCATTTGTCCTGACGCATGCTGTTGGTGAACTGTATAAAATTTTTAACCAGTTTATGAAGAAGTTTCCAAAACCAAATTTATGTAAAGTTGCAAATAAGAACTTCCAGTTAACTCTATCAAAAGCCTTTTCTGCATCGAGATAATATACTGGTTTCCATGTTTCTGCTATAAGAAAAGTCTATTAAGTTGAGTAATCTACGTGAATTTGTGGATGAATGTCTCCCCTTAATGAAACCAGTTTGGTCTGGATGTATTATGAAAGGGGTTACCTTCTCTAATCTTTTTGCAAGGGCTTTACAAATTATTTTCAGGTCAACATTAATAAGAGAAATTGGGCGATAGCTGGTAGGAAATATAGGATCTTTGCCTGGTTTTAACAGGAGACTAATGTTGGCTGAATTCATGTTTGGCTGTAGTCTACCATTTTCTTGTATTTCACACATCATTCTGAAGAATGTTGGCGCCAGAATGATCCAGAATTCTTTGTAGAACTCTGCTGGAAACCCATCTGGACCTGGAGCCTTCCTATTAGGCATGGAGTTAAGAGCTTCCTGAAGCTCATCTGATGTTAATGGCGAGTCCAGGACTGTAGCTTGGCTATCTGATAATTTAGGAAGTATTATCCTGTCTAGAAACTCATTGATCTCATTATCTGATGGGTTAATCTGTGGTGAGTACAAGGTTTTGTAAAAATCTCTGAAAGTGTTGTTTATTCTTTCAGGGTCATATACTATATTCCCAGTTGAGTCTTTAACAGCAGATATGGCAGTTTTCTCTTTGTTTATTTTTAACTGGTTGGCTAAAAACTTGCCTGATTTATTACCGTGTTCAAAGTTTTCTATTCGTAGTCTTTGTGCTAAAAATTGTGTTTTTTTGTCAATAATTCCTTTAAGTTCTAGTTTACTTTTACGCAATTTGTTTTGTAATTCTTCTTCTGGGGATGCCTCTAGAGACTTAATGATTTCTTCTAATTCCTGAATACGTTTGTTTTCTATTTTTTTCTTATGTGATGAGAAGGAAATTATTTTACCTCTCATCACTGCTTTCCCTGCCTCCCACTGCTTTCCCTGAAGCAAAATTAGTGTTGCTTTACACTCTGAAAGAAATTCAGAAACTTAGCCAGAAATTTACTCTGAGATGCACTTTAAATATATTTCTTTATCATTAATAGTCATTTTATTTAGAAAACCAAAACAACCACCACAAAATCAAGCAAACAAAAATAAAGTAAGGACAATATGCTCCAACAACAACTGTGAAAATAGACACTCAGCTACAACTTGACAAAGACAGCCCTGTCTAAAAAGATATTTTGCAAAGGATAAAATGTTTATCAACATAAAAGGGTTCAGCACAAGCTTGTCGCACTCATTTTTTCCCCCTAATTACTAATAGAAAATTGTTTTCCAACTCCGTTTTAGTGGATGGCTAAGACCATCCATTAAGAAACAAAAAATGCTCCTGTAAGTAGGGTGGTATATCGTGTGAGTTTAATATGAAAAAATATATATATTTTTGTGTGGTATATTTGCTAAAAATCCTGAGGAGACATGCAACCAAGAATTTCATTGTACCATTTATAAAATGGTAAAACACTTCCATTGAATTTGCTCTAACACAACTTCAAAATGTTTAAAAAAAAAAATCAAATAAAACTGTTACACTGATGCATATTTAACAACCTACACCATATACATTTTTCCAATTAAAACACGCTTCTGCAACCAGTACAAATAATTAGTAGTGTACATCAGTATTCCTGCTCCAGCACAAGGACAAGAACATATTAAATAGCAACTGCTCTCTAGGATTGCTTTCCAGTCATAAAAGTATAACAACCACCCACCTGGTAAACAGAAACTCAGTCTAACTGCATTTCCTCTCCCTTCCACCTGTTGCTTTTATATGTGGTTAATTTAAACAGGTGTCACAGACCATGCAACATGCAGTCTAGCTGAATCACAAAACATACTGTACATTAAATTTTAGGATACCATTTGCATTTAGCAGATTACTTGCCAACAAGAACAAGATCCCAAACAGCAAGAAAATATGGATTTATCAGCTCAACAATTAGTTAATGATTTTCAGCCAACTCTTTGTGTTACTATGGATTTATCAGTAGAAGAGATGATTGCCTTTTTTTGTTAACTTTTACCCTCAAATACACCACCTAATGATAGCTGGCACTAAACATAAAACGACATCCCCCTACAAAAATAAGTTATTCAATAAGCAGTTTAATACATTTTTTAAATTAATCAAAGTAGTTATTTAATAATGGTAAATATTATAGTGTCCCATTGATTAGGGAAAGCAATGAAATCTTTTCATTATAACATTGCTCTGGAGTTTTGCAAAACTTCAATTTTATACTTAAGATTGGAATAATTTAGAGAACTGAATGCTATACTAGTACCTTTGGATCATGAAATATATAATACATTGTTTGAACAAATTGACTGATTTTAAATAGATACACAACTATAGACCTCAGATGTTTGAAAGCATTGAGCCAGCTTTTCTGATTTCCTGATCATTTCTAAATACATGTACCACAGATTTTTCTATTTCCATCAAAACTAGTATGTATCTTAGCATTTTCCAGTTTCAATTGTAAAGGAGAACGGATGTTTTTGGTGTCCATATACACTTTACATGTCTAAATACACCTTTCTAGTTACTAAATTCTGTATTTCCTTTAGTACTGGATTTTTTTAGTTTTCACTTTACATGCTTTTTTTTATATATCAGGAATCAGTTACATATTTTAAAATGTGTATAAATTTGAACATTATAAGATTCATCATATGCCACATCTCAGTGATTATTACAAATTCTATTAGTGAGTAACTATGAAAAACTATATGAACAGTTACATTTTATCTTAATAGTCAAAAGTATTTTACAATTTAAATATTCAAAAATACTTTTTTTTTTTGACTGCTGTATTAACTGATAAAAATGGAATTGCTCAATAAGAGAAAGAACAGCCTTTAATTTCACATTTAATTTCACGCCTTGATGATAAAAAGACATTCCTCATACAATGAGCTTCGAGGGAAGCCAATACTGAACAATAATTTCAAAACATGCATAAAAAGGAAAAAGAAATTCAAATTGTTTGTGTCACTTAATCCACATTTCAGGTATCGAATTGTTTAATAACAACAACAAAGATTTTATTGATAAAATATTATTAAATAAACCACTTCCAGAAAACCCTCTGATGAACAAAACTGGAGTACACTCAAATAAAAATTTGTTTTAAAATTAAAGACTGGTCTCAAACACCTAATTATTAGCCATTAAAACAAGGTGCCAACTTCCATGTTTTTCAGTTTGTGAAACAAAAATATATGGTTAAAACAAACCACATATACCCTGTATAAAAAGAAAGCATTTTTATAATGTGAATATACTATTAACATTTTGAGACCTAAAACCAAAACAGCAGCCTGTGCTTACTTGGTATTTGTGACGGTAAAGCAGTAACTTATTACTGCTATAAACCAAATGCTTTATGAACTTTGATTAAGCACAAGATCAGATTTCCAATTATGTCATGAACTACACAATATCACAAGATACTGACATTATAATAAAAGAGGAAATAATGCTTAAACATAAAACACCAAAATGTAAATGCTTTTTATATTTGCATTAAAACAGCAATTAGATATACAAAATGAAAGAAACTGAAAAGAAAAAAAATGAAAATTAATTTTAAATAAATTTAAATTTTAAAATAAATTTTAACTAATGGCCAATTTTTCTGCACCTGTCCAATGCCACAACTTAACACACACAGAACCAAGAGTAGAAAAGCTGTTGAATTTTCCATAACATATTATGTTAGTGTCTTATACCATACTATATAATAGCAGATATCACTCCTCAAGAACATAAAGAATGACATCTTTTTGTCAGGAATATCCAAGAACAAGGTACCTGTCTAGTCATAGATAGGCAAATATTCAGTTTCTTCACGGACAGAAAAAGAATGAAACGAAATGAAAATTGAAAAAGTAAGAAAGATAAATAAAAGCCACATTTTATATTATCTGCATCTGGACTGTAGCAACTGCCAAAGTAACACAGCCAGCACACAACAGTTTTTGCTCGTCATTGTCTAGCAAAAGCATTTCAACAGCTATGTTGGTTTCTTGCAGCAATATTATACAGAAAGTTTTAATTGTAAAATGTACTAACATATTAAAAGTAAACAAATATGTGGAAAAAAAATCAGCCAAGAATCTGCCCAAAAAAAATTTAAATGAATTCAGGCATGATCTGCAACCTCTACCAGCTTGCACCATATAATAAGCCAGTAGCTTATTTTGATCTGGTTAGCTAAAAAATGCAGTAATTCATTCTTTACCTCACAACAAAAACTTATACAAAGGAAAGCCATCCTTTACCGATCAAAGAGTAACATCAATCCATATACGAGCCAATGCCTTTTCAAGGCCAGCATATACCATTAAGGCAGAATGTGTGGGAGGCACACAGCACGCAGTAATATACATAACCAGTAATGCTCCAAATGACAGGCCACTGATCTTAATTGGCCGATTTTCAAGAGGACTCACTTTCAGCCAATTTACTGATCACCAATCTATACCTTTCCAAGTTTTGCATTTATTTAGTTGAAGAGCTCCTTTGTGCTCTGTATTATGTAGCTGTACTAGAGCAAACATGATCCATTTTTGCTTTACTGTGAACTTCTTTTAAACAAACAATGTGAACCATGCAGCTCTCTAACAGATGGAGAAGACCGCAATATTACCCTTTACATTAAACTGAAGTAAAAAATACTGAGAAAAGGGAATCAGGAGTTGTCTTGTGCAAATGGACAAACAGCAAGAATGGCTACATTAATGAATTCAGACTTTTATTTTTTCCTGTAATTAAAAATGGGACACATTTCGAAGGTGACAATCTTGTGTTTAGTATAGCATTTCACACTTTCAATTAGAAAAAGAATACGTAACGGATTCTCAGTAAAAAAAAAAAAAAAAAGCTTGTTAGCTTAAACTCAAAATGTATCTTAACATGTTATGAACATCTGATAGATTTAAAGTTTTTTTGTGTGTATGTTTGCACACGATTGCGCAAACAAGTACTGCAAAATTAAAATGATAATACTTATATTTACACCTCAAGAAATAGGAAAGTCTAGATAAATTAATAATTTTCTGTATTTATTGGTTAAAATGTATTTAAGGTAATTTATAGTTTTTAAGGCAACTAAAATAAACCTATAGAATATAATTTTGTCCAAAAAATGGACAAATAACACACCACAACAACCACATGGAATCACTATCAGAAATAGCCGATTTAATAAAAATCGGTATCAACCCTAAAAAAACCCAATTAGGGCATTCCTAATACATATGATAGATTTCTACATATTTTGTACTGTAGATTTTAAATTTAAATGGACAAGTTTGCCATTTTTGCCCATCAATCTGTGCTCAATAACCCATAAAGACAGTGAAAGCATGTTTTCACGGAAAATAAAAAACTGAAAATCTCTCATTTAGAAGTATTCAGACCCTTTCCTGTGGGCACTCCAAATAGTGGTCAGGTGCATCCAGTTTACTTTAAGTATTCTTGAAATGTTTCTAGAACTTTATTGGATTCCACTTGTGGCAAACTGAACTGACAAGACATAGTTTAAAAAGACACATGAAATCCATGCATCACTCTGTAGACATTTGTGATCAAATTGTGGTGGGACATTATATCGGGGGAAAGCATATACTGTATTTGAACTTTAATTTCCCTATGGAATTCAAGTTTATCTAATCTAATCTAATAAAGCCATTTCTAAAACTCTTAAGTATTTCCAGGAACACAGTGACCTCAATAATTGTGAAACTGAAGAAATGTAATGTTATCATTCATTAAATATATTCTAATAATTATTTTAATAACATATTACCCAATCTGTTGTTAATCTAAACATTCAAGTATTGGGTGTTTGTTTAACTTAAACATAAAACAGCTAAACATGTTCAGCTTTCGTGTATCAAAACTAGGGCTGCCAATGGCTACTGTCAAAAGTCTGGACACACACAGAAATGTATGTTTTTGATAGAAATTGATACTTGATCAAGATATCATTAAATTAATTTAAAAATACAGCCAATACTACTGTTGCTAATGGCTATCATTGCCTGAAGAAAAAAAAAAGTATTCATCCCATACAATTACACAGCCTCATTTTCAGCAGCCATTACTTTAGTCTCCATGGTCAACTTTCTTAGCCCATTCTTTAGTCATTTTAAATGCCAACTGATTATTGGAGAAACTTTTGTAATTCCATTAGTATCACTGAAAACTGTTATGTTCCATTGTGTTGAGTAAAATTCAGTTATTTCAAAAGTTGTAAAAATTAACTCTCTCAAAAAAAATTGTCAGTCTGTAGGTTTTTTGCAGAATGAAAAATCACTCCATGAGATGAAATTGCCAGCTGAAGAATTCAAACAAAGGTGTCTATTACTGTATCAAGAGAAGATAAACTAAATCTAACCAAGGTGGTAAAGGGCCAGGTGCAGAACTGCATAAGTGGATTAGTACATAAGAGTCTGTAGTTAGAGAAAGAAATAACTTAAAGGTCCTCAGTTGGCTTCTCCGCTAAATGCACATCAAAAATCAGTGTCACCTGCAACAGAGATAAGACGACTATGGGATGCTGAGCATAATACATATTTCCAGTCACCTTCTGTCAAATGTCAGTGTTCTTATGCACACTTTAACTTCTTTTTATTTGCCAGATTCACATAAGCATTTTTCTTTGAAACTCTGCCTGGAAGGTCGGCATCCCAAAATCGTATTTTCACTGATTCTGATAACAACTGAATAATTGGAAGGCATTTGTTTCTCAAATTACAGATGTTCTTATCCTCTTATGCAGTTCACGATCTTGGCCTTCAACCTCTTTTTCTATACTGGTTAGATCCAGTTTGCCCTCTATCTGGACAGTAATAAACACCTTTGTATGAAATCTTCATTTTCTTGGGAATTTGTCACACAGAAAAGCCTTCAATCTGCAACAAAAACAATACTCTGGAATGTTTCTTTAGAAAGCGGTTTCATTTCTTTAGTCAGTTAGAAAGGTTTCTATAATAACCAATTAGCACATAAGTAATACTAAGGATAAACTAAGGAAGTTTACCATTAGGACACTGAAGGAAGTACTGTTGAAAATTATGCTTTGCATAAGCCAAATAAAATGCAAACCAGTCATTTTAGGCAGTAATGGCCAATATACACACTAACAATGCCTCATGAGTATTTTAAAATCAATGTTATGATATCTAGATAAAAAAGGTATGTATTTATATCAAAAATACTTCTGAACAGTAATGTTGACTCAAAGCACACAAAGCAATTGATCATTGCCAATGTGAATCATCAGGCTACATTTTAGCACCTTAACCATCCAGTATGAAATATTAAAGGCAAAAAAAACCAAATAACAGTGAAGTCTTCCTTGAGGGGAAGTCTTATTTCTCTGAAATTATAAATAGTAATTCTAGTAATCCAGGTTTAGTTTCAACTACTGATGATCTTTTAAACCTAGCTCACTCAAAGGAGTGCATCCTGAAAACGGCTAGCATAAGCTATATTTTTAAAACCCCACATAAATTATATCAGAAATAAAATAGTACATCCCCCCAAAGTAAATCCAATTAAACCCCAGCATGTCCTTTAAGCAAATTAAATTCATTCACTGGAACAGATCAACCAGAACTAGGTAATTTCTCAACTAGAACCCTCCACCTGCGTCCTTAAAGCAGAACCAAAAAAGTCTCCAATGCCCTTGCTGATATTGTACTTGACATAATGAACTCATCATTAGATACTTCTGGTCTTCCCAGACTGTCTATAAATTGCTGTTGTTAAATCCATGCTCCTGAAAAACATGATTCCTCGGTCTTTGACAATTTTAGACCAATTTCTAACTCAACTTTAAGTAAAACTCCAGAAAAAGCAGTTATTAAGCAGCTTAATGATTATTTGAATGAGCATTATACCGTATTTTTGATAAGTTTCAGTCAGGTTTTAGAACAAACCATAGTACACTGCATTTGTGAAGGCAGTAAATTATTTGTGGGTTAATATGGAGAGAGGCCATATATCTGTTCTTGTTCTCTTAAACCTCAGCACAGCAATTGACACCATAGAACCAGTGTTCTTACAAATCACCTTAGACAAAGGGTGGGCCTCTCTGGCAGCATCTTAAATTAGTTTTAGTCTTACTTAACATGCAGAAGATCATTTGCTAGTTGTGGTTAAAATACTTTGGTGATGATATTGTGTATGGTGTACCAAAGGATCCATTCTGGGTCCGCTGCTCTTTTCAATTTACATACTTCCATCAAGCCAGATTATCTCAAAGCACAAAGTGAGCTACCACAGCTATGGAGACGACACAGACCATTAATCTAAAGTGCCTAATGACCCCAGTGTATTCTTGGGTCTCTGATCCAATGCCTGATCCAGTATTTCTGAATGGATGAGTATTACAACAATAATACACTCATCCCTTGACACTGGCTTTGTGCCGCTCACTTTTAAAACCGCTTCTATAACCCCAATTTTAAAAAAAAGTCTGGTCTTGATGCTGACAATCTTAACAATTTTCGGCCTATTTCCCACTTACCTTTTCTGTCAACAGTTGTTGAGTTGGGAAGCTACAACTGCACTTAACTTCTAATAATTTGATGGAACCCTTTCAGTCTGGTTTGAGAGCATAGCACAGCTGTGAAACTGCTCTTCTTCGAATAACCAATGATTTGCTTATGGAAGCAGACTCTGGACAAACCAGCATAGTAATTCTGTTAGACCTCAGTGCAGCATTTGACAATGTCAGACATGACATTCTACTGTCCAGAATGGAGAACATGCTGGGTATCTCTGGCACTGCCTTCCAGTGGTTCAAGTCCTATCTGACCGATTGGCAAGAGATTGTTAGTCTTGGCAACAGCAGGTCCAGCATAGTGCCAGTCATACAAGGAGTACCAAAGGGCCCTGTCCTCGGTCCTCTGCTTTTCTGTATTTATATGCTTCCCCTTGGCCATATTATTCGTAGCTTTGGAATGGGTTATTAGATGATACTCAACTCTATTTCAATGTTAAAAGTGGAACTTCATCAGAGCTTTCTCAGCTCACAACTTGCCTCAGTGAAATTAAAACCTGGATGGAGCAGAACTCTTTAAAATTAAATTGCAACAGAACTCCTGCAAATTGTGACTATAGTGCAACTTAATAAAATTGACTCCTTCCCAGTCAATCCTGATGGTGATCTCATCAGACCTGCTTCTACTGCAAAGAATCTTGGTGTCATTTTTGATTCTTCCCTTTCTTATTCCGCCCACATAAATCACATTAAGAAACATTCTTACTTTCACCTCCATAACATATCACGTTTTCGCTCCTTCCTCTCCTTTTCAAAACGCAGAGAAACCGGTCCATGCTTTTATTACATCCTGCATCAATTATTGTAATTCCCTACTGGCAGGTGCCCATTCTAATCTTATAACAAAGCTCCAGCTTATTCAAAAATCGGCTGCAAGAGTTCTTACACGGATCAGCAGCAGCGAGCGCATAACACCCATCCTGCTTCGCCTTCACTGGCTCCCTGTGTCTTACAGAATATAAAATTCTACTAATAACCTATAAAGCCTTAAATGACCGTGCGCCAAACTACATTAGTGACCTTTTCCATCACTATATGCCTGTCCACCCACTAAGGGCCTCTGATTCTGGCAATCATGTCGTGCCCCACACTAACCTAACCTTCATGGGTGACAGGGCCTTCAGCTGTATAGCGCCCAGACTCTGGAATGACCTACCGAAATTAATTAGATCAGCTGACTCCATGAATTCTTTTAAAAAACAACTCAAAACTCATCTGTTCAGGAAGGCTTTCAGCTCTGACTTTATTACCCTTCTTTCAGTTTACCTCTGTCAAGATGCTCATGTAACCTGTGTGTGTGTGCTAGACCATAAATTAGGTTGTCTGTTAGGCTTTTTCTCTGAATTTACTATCTTACTCTTCTTTACTTATTTATCTGGTTTAGTATACCCTGCCATTCTTTCTTAAACTCTATGAAGTGCCTTGAGCATGGGAAAGGTGCTATATAAATAAAATGTATTATTATTATTAACTTTCTCAGACTAAATAAGGAAAAAAACAAATCTCAATGATTGGCAAACTTGGATATAATATAGTGAGGGCATTAAATAAACACAATCCTTTGTTTAAAAATCAAGGTAGAGGTAAAGAATTTAGGAGTTATCATCTCTGACCTAAATTTTAAACCACACGTTAACCAGATTACGAGATTTAACACTAGAATCCCTGAAGCCTATGAAAAAGTCGTAATGCTGGGCCACCTTAAATTCTTTCACACCTCCTCATCAGCATCTTTGTTTTGCAAATGTGTCAATCAGCCTGCTATCCCATCCCCCACAAATGCAGCTTAAGTGAGATGCAAAGTTCTCAGAGCTCAAGTCCGTTTATCTAGGTGTGAAGTGCCTTGAGTTGTATATTGTAAATAATATAACGTTATTTGAAATACATACATTTCATGTGTGCTCTGTGTCTGCAACAATCTGGAAAAATGTAGGAGGACAGGAACTGTGAGGCAAGAAATATTGAACACATAACTAAAATTTAAAAAATGTTGATGTGAAATGTATAAGGTGTAAAGACTGAAGTTCAAATATCAAACACTTTCACAGAAGGTATAACAAAACAAGTGCACCTTTATTCAAGAACATAAGCAAAGAAAAAGAAATTATTCAATTTACATGTTGCTGTGAATATCTAAAAACCGAAGTCCAAATATCAATTGCATGACTGGTGTAGGGGTAATAATGGCCGCTTCTAAATCAACAGGCTGCGGATTTGATCCCGGATCTTCCCTGCATTTACCGTTATAAGAAGTGAGCGGATGTCATTATTACTATTACATAATAAAAACAATCATTATTTTTGAGTCTGTAACACCTGTTGTAAATTTTTGCTACTTGTCAAAGTTAGTGTTTTTTTTTTTCTTCAGTTTTATTCTCTCAGTCATGATCACATGGTACAACGAACTTGTCTCTCCCTCTGTGAGTTGATGGCGTTTATCTCCATTCTTTTCACAAAAGCAGCGATGACCACAGCTGGCATGGTGTTCGATGCGCCTGGTCAGAATTATTTGTTGTACCAGCAAGCTTGCGATCCGACTATCATGTGGAATTTGTGCTTTGACAAGACAGACACCTGTGCAGAATGTGCAAAAAAATGACAGATTTGCATGTGTATGTGAAATGCTATTCCCTATTTAGGAAAAGATCCCAGTCTTCCCACGGGATAAAGACTTTCCAAGACTGAGGTCATAAAGCTGTTTCTGGACAAAGGCAGAACCATAACAGACAACTTCTTCATGTCACTTTCACTGGCTAATAAATTGCTGCACTGCAACACAACTCTGCTTGGCACTATAAAGTGGGACAGGAACTTCCACCTGCTGCTAACGTCACTTCAGTGTGTGTGCAATTCTCCACACTAGTGTTTAGATCTGGCAGTGCCATGTTGACTGCATTCCCAGAAATGTGAAGATTCCGTAAGGTCGAAAAAAAACAATGTTCAAATGACAACTCCTGTTCAAGTGACACAGTGTTGTCAAATAATTGCATTTTCCTGCATGGATGTGTGTGCATGCATGAGAGAGGCAGAGAAAGATCTGATATCATTCAAGTGGTTACTGAAATAATTCAAGAATAAAACTGAATTAAAAAAAAAGAAAATCAAAAAAATCAAGTAACATCAGGATACCAAGACATGATTCACCAGCATTTGTGTGTCTGCTTATAACCATTCAGCAACATCTTTTACAAGTAGCAAAAACTTACACCTGTTGTTGTAGACTCAAATCAAATCTATGTTTTTTTTATATATTACAGTAGCAACAGCAGCTTACAAGTCAAAACAGAAAAAGTGGGGAAGATCTGGGATCGAACCTGCAACATCTTGATTTAGAAGCAGCCATTCTTACCTCTAACCCAGATGTGTGACTGATAAATGGGCTTTGGTTTTTACATATTGACAGCAATTTATAAATTGAATAATTTCTTTTTCTTTGGTTATATCCTTGAATAAAGTTGCATTTGTTTTGTTATACCTTTCATTAAAGTATTTTTTTTGATATCTGAACTTCAGTCTTCACACATTTTACATTTCATGTCAACATTTTATCAGTTATACAGAAAATAAGTTTTAGTTATGTGTTCAACATTTCTTGCCTCGCAATTCCTGTCATCCTATATTTATCCAGATTGTAGAAATGGAACACACATGAAAGGTATGTATTCCAAATAACGTTATATTAATTTACCCTATACAACTCAAGGCACTTCCCACCCAGATAAACAGACTTCAGCTCTGAGGACTTTGCGTCTCACTTCAGCTGCATTGGTGGAGGACGGGATAGCAGGCTGCTTGCTGCCCGTGCCGATTGACAAATTTGCAAAGATGCTGATGATCTACTTTTTTAGTAGGCTTCAGGGATGCTGGTGTTAAAAAATACAGCAAAAGATAGACCTCATAACTTTACAAGACGCTGAAAGACTAGATTACTGTAATGCAGTCCTAACAGGACTACCTAAGAAAGACAAATTGATTGCAATTAGTGTAGGATGCAGTAGCCATAGTCTTAGCTAAAAAAAGAAAATCTGGACACACCCCACCAGTTTTAGCACTGTTACTGGTTACACCATCACTGTCCGATTAAGGCACCATGCTGCCCCCTGAGATGATGGTATGAAGGCAGGTGTCTCATGTGTCAACGAGACCAACATCATTAGTATCTTATCATATGAAGTATGAAAACAAACAGGACTGATTTAGGAAAATTTAAATTAGGTAGAATGCCAGGATGGGGCGGAGTGGTATTTTAACCTTGGAACCCCTACAGATTGTTTTTTTTCCCCTTCCACCTTAACTGGAGATTTTTTTCCGCCCTCCCAGGAATTTGACATTATTTTGTTGTTACTTATTCTTTATTTATTATTATCTTAATCATTTCTTTGTTCTTGTAACTGTCTCTTTGTCGCCTTGTAAAGCACTTTGAGCTATACTACTGTTTGAAAATGTGCTATATAAATTAATGTTGTTTAAGTTTGGGTTTAAAGGCAGTAGTGATGCCGCTGTGGCTTTTTTATATTTATTAAAGCAGTAACAAACAATAAATAACAATAAACAAAAGACTATTTACACAACTAAAAAAAGATTATATTAGTATATGTAAAATAGGAAATTTTAACACAATGTTACAATTTACATTTAACCAGTAAATTTAGTCAGTCTATTTTAAAAACACCAACTCCTATAAGAAAATAATTGCTTCCTATTTCAACTCCATGACCCTGACTCCCCAGCCCTGGTCTTGCCACAGTTTGTACAGACAGGCACAAGCTGCAACCAAATATTTTAATCGCTTGTACCAACTCCTGAAAAGTTGTTTTGCTGAAAGCAGCTTGTACATGATGAAAACAATGAATACAACATATTCAGGACGAATATACACCTCTGAATCATTGAACTAACCTGTAATTGAAGAGTATTTCTTTTTCTGTTTAAGTACTGGTGACATGCAAATGAAAGATAAATTGGGCAGGACATACTATATTTGTTGTATTTGTTGATCTACCCATCCTCTAAACCTGCTTATCTATGGCAAGGACAACAGGAGCCTATACTAGCATGCAACTGGTACAGGCAAGAACCACCTATGAACATGCTACCGGATTATCACAGGGTGAACACACACACACACACCACCAATACCCCCCAAAACCCCCCGCCCCCCTCCTCCGGACTGCAACCACCCGACAAGGGGACAATTTAACAATGCCAATTCACCTAACTCTTTGGTCTGTGTAAGGAAGCCACACCAAATCCACAATAACCCATGTACAAATGTCACACAGAGAGCAACCAGGATGCGCTTCTCAGACTCCTCCTTACTACAAGGCAGCAGCACTACCAAATATTTACATTTATTGTGGCTTTAAAATTAAGGAAATAATACCCTTATTTGAGCTTTACTTTATTGACATAGTGCACACATTGTGGGGAGCAGGCTCCCATAGCCACTCATTAAACCCCACCAAATGTCACTAATACCTCAAGTTCACATTTACCAAGATTTTTGTGTTCTCTCATGGTTTGAGGGTATACACTTTGCTCAGGAACACTGCTAAATTCGTATGGTGCTTAGGTTATGAAAATTCCAAATTGGCCTCTTTTAGGTCATGAGATGTGAGAGGTGATGAGGAATGGCTAGAAGTGCATACATAAGGGCATAGTTTTAAATTCACTTGAGATTTATTAAAGAACTTGGAGTGACAACTAAAGTACGTACAAATTTATAAATCTTTTTTTTTCCTGCATACACAATGTTTGCCTTTCTAATGTAAGCAAAATTTTAGTATGGAATCTATGCAATGTTTTATACATAAGATCCCTAGGATTTTGTGACAACTGAAAGGTCAATGAAATTTTCTCAATAATTAGGCATTACCGTAAGTTTTTAACCAGCTAATGATGTCAATATATATCTTATAATTGCAAATGTTTGTAAAGTAATAAAGGTATTCAATAATAAACCAGGGGAGAGGAGCATATCTCTCCTGGAACACGAGGGCAGCCATCCTGGTGGGTGTCAGGGCCTGGACATTTCTTAAGCCCTGGACTGCAGCACTTCTGCCACACCAGGAAGTTCTGCCGTAAGAGAACCCAGGCACACCCGGAGTGCTTCAGTGTGCCCATGCAGCACTTCTGCCACACCAGGAAGTATTGCAGGAAGACCATCAACAAGCACCTGGAGCACATCCGGGTGCAATATAAAAGGGGTCGCCTCGCTCCATTCGAGGAGTTGGAGTCGGGAGATGGAGGACAGAGCTTGCAAAAGAAGGAGTAGAGACAGCAGAAGAGAGAAAAGGAGAGAGAATACAGTAATCCCTCGCTATATTGCGCTTCGACTTTCGCGGCTTCTCTCTATCGCAGATTTTAAATGTAAGCATATCTAAATGTATATCATGGATTTTTCGCTGGTTTGCGGATTTCTGCGGACAATGGGCCTTTTAATTTATGGTACATGCTTCCTCAGTTTGTTTGCCCAGTTGATTTCATACATGGGACGCTATTGGCGGATGGCTTAGAAGCTCCCCAATCAGAGCACGTATTACATATTAACTAAAACTCCTCAATGCTATAAGATATGCTTCCCGCGCGGTGCTTGATTGTTTGCTTGTCTCTGCCTCTCTCTCACCCTCTCTGACATTCTCTGCGTCTGACGGAGGGGGTGTGAGCAGAGGTGCTGTTTGCCTAGTAGATAGGGACGCGCCTCTAAGAAATGCCGTTTTATCGAGGTGCTTCCAAAAGCACACTTATTGATTTTTTGATTGTTTGCTTTAATCTCACACTTTCTCTCTCTCTCTGACGTTCTCTGCGCCCGACAGAGATGTGAGCAGAGAGGCTGTTTGCTTAGAAGATACTGACGCTCCTCTAAAAAATGCCGTCTTATTGCGGTGCTTCAGCAAACTTAAAAGCACACGTATTGATTTTTTGATTGTTTGCTTTTCTTTGCAAGCACACACCTCTCTCTCTCGGAAATTCTCTGCTCCTGAAGAGAAGAAGATATATTTGCATTCTTTTAATTGTGAGAAAGAACTGTCATCTCTGTCTTGTCATGGAGCACAGTTTAAACTTTTGACTAAAGGGTGTTATTTCATGTCTAGAGGGCTCTAATAATGTTAACAGTGTGGGAGAGTTTATAAGGCCTTAAAATATATAAAAACAACTATACAAACATATGGTTTCTACTTCGCAGATTTTCATCTATCACGGGGGGGTTCTGGAACGCAACCCCCACGATCGAGGAGGGATTACTGTAGAGGGAAAGGAAGAAAAGGACTGAGCTATTTGTGGCGATTTGTGCACTATGTGCTGTGCAGAAAAGAAAAAGCATAAGCTTTTGTAAGTGTGCCTCTGGTGTGTGTCTGTTTGTGTCGGGTTAGGTGGCTGGCATGCCCCCATAGAGTTGTAACAAGCATGTATACGATGTACCAACATTTCATGAAACCGGTGGGTAGGTCTTGCAAATAACAGTGTCAATCAGGGCCAAAAAGGAGACACGAATCATCACAGAATTCTCTCTTGGTAAAGTTCAAACTTTCCTAAAATAAACTGAACTAACAAATATTAAAAAAAATAAAAATAAAAATAAAAAAAAATAACGAGACTATAGTTTTTCAGAATTTGGTTAAAATAACTAGTCGCTAGTGCTGGGCGGCATGACCAAAATTCTATCACGGTTTTTTATAAAATTATATCAGTTTCACGGTATTGGACGGTATTTTTTCCTGAGTGGAAGTTAATCGCATTTTCCACTGCAATTACTGCAGTAGACTGGCTAAGAATAACCTATTCCACTGTCATGAGGATTGTACATTGTACAAATTTTAATGTGCACACAAGTATTAATACAGGTTTGCATGGCCCCATAAAGTGATACTTTTCAAGGGGGTGGCACTAATGAAGAGAAGGAATCACATTGCATGACAGCTGCAGTCAAAATATAGAACCTTTTTATTGAACAAATTTTGCAAACAACTTAAACTAAAATTTTGACAACATATTTTCAACCACCCAAAGAGATATTTAGACTTCGTAAAATATCAAAAGGTGCTCGTCAAAAGTTGTACTGCACTGAACATGTCTTAGAAAAGGAATAAAGAGTAAATATTTTTTATAAACCAACTACACTTTCAGTTAATGTTAACAATCTCTGTCCGCCGACACGTTAAAGTGACATTTTAAACAACTTTAGAATCATTAAACTGCATAATATTTAAACTAATAAATAATAATAAAATAAATAATAGTGCAACTTCCAGTAATAATACTATTACTTCAAGCCCAGGTGCATTACACAGTACAGTATTCACCAAATAAAAATAAAACAAGTGCAACTTGGTGATGACATCTTTACCAACTAAACCATCATTAAGGCGAACGGCATTAATATGGACCTTGCTTCAAGCTAAGCTATATACATAAATAATAAAACTGCAACTAGCATTTATAATGCTATTTGTGGTATAGCTTATATAGTTTATTTTAAAATTAAAGTAGAATGTCAGAAACTAAACTTCATCCTAAAATCAATGTTTAATTTAGATTTTCTCAAACCCCATCATAAGTTAATGTAGCACATTAAATGCTTTGTGTTAAGTGTTCCTCGATCCAGTTGTTAATCACTGTACGCGCTTCTTAAACTGACTTCCTTCGCACCAAGAGGAGGCGCAAGGAGCGATCGCCGCACAGAATACATTCACTTCATGATATTCCTGCTCTCTGAACATTTAAAACGCCAAGATAAATACTTGATATCATTTTCAGGATGAAATGCATTAAAGCAGGTATTCAACAGGCACGGTAGTGTGGCAGTAGTGCTGCTCCCTCACAGTAAGGGGTGCCCAGGTCTATGTTCAGTGTAGAGAACTTTATGGTAGGTGTGACAAGGCTCCAAAAAACTGTATATATGAATGGGTATCACACAGGTTTAACTGAAATATTGCGTAAATGTTGGTTTTGTGATCTGATGTTCGGAGACACGAACACAGAATTCAATGAATGTTCTACTGAGCAGGCTTTCTTTATTGCCTGCATGTTGTCTGTCTGACGTACCAAAGCCCCAGTTCCTATCCTTCCTTTTTCTTTCTCCACATAACCAACCACCACACAATAACGTCTTTGTGAAATTAAAACTAGTTATAAAACTTAAAACCACAGAGTGTTCAGAACTTTTATAAAAAAAACACTCTTCGTTATACAAGTTTAACTATACCGTCCATTCAGGGTTGCGCCAATCCCAGCAAGCATTGTGTGCGAGGCAGGAGCAAATCCGGAACGGGGCGCCAGCACATCGCAGGGTGAATACGAGCAATACACTCCATTAACCCTGCTAGTGTATGTAACACAACCACACATCCTACATGACTTTAAAAGGAAACTGAATCACGCCAAGTAAACCCACTAGAAAAACTTGCAAATTCAAAGCAAGGAACACCTGGGGCCCCATTGCTGCGAGGCCACGCCACCATGCCCCCACATGATTAATACATGCTTTAATGCATTTCATTATGAAAATTATATCAAGTATTTATCTTAGCATATCATAAAATTAATGTATTCTGTGTACTGCCAAAGCCTCCTCTTAGTGCAAGAGGAAGTCAGTTTAAGAAGCAGTAGCGATTAACATGGCTCTGGGAACACTTAACACAAAGCATTTAATGTGCTACATAACTTATGACGAGGTTTGAGAAAATCTAGTACATTAAATATTCATTTTAAGATTTAGTTTACAATGTTCTATTTTAATAACAAATTACGAGAATAAAGCATTGATATTAAAATGGAAATGTCGATAATAAAGTCGACATGTCATACTATTACACAGTACCCAGGTACATTACACAGTATTTAAAAAAATAAAACAATTACAACTTGGCTTGCAGTATTATCCAGTAGTATAGAAACAGTATTCACACATTTGAACATAATGGTCCACATCTGACCTTTTAAATCCAAAGTATCTTCAGACAACAGACGTGACTCATTTTTCCAGCAAAAGTTCTTCTGTGTCATGTTCAACTTTATCGTCTGCTACAGCTTCAGAATTTTCTGTCCATTTTCACTGCGCAATACCTCTACTACCGCATGTACTCCGTTGCATGTGTATAGCGGTGTAGCATTGAAAAAGAACCCCTGTGCAACACCTTCACTAACACATGCATAGAAGACATGCACTCTGTTGCATGTATTTAGCGGTGTAGCAGTGAAAAAGGTCTCCCGTAAACAGTTTCCCGCTGCGCCATATTCCAAACGTTGTTTAGGCAATCAAAAAAGATTGACTTTGCATACATACTGTACTTAAAACATTTACTACAAGGCTTTACTCATTAGCAAATTAAAGCACCGATTGTACACCAAAAAACTAAACCTAGCATAGCCAGTTATAACACCTACAAAAAACACAACACCTTCCAAGATCTAATGACATCCTAAACGGTGGCCCTGTTGTCTGTGGATCCATTATCTCACCCACCTAAACTAAAGTGTCACAAGAGCCAGACCTCAGTCCCAAAAGTCCCTGGTGGAAAGCAAGACCCAACCTTGGGCAGTGCACCAGTAAGGATAATCCACAGAAACACTTACTTGTATGGGGACACTTTAGTGTCATGACTTTACGCAACACAAATATCTCTGGAATGACATGAACATGACATCCACACTAAAAGAATTCACTGTTCAATTTTAAACCTAATCACTGTGCTACCATGTTGTCATTTTTTAATCTTTAATCTTTGGTGCTTAGGCGTCAGGCTTTTTTGACTCATTGTGTTTACCAGTAACATATTTAAAAAAAAAAAAATAAATAAAATTCATGGTAACTGTATGATTGACTGGCTGTATAATAAGGTCATAAAATACTATTACTGGCTGACTAGTGCAGGGGTGTGGAAATAAAATTTGTTTATACTTGTCCACGGACAAGTAAACTTAGAAAATCCACTTGTCCGCCAGTTAAATTCACTTGCCCATAAACAAATAACAAAAGTGAAAAATGTTTTTTTTATTTTTTCTGATCTCTTTTTATTGATACCAAAACTGCCTTCCATTTTAAAACTGAAAAAAGTTCTTTCAGGGAGTAGTATTTTGCCACCTTGCTCTAGAACATTATATAAAAGATTCCCTTATTTTAACTGGCTAATAAACAATGCCTTTATTATAGCTACACTAGTTTTTTTTTTCATATATTACAGTTACATAACAGAACACTGTCCTGATTCATTTTCTGCCATGTTCTTCAGCTTTTGTCTTGCAACATCTTCTCCCCCAAGAATCTTTACCATCTCAGTCAGCATGGGCTGAATGCTGTTCATTTCTGCTTGAGCTGAACTGCTTGGTTCCTGGACTGATGTTCCCGCAGAAGTGGATGCTGATGACTTTTCAGGTTTTTATGAGTGAAGTGCCTGTTGTCAGGTGACAGCCAGAATTCCACAGCTGGTCATGGGTCAAACTCTTCTAAAGAAGCAGTATTGAACAGCCTAGCATAATCCTCAACCCTTCGAGTGTTCAGCTTTAGAAAACGCTTTTTCAATTGAACCAACTTTTTTCTTACTTTTAGACTCCTGTCTCTATCCGACGTACTAAACCCCCAGTTCCTGTCCTTTTTCATTCTGCACATAACCAATGACCACACTATAAACGTATTTGTGAAATTAAAACTAGTTATAAGCTTAGACCTCTGAATGGATGGCCTAATTAAACATGTATAACGAAAATTGTTTTTAAAGTTCTGAAAACGGAGGTCAAGGTTTATAACTAGTTTTAATTTCACAAAGACGTTTATCGTGTGGTGATTGGTTATACGGAGAAAGACAAAGCCTAGGAACTGGGGGTTTAGGACGTACGATAGACACAACAAACATGCAATAAAGAAAGCCTGCTCAGAAAAACGTCCATTGAATTCTGCGTTCGTATCTCCGACCTCCAGATCACGAACCCAACATTTACACAATATTTCAGTTAAACCTGTGCGATACTCATTCAAATATCCAGTTTTTTGGAGCCTCGTCACACCTGCCATAAACTTCTCTACACTGAACGTAGACCTGAGAACCCCTTAATGTAAGGGAGCAGCACTACAACAGTCACGCCACCCATGTCTAATACATGCTTTAATGCATTTCATCGTGAAAAAGATAAAGTATTTATCTTAGCATCCTGAATGTTCATTGAGCAGGAATATCATGAAGTCAATGTGCGGCGATTGCTGCCGGCACCTCTCACTGCAAGAGAAAGTCAGTTTAAGAAGCGCGCAGAGATTAACAACTGGGTCGGGGAACACTTAATATAAAGCATTTAATGTGCTACATTAATTTATGACAGAGTTTGAGAAAATCTAGTAAATGAAACATTCATGTTAAGATGAAATTTAGTTTGTGACATTCTACTGACAAAATAAACATGTCGACTTTAATCTCAAAATTTCCATTTTTTTGTCTTCACCGTGTCCGTATTTTTTTCCACAGTGGCCTTACTACGCTTCCTTAGGTTTTTCAAGGCCTGTTGTGCCAGTTTTGATCAAGAAATGATCCATTTTCTCATCTGCGATGCTATTTGCTTCAGTTTCAACAACACGCATATAGCGAGAACAACGTGCTTACCACAGCGCATTATGGGTTATGCAGGTAATTCCTAATGATGTATTCGAAATACCGCAAGACGGTACATTTCCAAAGAAGTAAATATTACCGATGTTGTCGGGAAAAAAAATAATCGCGTCCGAGTGAAGATTTTTATTGATATTTCATAACATTTGGAAACTGTTAGAATGTTTTCTTTATTTTTAATAAACTGACAGCGCGAAACCAACTTGTTTTATATGAAATATTCTCTAATCAAAAACGATCTATAGACAGTTCATCAAAATTGATGTCATGCAATAAATTTCTTAACTCCTCAATATATCACAACCTATACGAAATCACAAATTTCAGGAAAGATCAAATGCCTAACAAGCTTTATGTGGCGAAAACAATTGCATTGTAGGTGAAATGACCACATTTTTATGTAGAAAAAATTAAATTTTATCAATAATATATAAAAGTTATCGATTATAATGAAAAATCATCAAATTACATCGTAATGTCGGCATGAAAAAAATGACCGCATCTCTAAGCGTGTAAATAGTAGGGTAAAATACTTATGTAAGACCACAAGAGTGCTTCCCCTTTGAAAAATCAGCCACCATTTTGTAAACAATATTGAATACCAATTTGAGACATGAAGAACATACCTAAGTAGACTGTTTCCGCACGAAGTACATACGTAAATGTTAATTTGAAAGCAGTGATAAAAATGTGCCCTGCACTGCACATTTAATTCTTTTTTCTCCAAAAAATTGCACTTGTCCGTGGACAACTGAAACCAGGAAACACGCTTGTCCGACGGTCAATTTACCAGTGTCGGATGAGTCGGGCGTTGGATTTCCGCACCCCTGTAGTGAATACTACATCAATAAACACCCAGTTAAAAAAATTAGTCAACTGTCAGTAGATGCAATTATTTTGAAAACTGCCGTTGTACTGCAGCAAAATTAAAAATTGTCACTTTGGTTAAAAATGTGTGTGTTACAATTTTTAATTTTGCTGCAGTACAAACAGTTTAGTTTTCAAAATAATTGCATCTATTGAAATATATCAGTTGACAATTGATAGAGATATATATATATATATATATATATATAGATATATATATATATATATATATATATATCTATCTATCTCTATCTATACACAACACACAGATTTAACATGGTTGTCGGTTATACAGAAATATGCTAGCTCACACAAAATTTGAAAACGTAAAAACTGCCATTGGGCATGTCTTGCCAAGGTTGAACTTTGATGGTAGATACAGGGTCATGCTAGACATTCTGAAATCTACTCCGTAAGACTAACACAAGCTTGTATCATCTCTTAAGAAATAATACTTTGTTTTGGAAAGACATATTGACAAATTACTATAAACTATTAACATTCTGTTGAATTAAATTCATTCTTGCTAACCTTTTTGGTGATTAACAAGAGTAAAAATATACACTACACAACATTTAATAAACTCTCCTCTTTTTCAATCTCACAAACAAATATACTGCCATATTTCTACTATGCTACAAATAACCAATGGAATTTTTCTTCGTCATCCAATTACATTTTTGCTCATTCAACATGAATGATAAACATAATCGATTTTAATTTAGCTCTGAGAAATTACTGCCAAAATGCTGAGAACGGACAAAGTTTCACATATTTAATTTGGAAGTCTGTACTTCTACGCTTCTTGATTTTCGGATAATGCTCACACTTGTTCCTGCTGATTTGTGCTGTGCTATAATAGACTTAAATCATGCAGGACTTTTTGTGCCTAACTAAAACAAAAAAAAAAAAAACTGATGCAAAGCAGCTTCTTTAGCATTCCCAAGATATTTCAAAACAGCAAACATGTGACTGTGTTTTACAGGGATTATTTACCCTTGTTATATTATTGGCAAGCACTATTGTTACCATGACCATTCCTTTCTACTCACTTAAGATCCATCCATCCATCTTCCAACCCGCTGAATGTTTTGCAAAAAAAAAAAACAGGCTCTAAAAATGTTTTTTAACAAATGTATTCAAACTTTACAATCTTAAAACACACAAAATTGGGGGTTTTATGAAAGATAAAACAAATTTGGCAAATTTATGTTAGCATGTAGATCAATCTTTCCCCTTTAAAAGGTTTTTTTTTTTTTTACTTTGCCACTTTCCAAACAAACAGCAATTAAAGTATTTCTTAAAAGCACACTTCTTTATTATATATATATATATATACACATATATACACACATACACGCAAACAAACACATAAATATACACCAACATTAATAGCTTTAAAGGATAAACTGATCAGTCAGACTTGTTACCTAGAATCGCCACTGCTGTTGCTCACACTGTCCTCGTCACTGTGTCCATCCATTTCCAGGTTGGTCACAATAATGAAATAAAAGTCTTCCCTTGCAGAAGGAAACTGATGTTATCTAAAAATCCAGCCTTCAGTATTTGATTTGATGTTCATTAAGTTGCTCCCTCTCCAATCTCAAAAATCCACAAGCGCCTATTTAACTGAAGAAAAACAAAATTAGCAAATAAGCCCGCTGAACACCTTACAAAACTAAATGGTTCAACGTCTACAACTTGAACCTTTAAGATGCGATGGAGCGTACCTCTGTTTTAAAACAAAATGTAACTGCTATTATACTAGCTCTGAAGTAAGCAATCAAAAGAAAAACTATTTTAATAGAATTGAAGGGAGTGGACTGTTGAGTACCTTAAGAAACATTACAAAACTTAAGGCTAATAAAAATTGGGAAAGATTAAACGTGCTTTACTCGTGCAATATATAACGAAACAGAGTAGAAATAAAACGTTAAAACTAACTCCATCAGCATCCATTTGGCTGGTCAGTATTATGAGTATAAAAGCTTTTACAACCACGTTAGATCATCAGTTCACTTTAGCTTAATATACAACATTCAAACCGTCGACTTTATTCACAGCACTGAAGAGCATGCGAGACAAACTTCGAATCGCTGTAAAGTTTGCTATCGTGTGGTGGTTCACAGTTTCACTTTTAAACTCGCCTGTACTTCAGGCAGTATCAGGGAGCAGTGATTATGTACGAAGGCCGGTGACAATTTCCTGGCAGACGAGTTTGTATACACCACCCTGACAGGCTTTCTACACACACTTCCGAACTCCGTTCAGAGAATGCGAGCGAGTCACGACCAAGACAGGTGTCGAATCTTTGTTGAAGGTTTTATTTCCTGAAAATCGCAACATGGCTCAACGGCCCGATACTTGCTTATACCATCACCGAAACAAAATACAAAACACAAAGCATGCTTACACTGAACTGACAGATGATGCCGTTTATCGCTCACCGTCTGAACCACGCGCTGCATAACCCGTACTATCAGTATATTTTTCCACGAGAAACATTTCGATTGTGCTTTTACTCAACTAAAACATCTACGTCTCCGATCTTTTGTTCCTTTTACTCGGTGGGTACTTTTCAGGTACAGATATATAGCGCACCACATGAAACAATATTAACATAAACAGCTAAAGGCAAAGTGACCAGGTGTAGTCAGAGCGAGGGAGCGATCTGTAGTCTTATTCCCCTTCTCTTGTCTCTTCCACCAATTACTCTCCCCCTCCCCCGTCGACTGCAAAGGCCCTGATCCGAGGCCTTGTAGCGTGTCTACTAGCCGTCTTCCAAGCGGCCTTTCCTGAACAAAGATCCTTGCAACATAGTCTCTCTCGTCGGCAGAATGTAAGTTGCCTGCCCCCTTTGGGTAACGGGACGAAAGTCCACAGTTCTGTATCCGTCTGCTCTAGGATACCTCAGTCAAAACGGGGTGAGCCGCAGAGTTAAAGGCGAGAAAATGGAAAACCAAGCGTTTTCGGTTTACTCTGAAAAGGATTTCCACGGGAAGTTTGCCATGCTCTCCCGGCTACAGTTTCGGCCCGCAGCCGACCGGCCACTGCACTGAATGCGAAACCTTGCCCACAAATATCTGCCGACCTCACTTTTAAACACCAAAACGCACGGACTGAGAATGAAGTCACATTTCATACATCCCTGTGTTCTTCAAGCGTCTTGCTCACTGGATACACTTTGACTTTGACATCCTTCACAAGACACTTCTTTACAGAAAGTGTCTTTGAACAACTATAGTACTGGCGGATCTCCGATACGCTACTGATGCAACGTACAGTCTTCTGCTGAGGCCAACTGCTCCTCGAACCCCCTTCTCTAATCGATTACTTTCTGTAACTCCGTGGAGTAAATAGGTCGGCGTCCTTGGCTCCTTTTTTAAGAACAATGTTCCTCGTTTCCTACGACAGGTCCCGTCGCGAAGCTCTACTTAACCCCTCACTTTAGCCTCCGGTTGGAATTTATCTGCTCACGCAAGCGAAAGGAAAGCTTCCACCTGCTAACAGCCCTCTTACCTTAAAACGTCCCAAATCCGCCAAAGTTATTCCAGGCCAAAAACCGAACTTTGTGAATCAACGCGCGAGTTGTTTGTATTGTGGATTAGTCGCGGGTCCAAGCTATCTGCCGGCCTCCGCCATGACGCCTCCAGCTAACTGTGTGGAAACCCCGGGCAGTGACGTCAGGGACTCGAGCTCGGCCGCTCATTCACTTTACACACTCTCGCGTACACATTTGAGGCGGGAGGAGTTGGCACAATAAGACGGTCCTGGAAACAATCGTCGCGGCACACTTAGAAAAACCATTGGCTGCAGCAGCAGCGTGGAGGCCATGTACATTGGATCCATTGCCGCCTTGGCTCATGTAAATGGGCCTTCCTCCTCACTGGGATGTGCAGGAACCTAAAAGCGAAAGCAATGTTTCGTTTTTTTTAATCGCTGCTGTATCCTCGGAGACCTTCCGCGTCAGAAAATCTACACTCTACAGCATTATAGACGCGTCGTTTTACCACAATCCACTAGAGTATTTAGAAGTCGAGTCAACGCTGTTATTAGAAGGTAACTGCCAATGCCTTTTACGTTTCTGACGGATCTGCCTGGGCTGTGCCATCGATACTCTTTACATGCGTGCGTCTCCCCATGCATCTAATGGCGCGTTCAAATTAAACACTATAGCCGATGGTGACGCGTCCTGGTCGCTGCAGATCAGTCTGACTTAGCAAGCTGAGCTAAAAAAAAAATCAAATGAAAGTTTTAACAGAAATTAGAACCGCATCTGTAGTTAAGGTAGATAGTTTTGCCAACGCTTGAATGATTCAAAAGTAGATGTAAAAATCCAAGCTTAAAATGTGAGCACCCTGGAAATTTTTTAAACTGACAACGCTACACTGTTTTAGCAAACTTGTAACTGAACATAATTCTGTAGCGATTGATATAACTTTACTGCTTTTGCGAATTCAGTTAACTGCTCCGCTTTATACAGGTCCGTTGGCATGGCATTCTTCTGGTTTTGTGCATTTTCATCCTGTATATTAGCTGCTTTCAATTCTTAGGCCAATTTGTGTCCTTGCAAAGACACTGTGCCCTCCACCTCCAATGCATTCTGTTGCGTCCGTAATCGTTCACACTACGATAGTTTTTTTTATTGAATGATCTTGTTATGCAATGCCATTAGTAAAAATTCGGACTAGCTTAAACCACTCCAATTTGGGGGATTCCTATGAAATATAATAATTTACTTCATGAGGCAGAAGTACATAATACAAATTAATATTTGCTCCAACTATTTGAAATATGAACATGTGTCAATTTAAAATTTTAAAGTATACGCAATATTCCCAATTGTAATACAAATTTTACCTTTTCATCCTCTGATATAAGTGCATAGATAGCTAGAATCTCAGTAAAGGATCAAAAATAACATTTTCATAGTTACTGGTGCGTTTACTGCCTTGCACCCTGTGTTGGCTGGGATTGGCTCCACCAGACCCCCATGACCCTGTAGTTAGAATATAGAGGGTTGGATAATGGATGGATGGATGGATAGTCACTGGCCTTGAAATAGTCTAAAAATACTCCCTGCTATGTTTGAAATCTGTCATTTGTAACCTTCTGGGAATGGCTTTAGAGGTCTATGACCATCAGTAAAGGATCAAGTATCAAAAATATTTTAATTTGTGACTAAAAAACCTCAATATAAAATAAAATGACATTCCACATGTCTATATTACCAATCCCAATTTTTTCAAAGTTTTGTGAAAAAGGAGTAACTTAGACCTCTCGTATTCCATTAGATGTTTAATCCCTGGAGTCAGTTGACGTGGCATGCACAACTTCAAGTCCTGATCATTTTTGCTGAAGACACCTGTTGGTTTTCTATTTATCATAAAGGTGTCATTTTCTGCACAAAATATGGCCTAAAAGGAGGGGTTTCCTGGTCTAGCTGGCCATAAAGCTCAATGTCTTGCATAAACATCAAGACTAGTTGAATGGTATATCATATGTGGGACAGATGAGGAATTTGTTAAAGTTCCAGTAATGATATAGGTTACTTTGCTTTGTCAAATTAATGTCGTTGACAGTCACCTGTTGTGATAATTTTCCATTAACAAGCAGGGAGATGGCTTTAAATCAACACCAGTCAGGAGCAAAAGAAAAAAAGAAACCATGAAGAAGCTGCATTTGCAGTTGTGTTTTAGAAATATTAATTGGTCCAGTTTTCAGTAAGTTAGCTGACGTTACTTCAGTTGCCACTACACTAAAGCTAGTGGTTTACTGGAACAACTTTGGAGTAGCATTATGCATAATAGTTTTGATACTGAGTGTTTAATAGATATTATCTGTTATGGTATCTAGCTGATATGTGGTTGAGGGTCATTTATTACAGCCATATAGATCTCAGGACCTCTACATGTTTTAATGGCTGCTAATGTTAGTTGATACATTAAGTGCTGTTGTATTAAGGACATATTTTAAAATTTCACTAACACACAGGCTCTCTTGCTTACTAGTTAGTTTTTGGCTGAATTGTGGAAAAGCACAATGCAAGTCGCTTAGACCAACAAAAAGAGGTTAGTTTTATTGGCAGGTAACATTACCAGTTTAGTTAATGCCTTATTTCTGTCTGCTCTTATTGGAAGGACAAAATTAAACTTAGATAAATTCATAAGTGTATGTGATATATTCATATATTTATTTTTTTAAATATCTAAATATTCAGCTTAATTTTGACTGTGCATTTACTGCATTAATAAGTAAGTTTATTAAGCACATTGATTAGTAGTATTGGTAGTTTTTTATTATTATTAGTAGTAGTTGTTGTATTTTATATTATTATCTTTTATTATTAATAGCAGTTGTAGTAGTATTTGTATATTATCATTAGCAGTAGTAGTGGTATTAAATTGTTTTTGTTGTCGTATCACGTCACAAGAGATACTATTGGCTATATCTAGTAACAATGAGTAAAAGCATATTGATACCCTGGAACATTATTGTTATTTTTTTTTTTTTTATAATTAGTCCTTCATCTTAAATGGAAACAAATCAATTCATATAGTATTGTCATTAAATGCCACTGAAGTCCAAATCTATAGGTTCTTCTCTGGATTGCATTAGCCCTTCCAGTTACCAGTGTTTCAAAACATATATTCATCAAGACATACTTAAGGTCATCCATGGCACAGCAACATATAAGCAACTGGTCTATCATCAGCATCAATTCAGACCTTGCGTAAAGCTGTCATATAATGACCTAATACAGTGGTCGGCAAACCGCGGCTCACGAGCCGCATGCGGCTCTTTAGCCACTTGTGTGCGGCTCTGCCACAAATCGATTTCGACTACATGCGGGCGAGCGGGGTATCAGTCAGGTTGACGTAGCGCAAGCGGACGCGGGATATGCGGCACGGAGGAGGCACACGCGACTAACGCACAAGTTGAGCGAGAGCAAGCCAGTCACAGTTTGTCCGTCAGTGTGTACGGTGGTCAGTGCCTGGCATGCCGAAAAGTCTCACACAAGCGACGAGAGTACCTTAAGCACATTAAGCTACTTGTATCTTTCAACCAGCTGCAGATCTCACAGGTATTTTTGGCATCAATTTAATAAGTTGTTCTAACTTTGTTGCTGCTTTTATTGTTATAAAATGAAACATGTTTTTAGGTGCCTCCTATTTGACATGGCTACAAAGAAGAAGCAAAGAAAAATGGAAGATGAAAACCGTGAATTTAAAGTTGAATGGACCGAATTGTTCGCGTTTGTACAAAACTCAAATGGCCTTCCGACCTGTCTTATTTGTCAAGAAAAATTGGCGCATAACAAAAAATCAAATTTGGAGAGACGCTTTACAACTAAACACACGTCATTTGGCAGTAAATATCCTGCCGGTGATGCGAGAAAGAAAGCAGTTGAGGAACTTCAGAAGAGTCAAGAAAAATCAAGTTTTGTATTTAATTATTGGGCACAATCTTCCAACAATGTTAATATTGCAAGCTTTATTGTTAGTCAAGAGATTGCTAAGAGAGGCAAACCATACACAGACGGTGAGTACATTAAAAGTTGTTTTATAAATGCATCCGAAAAGCCATTCCGGGATTTTAAGAACATGGCAGAAATTCTTAAAAAAATTAAAGAGTTACCACTGTCTGCTAAAACAGTAAAAGATAGGACAGTCAAAATGTCTTCAAATATAACCAATCAGCAAATCGAAGATCTTAAATTGATTTCAGCTTTATCAATAGCTGTTGACGAGTCTTGTGACATAAATGACACAGCGCAAGTTTCACTTTTTGTCCGATTTATTTCATATACGGGTCCTAAAGAAGAACCTTTAGGATTATTGCCACTGAAAAGTCAAACATGTGGCGAGGATATTGCAAATGCTGTCATTGAATGCATGGAGAAACATCATATTCCACTCGATAAAATTGTTTCAATTCCAACAGATGGGGCAAAAAGTATGATTGGAGTGAGAAAAGGTTTTGTTTCTATTTTAAAGGAAAAAATCAATCACGAGATACTTGTTTACCATTGCATCATTCATCAAGAAGTGCTTTGTGCGCAGACATTTCCAGAAGAAATTTGCAATGTTATGGAATTGGTGATCAAGATTGTCAACACAATTGCAGCTAAAGCTCTTTATCATCGGCAGTTTAAAGAATTTTTAGTTGAAATGGAGAGTGAGTACGCAGATCTTCTGCTGCATAATAAGGTATGTTGGCTTTCAAGAGGAAACATTTTAAAACGTTTTGCTTCCTTATTATTAGAAATTAAAGCATTTCTCCTTGAGTAGGGTGTTGACTATCCAGAACTAACGGACGATCAATGGATTCCAAAACTTTATTTCATGGTATACGTTACATCTCATCTAAATATTCTTAATCGTAAACTACATGAGAAAGGAAACACAATTTTTTCGATGTTGGAAGAAGGCATTTCATTCGAAAACAAATTATCCCTTTTTGCTCAAGATTTTGAAAGAGAAACATTAATTCATTTTCCAAGCCTGCTGAAACATCGCCAAGAAAATAACTTTGTAATTGACATTTACTATTTCAAAACAGCAATTTTAAATATGAGGGAAGCTTTTCTACTGAGGTTTCAGAAATTCAGAAATAGCATGGCTACGTTAGCCTTTGTTAAAAAACCTCTCAGTGCTGACGTAACAGAATTGAATTTTTTTTCTCTTTTTAATATTGACATTGGCGCTTTTGAAATGCAATTACTGGAATTAAAAAACAAAGAATTATGGAGCTCGAAATTTGAACGCCTTAATGCTGATATGGAAAAATTGGAGAAAAATAAATGTGGTCTGCTTTGAAAGACCTGGAGAAGGAAGACATGATAATTTTCAACACCTGGAATAGTATTCCTGACTCATATGATCAGTTAAAAAAACTAGCACTTGCTGTTCTTTCACTCTTTGGCTCTACATATTCACGTGAACAATCTTTTTCAAGCATGAACCTTATCAAAAGTACATTGAGAAATTGTCTTATTGATGAGAACCTGGAATTCTGCTTGAAATTAAAAACAACTACATACAAACCTGACTTATCCAAACTTTCCAAGGAAATGCAAGGTCACTGTTCACATTAAATGCATGTTTTGTCATATTTTTATTTTAATGTAAAAAATTTTTTTTTGTCAATAAATAAGATTATTATTATTATGATATCTGATTTTATTTAATGCTAGTAGCTAGTTTAAACCGATTCCTAAAAACATGGTTCTTGAAAAGAATTTGGCTCTCAAAAGAAATCTTAATCGTTGTACTGCTGATCTTTGGCTCTTTTGACTAATGAGTTTGCCGACCACTGACCTAATAGATGACTTTGCCTTCAGAAAATGTAGATGCGTGCTGTTGTGCAACAAAGAGGGGGAAGAAGCCCCTAAACATTCACTTTGAACTTTTGATTACAGTATTTAAAAAAAGTATTTTACATTAAGTTATAGTTAAGTTTGTGATGTGTACTTCTGCATTAAATATTGAAATATTTATTGTTTACCAGTAACGGCACACTGAATAAACTGGACTTGAGCATTCATAGTATTCATGCTCTTTTCTCTGTACGTTTAGCATTCATTTGCTCAAAGGTTGATGCGCTTGCTGCTTCCTGAGCAGCTCTTCTTTTCTCAACCCTAGCGGCCCGCTTCTTCTCTTCTTTCATTGGTATCTTTTCATGTTAAAACTGATTTAAGTCAGTTTTTGTGTTGTAATTACTTAGAATGTTTTCCTTAATTTTTTCACCTAAGCTGGCACTTAAGTCTTCAATCTGCCTCTCGAATGATTTAAGATATGAAGAGGTAGGGGAAGTGACGGCACCTGTACGTATGCGCTGCACAGCCGCCCTGCTGGCTGCAGCCGAGAGTTGATTGCACAATAAAATAAAAAGAGAAATAACCTTGGAGGTTATTCATCACTCCGAAAGTGGATAGTAGACGTCACATAGTATATGTGTACCAAATTTCAGGTCAATAGTTCAAACGGTTTGCGAGCTACAGGTGGTTTAAAATCCTGAACAGAAAAATGGACAGCCATGGTAGCATATTATATAAGATTGGGCCAGAAGGTAATCTGATTCATGGCAATCATTAACATCTAACGATATTACATAGTAATGTACAAACTTTCATAATACTAACTACAGACCTGAAGCATTTCAATTCACATTTGATTCTGCTTTACTTGCTAAGGCCAAAGTAGTGGAAGCAAAAAAGGCTGATGAAAAAAATGGATATGTGCCATGTTTGTTTCATTTGTCCCTCCATAGGGACTAAACAGGACCTAACTCCACTCAACAGTACATTAATATAAAGCTCACCAGTTCTTCATCAAATTTCTGATTATCCTGCTGAATAAGGAAGCAGACTCACTAGCAGATTTAAAGCATAATGCCATAGTGGAACAACAGTATTAAAATGGGCACCCTTTTGGAACCCTACATTTATCTTGTTTTCTTTTCTATTAATCTACATTTGATTAAGGCACATTTAAGTATTTTCTAAGTCTGGACATGAAAATGACAGCAATAGCGCTCACATATATTTTTGGAGTGAATTGTGTTATTGCTTGTACTGCAGAGACTCCTGCAGAGTTGAATAAAAGCTGATTTATTGATTGTTTTCTAGTAATGAATTACTAGTGAAAACTCAGTCATTTGCATTATGGTAGCTCCCAGTCATATTCGGCCTTTAAATCAAAAGTCACTCAAAAAATCTGTATTTTTGATGTCCTTTGAGAATTTTTCTTTGCAAATGGGTTTAAGCGGCAGTGTGGCCGCTGATAATTGATGCCTCATTTAGGACTGTTTTCTAAACTTCATCTTTTCTTTGTGCTGCCTGTGACCCTTTACTGAGTAAAGCAGATTTGGAAAACATATGGTTGGATGAAACTTAGCCCTTCTGCCTTAAAACTATAGAGTAATGTTTTCAAATCCTAGCTTGATTCCACTCTCCCCCTGTTAATATGAGGGTTTATCCAGGTACTCTGGTTTTCCTCCCACATCTTGTGAGAAGTGTGTGTGTTAGGTTAAATGTCAGTTTTATAGTTGCTTGTGGCACCTAAGTGCAGTTTTAACTGGCAATGTTTCCTGGTTGCCATATGATTCTGCTGGGATAGATTCCAATTAAAGTGGCTTAGTGAATTGGTGGGTGAAAATATTTTAAATACAGTATGCTTTTTCTGGACTCAAGTAGTGTCAAAACAAGATCTGGCTTGAGAACATCATGTATGAGGCAGAAACTAGCTGGTCACAGGACACAATAACATGCTCACACACACATATTCAGGGACAAATGAACCTAACACACACAACCACGTTCATATTGGTGTAATTAGTGTAATATATTCATAGTTTTTGTTCAAATGTTTTAAATTTATCCTTGTAATTATATTTTCATTTGTAAAATGACAGTTTTATTTTATGATAAAAGACCGCTTCAACCTAGCCTACTTTAAAGGATATAATATGGTTATTACTATATTAATAATTACATTTATATAGCACTTTTCTAGCTACACAAAAAGCTTTATATATTGTCACAAATGGCTGGGGGGGGCGACCCGGACGGGATGCCCAGGAGGACCGCAGGAGGAGTTATGCCTCTCCCAGACCATGTGGTGGCGACCGCCCTGGTGCCTTTGGGGGCCACGGGTACAGAGCTTTGAAGCTCAACCCTGTAGGGGCCTGTGGTCACCGCCAGGGGGCGTCCCAATGCCTTGGGTACCCTGGACCTCTGCACTTCCGCCACACCTGGAAGTGCTGGGGAGGAAGAGGAGCAAGAACACCCGGAGTGCTTCCGGGGATGCAGCCGGCACTTCCGCCACACTGGGGAGTGCTGGTGGAAGATTGCTGGGAAGCACCTGGAGCACATCTGGGTGATTATAAAAGGGGCCGCCCCCTACATTCAGTGACTTGAGTCAGGTGGAAGAGGACAACGTATTGGAGGAGGCAAGGAGACGGCCTGAAGGAAGAAGGTATTAGTTTGGTGGCCTGGACTTTTGGGGACTTTGGGGTTGTGTGGCACTGTAATTATGGTAATAAAACGTGTGTTGGATGACATTGACGTGTCTGCCTGTCTGCATCCGGGCCAGCTTCCACAATAGGTAATGGGAACCACTTCAGCCACCACATATGTTCAGGAGTACTAAATAAAGCACTTAATTTAACAGAGTTTGCTGGTCATTATCCAACCCGCTATATCCTAACACAGGGTCATGGGGGTCTGCTGGAGACAATCCCAGCCAACACAGGGCACAAGGCAGGAACAAATCCCAGGCAGGGTTCCAGCCCACCGCAGTACTAAAATGTACACTATAATTTAATTCTTAATCATCATAATATGAAAGCAAGTAAAATGTCACGAGTCCTATTTAACCCGAAGCTCAGCAATGTGCTATCAGTGCATGTACCCAACATCTCAGTTAAAGGTAGGAATGTACCTCTGATTAAGTTACTGGTTGTGGTATACTTCTATAACTGCTGTGGCACAAGTACAGTATTTCTTTTCTGCTTTCAACCTGAAGCAATGATATGTGGAAATTCCATGGCTGCCACTTCAGTTCCAACCAAGTCTTAATACAGTTGTCAACTGCATCATTTAAATGAATAAATCCTTTTTTCATTTTATTACACATTTCATATTAATATTGTTAAAAAGATGCTTAATTTTTTTCCAAAATGTATGACTTCTTTGTATTCTATGCACATGAATAGACATCCGACCATTCTCAGTATATTTTCAAGTATGTGTATTCCTAGTAAAGCCACTTTATAGCAAAGCAACAAAGGTAATATTTAATTAGTTGTTTCCGTTTTGGAGAAAGCTTTGTCCTTTGGGAGCAGGTTGCATAATGGATTTTACCTTACTGTGTCATTTACAGAAGCATATGGAATAAAGTGCACAATGCTAAAGTTAGTTGACACTTTGAGGGAGAGACCAAGACCCCAAAAGAGACATGGCATAAGTTTCTGCCAATGTTTATTTTTAATTATAGACAAGTAGTGTTATGGGGTACCTTTAAAGGGGTTTATATTTTCATTTAAATATGGAAAGCATATTAATTGAGCTATGTATTAATTAATGATAATTAAACTAAGGTCATCATTAAAGAAACCAGGGAACAAAAAGTAAATATGCATCATTAATAGTGAAGATTAAATATAATTAAGGAATCAAAAAACATTTAAAAAGTAGTTAATATTTAAATATAAATTCTTATATTTCACAAGCCATTAAAGTAGAAACACAGGTTTCTCTGTTTACAGATTAAGGGAGCTGCAAAATATATTAATACGCACAAAGCAATCAACATAAAGCTTATCAATAGTACAGAACTGTCCCTAACTGGTAAAATATGCAAGGTGAAAAGCTTTTACAGTACAAAGGAAAACTGCCAAGTAATGCTAACCTCAGAAATAAGTTTCAAATCAAAACTCTGCAGCTAAACAATGACAAGACTAATATAACAAGTCGCTGGAATTAGTGATGATGGTGCACTACCTAACATGGATGTCTTTTTTATTTTACAGGCAGCACCCACAGTATGACTACATTATAAAAGAAAAGGTTTCACTTTTTAAGTGTTTGGAAAAAAGAGGAAACAGCTCAAGAATTTGAATGCCTGCCTACACAGACTGGTGATTTGCCTATTTACCTACTACCCACTAGTACGAACAAAATACTCCCTTTCATCCTTGTCACTTCTTCAATTACACATGCTGTGTTTCACACCTCTATTCAGTTATTACCCTAATTCACTACCTTATTCTAAATACAAACAATGTCCTTTGCCATGAAACTTAAAAACCCGGTTTCAGTTCATTTCTGAGGAACGGGGTGGACCAGTATTCACTACAGGTCAGAACATTGTCTAGTAGGTTGTGGTGTTTCTGCACCTCAAGTTTTCAAGTAGTCCTTAAAAGGCTGAGTCTTCAAAGCAGCTTCTCAGAGGCTAGCCTTAAAGAAGCAACAGTCCACATATGGTGCCACCAAAAAGACTAGAGTTTCAGGAAACATATACAGTATGATGTATCCACCCTGGTATTGTTTGTTACTTATGATTATAGACATTGCTGTTATGTAGGCTAATTTTTGTTACTGTATTTTCACCAGTCATTCATGATTTTGAATGCTGATTAACTGACTTTTGAAGTAAATGAGTTGTAAAATATATTCTCCTTCTTTTATTTTTACTTTTAGGAGCTTTAAAAATAAATTAGTATTTACATGTATGTTTAAGGTCATACAGTTTTAAGAAAACTGAAAAGCCAGTAAAGAAAACAAAAAGTCAATATTTCATAACTATAATTCTTTCTTTTACAAACTACTCTTATTGCATTCCATTATGGCGTAAGATTAAACAGTACTTCAAGTGACACAGACTATTTAAAATTGCCATGATGAGTTGGCACAGCATAAAAACATTCATATTATCATGCCACAAACAAAATTAAAATCAACTGCACAACGCACCATGCTATAGTTTTCTTTGTCTTGCAAAAATTTTTCCAGATCATCAGAGAGTCATCCTTTGGCCTCTTTTTGGACATGTAATACTGGCACAAACCAGGAGGGGGTGCTGCTGCTGCTAACATCATGTCTCCTCTTTCTCCCCCAGCACTGAGAAGCTGCCCAAAGAGGGCAATTGACCCCACCCCTTTCTATCCACTGAGAATAAAGGCATGACCATGTGGAAGGAGGCGTCGGACCGGAAGAGCTAATAGATGAAGTGATTATAAAACAGAGATCGGATAACGTTAGCCTTTCTTAGCTAGTGTCAATTATGGCTACCTCTTTTGTTTTCCTTTTTGATGGCATCATGCAGTGTTTATGTTCTGTTATAAAGAGTAAACGGGAACAACTGGGTTGGCGCCCCAAAATTTCTTCACACTGGCAGAGCCTTATTTCCTTGGAGTATCACACTATATACAGTAAATAAATTGTCAAAACTAATACCCATTGTTCTTTTTTCATGCATTTCTCTATAAATTCTATGTGATTTGTAAGAAGCATTTCAACTTAGGAGACTAATTAATATGAGTGAGATAGTCCAAAAATCGTAATAATCTTTACACCACCATCTATTAGTGTGTTGAAGAATTGCAAATTATGTGCTTTGAACTATGGACTGTACGATAAAATGAATATGAAACCTCCAATAGCTATATGAAGCTTTATCACATAGAAAATTAAAAGGCGACAACTTGCACAGGCTAAATGGATCTAATGCAAATACAAGGAAGATGTAGCAACAAACAAGAACGAACATTTTAAACCACTGCTTAATTAATATGGATATTTCAGTTTATTCAGTGCGTTGTGTTAAAATGAGCAAATTCTAGATACTTTATTGGCATTCTTTTAGCTCCTGTTGCAATTGGAGCTATTGCAATTTTAGTACTTTTCTAATTGGACAATCATATTTGATCCCAGTGGACACAATCAGCCATCTGCCTGTCCAAATATCTTACTGCATTTCCTTGTAATATAAGAATTAGCAGTTTAAAATAGTAAAACAACCTATCTATCATTTGAGGGAATTGGCTCAACCCTATAATTTCTCTTATTGCAACAATGCAGAAATTCTATTTTATTTTCTTATGAAATTAAGTCTTACATTTAGCAGAACAACTGTAAACGTGTAGCCCAATTAAAATAGAACATGATTTAAAGGCCAATAAATTCCTTGGAAAAACAAACAGCTGTAGCTGGTATCAATTACAGTTTTGTTTTGTTTTGTTTTTTTAATCTAGCTATTATTTGGAAAATATTCTTAAATTTCTACTTGTGCAATACAAAAAATGCATTATGTTAATTCATATTTCACTAAAGAAACTTGCATTATACTGGAAGCTTTCTACAAATACCACATGTATATTATAGAGCGAAGCATTAGAATTAAATATCCATCCATCCATTATCCAACCCGCTATTTCCTAACTACAGGGTCACAGGGGTCTGCTGGAGCCTATCCCAGCTATCACAGGGTGCAAGGCAGGAAACAAACTCCGGGCAGGGCACCAGCCCACCGCAGTAGAATTAAATATGTTATGATTAAATATTCATTTTGCTTTTTTTGATAAATTCACATCACATTTCTTCCCAATAAATTAGACAGATACACAAACATCACTAAATAAATATTTAAAATTATGTACCAGCCAGAAAAATGAGGTTGGAAAATAACACCCAGAGAGATCCCTTTTGAATACAGATTGTTATTAAAACTTTTATTTTACTTATTAAGAATTAGTGGTTAGGATTTTATGTGTTTGGGTGGTTATTTTGATCGTTTATGTCTGTTTTGAAATGTTAATTATTTTGTGTGTCTTTTTGGCTGCCACTTTGGTTTATGCATTATAGGCTTTTTATGGATTGACAGCCATATTGTTAACTGCAATGTGGAGTTATTACCTCCTTATGATGCTAGGAAGTATAGAAGGATACTGTGTAGTATTTCTACACTCCAAAGTCCTGGGTTTAAAAAAAAAGTCTTTCACAGTATTAGGAGGGTGATTTAAAGTAATTTAGGGCTTAGAACCTTAATGTGTTGTGTGATGGACAGCAGGACTGGGCTGACATTCGAACCAGGATAAACTCTGTACCCTTACCTGGCAGGGAGGCCAGTGAAATGGATAAACAGGGGAACTGCCTCCCAAGAGCACATGCTCCCCTGATACTAGATGGCAACATTCCTGGCCCAGTATGCCCATTCCTGTATCTGAAATGCATGTTGGGAATTGCAGTCCTGTGGGGGAGGACTATCCTACTTTTCATGACTTCCTCCTGACCCAGGGAGTACTTCCTCCTTGACACCGGAAGTATTCCTGGGTCTGGCATAAAAGGTGCCACCTCCATTCACTGGGTGGTTAGAGTTGAGAGGTTGTGGATGAAACTGCATGGGAGGTGTTGGAGGAGAAACTTAGTGCTTGTTCTGTGGTCTAGAAGGAATTAGCCTGAAACCCTGTGGAGGTATTATCTGAAATAATCACCTTTTGTTTGAACCAAGGGCTATGTTGTGAAGTTGTGTCTGGAGGTTTGGGGTGCTGCAACACCCACTACAGGCCGCAGTAGTTTGACTTCCATTTCTGGTTAGCATTCTGGTCTAGCATTCTATGATTTTATTCATCTAATATTCCTAGATTTGACCTCAGCCCATTCTAGATTTAAAATTATTTTTGTTTCGACCTCCAGATTTTTAATATTGTTAAGGCTATTCTTTTTTTTTGCCTTTTCCTTGTGTGGGATTCCTCTAATTGAATACAAGAGAGAGCAAGAAATGCTATTTAATTCAACAAATTAGAATAGTCATTGTTGTGTGTGTTTGGTAATGCATGGTAAAAATAGATATTGACTCTTAAGACAAAGCCAAACCATATGTTCAGTGAACTCTGGTGTTTAAGGGCACCTCTTACAAGTGGTATGTAACCCTTGAGAGATTTTAGATATAACGATGAACAGTATATGGCATTGAACAGACAGCCATTGATAAACTGATCACGAAACACTTTGAATTAAACTGCATTTTCTTCAGTGTTTGTTCGAGTAATTTGCAGTTGTCAACTTCAACCGCTTTATTTTTTTAGTGTATGGAATTTTAAAAACTGAGTAGAAAAAAATGAATGTCTTATAAAAAATGATTTTGATTTAGAGAGAAACATATTGTTACATGTGAATCCATGCCTTTCACCCCAAAACACAAGACCGAGTCTCAGCAATTTAGCAAAATCAGCTTTACTCAGCTTGAAACAGGAACGGCATGGTTATTTGTTGTGGCAGGATCTACCACTCTCCTATACACAGACACAGCACTCAGGCAGGGTTGTGGCCAAGTAATACTGTTCCTTGCATTACCCATCAATGACAGGCGCTTATAGCACGACCACAGTCGACTCGGATTTGCTTTTGCAGCGAGCCACTGCTGCACTGGGAGCCTGAGGTTGCCCCAGCAATGGAGAAGTTGTCTTCCACAGAAGCGGTGATCACGCTTTGGGACGCTCTTCGTCGTCCTTTTGGGGAGTCCCAAAATAGTTTAGAAGCCTTACAGTATATACTCCTAATCTGTAATTAGACTAATTGCTTTATGGTCATCGTGCCTTTAAATTTTCATTCTATTCCTACTGTTGTTCATGCCTTAATTTTATAGGTATAATGTAACAACCTACATAAATTCTGAAACCCACTTAGCCTAATTCAAGGTCTTAGAGGGCTAGGGCCTATCTCAGCAGCACAAGGCAGGAAACAGTACAGAATAAAGCAATAGTTCATGAAAGGAACCAGACACACACAGTACCAATTTAAAGTTGCTAGTTAACCTAATCTACTGTATATATGTTTACACTTATTGGAGGAATATTGATGCTATAGGGAAATAACATTTATAAAAAATAATGCAGATAATGCATATTAATGCAGAGTGCTGTGCAGCTGGTGTTAAACAGAAGGAGTGAAGAATCCACATGCATTAGTGCTGTGTTCATTTGGTAGCAGTGGCAGTGAGAAAGCAAAGTGTGAGGAAAAAAAAACTATACTTTTTGGTAAGTGACAGTGACTGCTATCAGATCTGTGAAGGGCCAAGCCTTGGTGAATTCATGCTGTCTACAACTGCTGCCCCTGCTTGCAAGAAATTTTACTGTTCTGATGTTTAATTTTATTAATTTTATCTCGTGGAGGACTTGTGGCGCATTGGTTATCACTACTGCCTCTCACTTTTGGTTACATTTTTGGCTACAATTATTGACCTCCAGCAGACACTTCCCTAGCACTCCGGGACACTTAAAAGACTATTGCATCTTTATAAGCCACCCAAAACTAGTTCAGTTTTTCTTTCCAAATTGATATTCATTGCATTTCACTAAGCAAAGTTCCAGCATTTCTGTGATTTCGCCAACGAAGGTGAAGCAAATTTAGAATAGTTTGCTTTTCACTAATTCAAGTGTCAAGTTCTTATCATAATGGTCTGGAAACTAATTGTCTTGAAATAACAGCTCTTATGCCTACATTTCTTACATCACTTGCTTTGGGGGTAGATGACTGGTGCCACTATGCTATATACCACATTGCTTGGGAAATCCAATAGCTAACAGTTAAGATATTAGAAAGCAACAAAACAAAATTAACTGTGTATAACTGAATAAAAAATAAGAAAAAAAAACTGGAAGAAACATGTGCCCTATGCAGTATGAAATAGTGTTTAGAAAAATGTTAAAACTCAATTAAGAATATTAAAACACATCGAATGACAATAAACATTGCAATGATATTCTGCATACTGTATGTGCTCTATTAGTAAGTGTGTCAATTCATTTTTTTCATGTTTCAAGTAATAAATCTACAGTACATATAATGCCTTTTCCAGATGTCTTGTTTGAAATGGAAAACCACCTATAATCAGACTTTAAAACTCCTATTGGTCATTTCTGTGATTTTCAAAAAGGCTCACTTCTTCTTGTGCAGATGTCTTGGAAAACAGCAGATTTCTAAATATTCTCACAAACTTATACAAATTTGCAGTGGTATCAATCCTAATTGGTTGTATAACATCCTGGTACAACCAGATTATAAAGCACTGCAGAAGTTCGTAAAGGTGGTGCAGTATATCACCAGCGCTAAGCAGCCAATCATACTGTATTATATTCTTTTTTGTTATGTCCTGTAGTAATTACAAAATTAAATAGTTATTAGTGTGTTGTGACTGGTGAGTGATCAGTTGAGGAGACACAAAATAAAATAGACAGTGGTCAACCTAAAAAATAGTAATAAAATAAAAGTAGCCAGCAAAGTCATAATTTAAAAAAGGGCCAATTAAATTAAGAAATCACAACAAAAGTAACTTTAACTGTTGGCCAGCATTTAAAGAATATCAGTTACATATGAACATGTGTAAATATTAAAACAACAGGAAGATACAATTTGCTCTTTGAGGTGACTGGTAAAGTTGACTGGTAATTTGTTAATCACTGCTATGATTAGAAGAATAATGTGAAATAACGTTTGTTTGATGGTAATTCTTTTACAGTGCGCCATTTCCTTATTGTTAAACTAAGGAAAACGCATATCTCTGGTCCTTGAAGAAAGGTGGTTCATGCGCTTCTTATGAAACACAGCACAGCACTTTGCCAAGGGTGTCTCCACCTTTGTCCTACCCTAACAGTATGGATGACTGTTTTCTGCACTCAGGGCATAAAACATCGGCAATTGCCATGAGTAAGGCCAATAATGTGGCAGAGGAAGCCCACGCCTCTAAATATATGTTCATGTATGACTTTTTGTTGTACTCAGAGTGTATGACTTGCATCTGCGATGAAATCGATCACTTAGCCTGTGAGGTGTGCTTCACTGTCAGCAGAAGTCACCGCAGTTCTTTTTCTATTAGAAATGCTGCAAGACTGCACTGCTGTTATTTTTCTTTGAGCCAGGGCACCACCTCTGATAAGTAGGGCCCAAAGCCCAATTACGTGGGCAAGGCAGCCCACAACTACAATTCATGGGTTATGTTACACATATCATTAGAACATTAGAACTCCTATGCAGAGGGACTGCTCTAATCAGAATATAAGTTTAATGTCACTGTGCTCTGTACAAAAAATATTTTATAAATACATTCACATGTACAGGCCAGGCCAAAGTTAGCTCTCAACATTTAGAACTGCTGGGCCAAGCATAGATCATTAGAACACTTGTGGAGGATGGCCGGCCGTTTATCCCAGCCAATACCCCAAGCCACCAGGTGGAGCCCTCCTTCGGAAGTGATTGAGAGTCACATGAACACTTCCGGGTCAGGAGATATAAAAGGACTGTGGGAGCTCCCAGACGGTGAGCTGAGCTGGGTGAAAGGGTGGCAACGCGTCTGGGAGTGGAGGATTGTATTTGTTTATTATTATTGTGTAGTATATGAATATTGTGGAGGAGAGGGTGCTTTGTGCACTGTGGCATTTGAATAAAGTCATTATTGGGACTTTTACGTGGTGTCTGGAGTCGTGGACAGGGGTTCAATGTAGCGAGAGCGCCCCCTATCTACCACACACTCTAGACGAGAACAGGCCACTCAGCCCAAAAAAGCTTGCCAGTCCTATCCACTTATTTCTTCCAAAAAAACATCAAGTCGAGTTTTGAAAGTTCCCAACGTCTAACTGTCTACCACACTATTTGGTAGCTTATTCCAAGTGTCTATCGCTCTTTGTGTAAAGAAAAACTTCCTAATGTTTGTGCGAAATGTACCCTTAACAAGTTTCTAACTGTGTCCCCATGTTCTTGATGAACTCATTTTAAAATAACAGTCTCGATCCACTGTACTAATTTCCTTCATAATTTTAAACACTTCAATCATGTCACCTCTTAATCTTCTTTTGTTTAAACTGTATAGGCTCAGCTCTTTTAATCTTTCCTCATAATTCAACCCCTGTGGCCCTGGAATCAGCCTAGTCACTCTTCTCTGGACCTTTTCTAGTGCTGCTATGTCCTTTTTGTAGCCTGGAGACCAAAACTGCACACAATACTCAAGATGAGACCTCACCAGTGCATTATAAAGGTTGAGCATAACCTCCTTGGACTTGTACTCCACACATCGTGCTATATAACCTAACATTGTTAGCCTTCTTAATGGCTTCTGAACACTGTTGGGAAGTCGATAGCTTAGAGTCCACTATGACTCCTAAATCCTTCTCTTATCACATCATATGTTTTCAGTTTCAGTTTTTTCATCTGCTAAGACACTAAAAATGATACTCCAAACATAATACTCTAATATATAACCTCTTTTGCCATATTGATAACACCTTTTGCACAAGTTTAGACACAATTTCCTTACTCCCGCAGGTTTACAAATCTTCTAAAAAACAAGTGTCACTGTAAAGTGCAGTTAATCTTATGCTGTCTCCTAGGAAGAACTGCAACTCAAAACACAGGATCCCCATACATTCAGTGCAACACAAACAATACACAGCTGTCATGGTCTAAGCACAAACAATTTTAATTCTTAGCAAAATTTCTGAAAATTAAACTAGGAAGAAACAATGATGCATTGTCTGTGCATACATAAAAAGGTGACTCAGGGAAGCTAAATGTTTGGTAAAATGGAGATCAAAAGGACCAAGGAAGAAGAGGATAAAGTGATGAGAGGAGAGGAGCAGTTCAAAGAGAAAAAATACAACATCAAATTACAAATGAGATAAGGACAATCGTTATTACAGTAATCATGTTCTGATTCATGGCATGTCCATGAGAGAATCTAGCCAGTGGGTCCAGCCAAATCTAAGCCACATCTCAATTGCATCTATAATCACAAAATTCAGAGAAGAAAACAGACAAATTACATTACTGCACTAAATTGTTGTTTTGTCTCTAGAATAGCCTACTGTATATGTCCTTGTATTGTAACATCATTGAGCAAAAACACTTCGTTAATGACAAACCAGTTTTACTGCATTGTCACAGAATGGAAAAAACATCCAGTTAGGGGTGGAAGGTGATAAATGTAAACAATACCAGCAGAATGCTGTTCCAACAACTCTGTACATTTGAGAAAAATACAAAGACGGATAATTGAGGACAAAAACATTTTCCAAGGAATTCAAAGAGTAGGTATGGGCACACTTCACCATGTTCTCCAATTTAACAGAAGGTGTTAGAAGCAGCTTTATTGCATTGCATTCCAGTTCTACAGTGATTAGGTAAAACAGCTGTAGTTTCAATAAGTGCAAATAAGTGCATTCTATATAAAGTTACAGTAGTACTTTTTACGTATTATAATATTTCATGTTTCTTTTATTTTGCAGACACTGAAAGAATTTATCTACATAGAGGAAGGATTTATCCTTGCAACAAGGAATAGAAGATGCTGTAATATCATTGGCCAATGGGCAATTGTCCTTGTCACTGGTGTGCATGAAGGAAATGTCACTCTCTGTGACATGTGCAACCATTAGCCATCATAGAATCCACCAGCATTATGCCACCTTGCGACCATATAACACAGCAGATCTACTGATTTTTCTCAATGATCTCACAGATGCACTGATGGCACGGGAACATGAATAGCAGGACTAGCCAGGGCAGTCCTATGTGATCATTTGGAATAACGTCACTTGTCATCAGAGTATTCAAGTCTTTGAATGTTTCAACAGTAATGCCACATTACCAGATATGATCTTTTGACTTTATTCTTTGCTCCTCAACCCTATTGTTGTATGACAGACATTCCTATGAAAGGGAAAGTCTTCTTCAGGCAGTGGCAATGACTTGATATAATACAGCCTTGCAGTACTTATATTATTATATATTTTTGTTTTTGTACATTTTTTCTTTTTTTTTTACTTTATAGCTTTGTCATGTTCTGTTGTTTGTATATTTTTAGGGGGGTGTAATAGACAAAGATGTATATGTATGGTGATGGCAAAGATTAATTTTGAGCAAAGTTGACATTATTTTAAGTTGAATGTTGGGTTTTGACAGACAGAGATGTATTTTGGATAATGTAGAATTTGTAGATTTGTTTTTATCGTTTTGAAAAAGGTGATGTAATTGCAGAAAATTTGTTTTAGCAGTTGTAAAAAAACCATAAGACCAAGATGAAGGTCAAAGGGCCAGTGATTTGTAAATTTTTACATGAAATACAGATATTCCTTAGCATTTTATATATATACAGTGCATCCGGAAAGTATTCACAATGCATCATTTTTCCACATTTTGTTATGTTACAGCCTTATCCCAAAATGGATTAAATTCATTTTTTTCCTCAGAATCCTTCACACAATACCCCATAATGACAATGTGAAAAAAGTTTACTTGAGGTTTTTGCAAATTTATTAAAAATAAAAAAACTGATAAATCACTTGTACATAAGTATTCACAGCCTTTGGTCAATACTCTGTTGATGCACCTTTGGCAGTAATTACAGCCTCAAATCTTTTTGAATATGATGCCACAAGCTTGGCACACCTATCCTTGGCCAGTTTCCCCCATTTCTTTTTGCAGCACCTCTCAAGCTTCATCAGGTTGGATGGGAAGCGTCGGTGCACAGCCATTTTAAGTTCAGAGATGTTCAATCGGATTCAAGTCTGGGCTCTGGCTGGGCCACTCAAGGACATTCACAGAGTTGTCCTGAAGCCACTCCTTTGATCTCTTGGCTGTGTGCTTAGGGTCGTTGTCCTACTGAAAGATGAACCGTCGCCCCAGTCTGAGGTCAAGAGCGCTCTGGAGCAGGTTTTCATCCAGGATGTCTCTGTACATTGCTGCAGTCATCTTTCCCTTTATCCTGACTAGTCTCCCAGTTCCTGCCGCTAAAAAGCATCCCTACAGCATGATGCTGCCACCACCTTGCTTCACTGTAGGGATGGTATTGGCCTGGTGATAAGTGGTGCCTGGTTTCCTCCAAACATGACACCTAGCATTCATACCAAAGAGTTCAATCTTTGTCTCATCAGACCAGAGAATTTTGTTTCTCATGGTCTGAGAGTCCTTCAGGTGCCTTTTGGCAAACTCCAGGCGGGCTGCCATGTGCCTTTTACTAAGGAGTGGCTTCCATCTGGCCAGTCTACCATACAGGCCTGATTGGTGGATTGCTGCAGAGATGGTTGTCCTTCTGGAAGGTTCTCCTCTCTCCACAGAGGACCTCTGGAGCTCTGACAGAGTGACCATCAGGTTCTTGGTCACCTCCCTGACTAAGGCCCTTCTCCCCCGATCGCTCAGTTTAGATGGCCGGCCAGCTCTAGGAAGAGTCCTGGTGGTTTCGAACTTTTTCCACTTATGGGTGATGGAGGCCACTGTGCTCATTGGGACCGTCAAAGCAGCAGAAATTTTTCTGTAACCTTCCCCAGATTTGTGCCTCGAGACAATCCTGTTTCGGAGGTCTACAGACAATTCCTTTGACTTCATGCTTGGTTTGTGCTCTGACATGAACTGTCAACTGTGGGACCTTATATAGACAGGTGTGTGCCTTTCCAAATCATGTGCAATCAACTGAATTTACCACAGGTGGACTCCAATTAAGTGGCAGAAACAGCTCAAGGATGATCAAGGGAAACAGGATGCACCCGAGCTCAATTTTGAGCTTCATGACAAAGGCTGTGAATACTAATGTACACGTGCTTTTTTCACATTGTCATTATGGGGTGTTGTGTGTAGAATTCTGAGGATAAAAATGAATTTAATCCATTTTGGAATAAGGCTGTAACATAACAAAATGTGGAAAAAGTGATGCGCTGTGAATACTTCCCGGATGCACTGTAGATATAGATAGATGTTTGATGAGTGTCACTATTAAGAAAATGTGACCAGATATCTGTGTTTCAACATGAATAATAAGCTGGGTTTATTATATTGCACTGAAATTCTGTTATTATTCATAATGATTGAACCTACAATAGGATAACAGTATCTTACGTATAAGTGATGGGCAAATATGTTTCCTCAAACAAGAGCAAGAAATTATTAAGATAAAGTTTACAAAGCATTAAAGAAAACAATAAACAATTGTTCACTGTCAGAATTATGCAATATCTGTAAAATATTTCCTAAACTGAATTTGAGATTAAATTTACATAACTAGTTTACATATAACACGTTTATCCCGGCCAATACCCCAAGTGGAGCCCTTCCTGCAGTATGGAGGTTCCCCGAAGACCAGCAGGGCATCATGGACATTGAAGTTTTTATACGCAGCCCTGCTGGATGCCGTGGGGGCCACTAAGAGACGCTGTAGAGGGGAACAACGGGTATTTACCCTACGCCCCGGGGTGAAGAAAAGGACTTTTTACCTGACCCGGAAGTGATCCATGATCAAATGGACTGGGGATTGGGAACACTTCCGGGTCAGGGAATATAAAAGGATTGTGGGAGCTCCCAGAGGGTGAGCTGAGCTGGGTGGTAGGATGCGTCTGGGAGTTGGAGGATTGATTTATTGTATTTGTGATTTATTTATATGAGTATAGTGGAGGAGAGGGTGCTTTGTGCACTGTGGCGATTGAATAAAGTCAAAGTTTGGACTTTTACCAGGTGTCTGGAGTTGAGGACAGGGGTTCAAGGGAGCGATAGCGCCCCCTATCTGTCACAATACCTAAAGGTACAATAGTATATTTTACATACTGTATGCTTTCAAAGGTCTTTAGTTTATTTCAAGAAGACCTTATAAAATTCAGTTCAAACCCTGGCCTGATTACTGACTGTGCACATCCCAAAAATGTGTATGTTAATTTGTAGACCTTGCAGTGTGAACTCTCCTTAGTAGAGGACATTTCTGTATGCAGTATATTTTACATTGGTTAGCCAATTTAAAAAGGTGTAAAAAGGTAGTTTTGGTATTTCTGATGAGCTTAAATCTTGTAAGCACTTTTAATAAAGACTGGAAAAATAAAAACTACATTATATGTGGCTCATTCATTGCTCACTGTGTTGACTTCAAGGAATAAAGGTTTAGAAAGCATAATTTTGAGACTCCCGAGTCCCATATGACTCCATAGTAATCACCAGCTTTATTGTGTAACATTTGTTGTCACAGTATTCCATTCTCCTGCTGTTGAATCGCTAGCAGTCTGTGCATTTACCATCACAACATGTCACAACTGTCCGCCTACGTACCTTGTCCCTATCTTTTGGCCTGTTGACATGTGGATTAATCTATGCCCTATTATTGTAATCTCTTCAAACATACAGCTGGTAAGAGTGTGTCTCACTGTTTACATCTCTCACTGATTTGTTCTTTATTTTTATGCAATAAGAATAATAATCTCTGACACAACATATTGATTTAGCGAATGTTCCGTGAAGTAATCCTGAGAAGCCACACATACTTTCAAAAGAAATTGGAGACAAACTAAAGAAATTCCCCAAATCCTCATGTTTGTTTTGGTTCATGGATATAGTCTACCATTTTCTTAACCCACTCAATCCTGAGCAGGGTCGCAGGGGTTCAGGGATATGTAATATTTAAAGTGGTCCTGCTATTTTAAAAGACCAGGGGTGAAGAGCACCCCAAAAAGGGACTATAATGCTGTGGTAGGATAAAAAGGGCAACTTTAAATATGGTGTAATATCAAGTGCAGAAGTCATTGGATTGCTTTTTTGTTTCTAATAATTTGGTATTACAGTGGATGATGCTATTACTGTTTTGTTTTTAGTATGCAGTTCTGGATATTCAAACAGCAGTTAACTGAAGCTTCTCTTCCAGTGCATAGTCTGACCACTGCAAACTTAATCTAATTCCTTTAGTGGTGGAACATGCATAATGAACATCTCAAACGCCTGGAGGATCTCTGCCTCTTGCCTGTGCATCAGTCCCAGCTCAGCAATGTATTTTGCTTTCAATAGTTACTAGATTAGTGCACTAGCCCCACTTTACACGAGGGGGTGCGGACTTGGGAATTTGGGATGGAGAGTAGCTAAGGTGGTTAGTTATTGGACACTTTCTGATAACTTCCACAGATGATCTGATTGTAATTGTATTGGACCTCCATCTTACTCAATCTCACCCATATATGTAACATTGGCGCCAAAAGGCAACATAGATTATTGTTATTCAGAACACCTATGCATGTACTTTCAAGTACTTTCACATTAAGATATTGACTTAATACTGGGGGCGATTGGTTATAATTCTCCTGAATTGCGTATAGCATGATGCTAAGGAATCATTCTAAACACCTTCCTAAAACTGAACAACTTTAAGTTCAGTAAGATGTTGCCTGGTGTTAGGTTTTTGTATTGATAGGAGATCACGAGACACAGAAAGAGATAAAGAAGTCAGAATATTGTGAATTCAGAGAATAATTTTATTTTAGGAAGTCTCATGGCATAGTGGTTAGCTTTGCTGTCTCAATGCTCAGGTCACATTTATGGCCACAATAATTAGTCCAGTAAAGTTGGCAGATACTTTCCTAGCCCTATGGGACACTTAAACAATCATTCTATCATGATAATCCAAAATAAATTCTAGTCCCTCCCAGGCTGCTTCATCGCAGAAACTCAAACCAGTTTAAATAAACTAATCTCCAGATAATGGTATAGAACAGGGGTTCCTAAACTTTTTTAAAGCCAAGGCCCCCTCAGAATTTTGTTCCTACTAATATAAAACCAATGCTGTGAAGCTGGGCCTGATCCTTGATTTTGGATTCTGCTAAATGTAGTCCTACAGCTTGATTTTGTATAATTATTCCAAGCAAAAGCTTAACTACAGAAGACTATTGATGAACATGTACTCAACCTTTTTCATTGGCATATCACCTCCAGGAACTGAAATGTTTTTAAGTACCACCATTTTTTTTTTACTTTGAATTGTTAAGTACTAAACTCTTAATAGGCACAACTAAAAATGATATTTCTTTCATTCTTGCCTAATATTGCATTTGGGCATTTTAACAAGGGATTTTTGACAGTTTTTTTTTGCATGGGTCTGTGTTTTTTAATTTTCCATGTTTATGCCAAATGCTTTTTAAATTAATTATTGTAATACAAAAAAGGTAGTGTAATTTGATATACATTTAAAAAAGCTTTTCAATACTTTACACTTACACAAAATAGTTGCACGTGAACCCAGATCAAAAGCAGGAGAAAAGTAACTTGTAAAGTTACAGGCTCTATACAACTTGTGGTCAAAAAAGTGACAAAGAACTCATAGGAGTTTTCATGTCAACAGCTGTGCAGTTCTGCTTCTAGCTTCAGCCTATTCCTGGATTTATTTTTTTAAGAAAGTTGAAGGTTGCTGAACATTAATGACTCTGTCCGAAAGATGCTGTTTATTAGTATTAATAATACTAAAATGCAATATCATATACTGTATGTGTATTTTATTCTTAATAATTGTTAATATTTGTCTTTCCTCCTCATTGTATATTTTTCTGCACGATTCGATTTCTAAACCTGAAAAGAATGATACAGCAAACAAGTTTACCAAAACTAAAAATATTGTGTCATTGGCAGACCCAACCTGAGAGAGACAGAAACATGCTGAGGACACTGCTTGTGTCGGTGTGATTAAGACGACACTCACATATTAAGCTCTCTTTCATGAAGCTACAGTCTCCAATTTGAAAACCAATGCTCTGAAGAGGTTAAATTAAATTTGGTGTGTAGCATAAAACTTTTATGCTTTGGGCAAAAGTCATGGAATAATGTCCTCACAGGTTGGATGATGGATGGATGGATAGATAAAGAACTTTCACCTTGAAAGAACTGTACTAATCTTCACATTCTTCAGTAAAGTTCCAAGCAACAAGTAACTACCATCACATCTTGCATTTCTTCATTTATTTTCCTTTCTTTATTCCAAATCAAAGTAGGAGAGGGTCAAATTCAAACACTTAATGCAAAATAAGAATCAACAATGGATGTGATATCAGTCCATCAAAGGGAAAGTGCATGCACAAATTCAATCCCAATTACATCAGTCCAGATTAAATTCATACTCGCTTATACTTTTTTAATATGTAATAGAAAATCAGACCAAGCTTACACACATATAAGGAGTTTGTGTAAAACCCACATAGACCACAACCAAGGCTTCATATTGAATCCTGAACTCTGGAACTAAGAGGCAATAGCATTAACCAATCTGCTATTGTGTTGCCTTCTTGAATTAATCCTCAATAATGATTGTTATTTGTCTCAATGAACTGCTTTACACATAGTATTTACAAAATATGGTTCTATGAAATCTTGCTTCCTTAAATAAGCACTTCCTTAAAGCATAGGTTATACATAATGGCTGCATTGAGCATTCTATGCCTTCAGAACAGCAGAGTATGTATAAAACATTGATAAAGGGAAAGAGTTCCAAGATTGACAATAATTATTTGCCTTTATTATTATCTTGCAACTTGTAATCATGAATGGTACATAAGTGTTGACTTTTTGCAGCTACTGCACTTCTCCGTTAACCGGAGTTCCATCCCAAACTTAGTCCCTGTGTTTATGAAATGTGGAAGTACTCTCAGTGTTTCCAACAAAAATCTGATCAAGTAGGTGTTCCCCTTGGAAAATGTCACTATTTTGGTGACATGGTCATTTTCTTTATATTTTGGTGTTTATGATTACATTTATTGTGGATTGATTCGTACATACCCTGTAAATTTAAATCAGTTATTATGATTATTACTATTTTGTATAGTGCTAACCTAGGTAATTAAAAAAACACAGACAATTGAATTGTACCAATTATTTTTAATAATAATAATAAACAACAATTACATATTATAAATAAATTAACAAGGAAAAAAACACAAAAATAAATTTTCAGTAACAAAGTTTGAATAAATACATGTGAAATATGAATTTAAATATGACAGAGATGAACAAATATAATATAGTACTTGAATTAATTCATACTTTGACATTTCCGAGGTGATCCAACAGTCATTCAGTTGTATATTATAACAGACAGATACACTTTCATGGAAAATGCTAACTTGCAACTTCACATGGAAAAGGTATTTTACTGCTGATGTGTACCCAACTTAGAAATCAATTCTGAAATTGCTGAGGCATATTTCAAGACTACCTTGATTTTGTCTGTCACAAAGCACTTTAAAATTGTAGCTACAATGATGCACAAAAGCTAAGTAACAGAGCTAAATACAGCTGTGCATTCAGAAGATATTCAGTCTTTATAGGTGAGCCAATTTGCAAATGCAAGTTTTACTTCTTAAACTGTTATTTTAATGGTCTTCCATTCTTGTTATGAACATGCATCTTGTATAATAAACACATCCCCAGTTGTTTAATGGCTGCCAGAAGCAATGGTTAGATGAAACAATGAAAGAAAGTTGTAATGGGATTCTTTAAAAAAATGTGTAAAATATGTCTTCTCCAAATTAATACTGTACAGTCACAGCTTCTGAAAAGTCTCTATGAGCCCTCATACAATAACAACAATTCAGTTATTTTGCTATCTGTACATGAATCTATAACGTAATTTAGATGCTTGGAACAAGGCAATATAAAGTTAAGAAATGTTGACAGCCCTTGCAGAAAGTACTGTACATAATATTATGTACTGTAAATTGGATATCAATTTTCATGACAAAAAACCACCTGGTATTGTATGGTACAGTATGGAAACTGGTGAATGTATCTTGAAATTTGCATATACCTATTTTAATATAATCTCGCTTTTTTATTTCACCACTTGTAATTTGATTAATAAGGACAATGCCTTTTGAATTATACCATTCATACTTAACTCTTGATCTCTGGTTGTCTGTATTACACTATTCTGTCACATAGCATAGCTGGCATCTATGCATTTATGTATGAAGTCACATCCATCATCTCCTAGGCTGTTAAAGCTGCAGTCACCAACCCTTTATGGAGGTGACACTTGGATAATGTGGAAATACCTTTAAAATTATTCTTCTGGGTGATATAATCCACCTGCTATGGTCAAATGAGCATGCCAAATTAATGTATATTATATATCTAGCTTAATTTCACATTGGCCCTTGAGTCTATTTACATGCAACCTTAATCCAGTTTATTTGTGGATCAACAGTGAATCCCACTATGGGTGATATGAGCATCATTACCAATTCTCTTTTGCCACTTAAAGTTTGTTTAATGACTTGGATGTGGATAAAGCATCTTTATAGACATAGTTGGGCCCATACCAACTCCTTCTATAATGTCCATTGTTGCCATGGAGTAACTTATAAAAATGTGTAAATGAAACTTGGTAAGATACAGTGTTATGGTTTAGCCAGGTTTTTTCTTCTTTGGCTTTAGTTTTTGTTTTATTTGTTTGTCTGTTCAGTATGTTATAGAATATATTTTTTCTTACTTGAAGTATTGTATTTCTTTTTTATTCAGTATATTATTGTTTATTCACCATTTTGTACTTTTTGTTTTTTTTTTTTTTGTTTTTTTTTGTTAATAATTCTTGTTACATTTCTCTTTTGTATGTTGATCCCAAGGGGGTGGGCCCTCCTAACACTTCAGCTACTAATGTTACCTGTGTTGTGAGCTTATATAAAGACAGTTGCAGAGGCTTTAGCTTTTCCTGCTTATGTTGTTTGGCTCCCATTTTTGATCTCCTGTTTACTCTAAGTTTGATGATGCCTTGCCCATATTAGTTTGGATCTTCTATGTTTTTCAAACTTTTGCTCTTGTTCATTTTCTTTTTTTCCTTTTTGTGTTTTACAGAGTTGATTTAGTTTCTTTTTAATTTTTTTTGTTTTGGAAGTATTGCACTGATTTTCATTTGTGTTACTTTGGCCATTTTTTGATTGTTTTTGAATGTTTTCTTTATTTTGTTTTGTTTGTTAGAAAAGGGGTTTTCCATAGTGTGCTATGTGTGCTTTGCCACAAGTATATCTTCTCTTGAGCAATTAAGTGTGTTTTGAAATATCTGTCTCTAAAAATAGACAAACAGATATATAAATCCCATGTAATTGGATTGAGACTACATATATAAAATATGAATGTATATGTTAATTCAATTACATCTTTCAGAAACAGCAGGAATTAAGTCAGAATTTTAAAAATGGAATGAACAAACAGCCATATTGGGTCCAAGATTCAAACCTTCAACTCTTCAGAAAAGTAAGAAAGCCTTTCCAGACCCCCAAATATTAATATAAGGTGTTTAATTTTTACCTGTTTGAAGGAAAATTGTGAGCAATGGAATTTCAAATATTCCACTTGTCAACCTATAATCACTCAATTCCTTCCACATGGAACTTTATAATCATTCAGAAGAAAAAAAAGTATTTTTTGGCATCTTAGTCAAAACATAATGATTTCTTCCTCATAGTTGCTGAATGGATACTATAACTTATCTTAATGCAGAGAAATATAAAATGTTGACTGTTTAACAAATGGAGATGGATCTTAACTAGACTAGAACTAGACATAAAGCTAAAAAAGTATAAACTTTAGGCCAGGAATAAACACAAATCAGAACATGACAGGAACTTCACAAGAACAAATGTAAATTGTAGAGATGATGAGATCTTGAGTAAACTGACTATAAACCACAGCTAAGCTAAGGTGTTACAGTTCCCTTAATTTCCTAAGGAGTAAAGGATACAAGATGCACCACTTGGACTCAATGCAATGAATGTTGCTAAGCAACTGAGACGCATTGCTTGGTAGACTAAACGATTAAATGAAAAAGGTGCTATTCTGTGAAAACTGATATGAACAATACACAACTGCTGGTTGAGGTCCCTTCTACAGCAGCTGTTTAGATATATTTTGTTGGGTTTTTAATTTTGTTTTTTTCATATTTTGTATACTTTGAATTATTTTTGTTTGTTTTTTTGTTAACTTTTTGTCTTGTCATGGACGAAATGATTTAGAACTATCACAACTCTGGTTTCTAGGAATGCTTTTAGAACTGCTGATACCTGTGTGTAAATTTGTGCTGTAATAGATGCCAAGATATTTAAGAGCAAGGAGCTGTATTACTGTTTACCTGCTCTGTATAACCATTAGTAGAAAGACTTTTAATGTTTCCCAAAAATAATTATGTCATTCAAATAAAGAAGTTCAGGTTTTCAAATTTGCTAGCTTTCAGTTTACATTTCACCTGCTTATAGAAGTTCACCACATCATTTTTACCTGTGCCTGCATAAAATCTAGATTTTGATATCTGGATAGCAATTCTAAACCTTAATTCAGTATCACTGACCCTGGTTATTTTCTGGATTAATGTATTTGCTTGTCATAGCCATTCATTTGGCTAAGGAGTTTGTGAAGTGTTATCCCTTATAAATACCACAGGAGTTGGATGGACATCATCTAAAAAGGGGATGGTTTCTTACCCGA